>NC_066612.1:7297058-7605147 GCF_025231255.1 Drosophila biarmipes | reverse complement strand
AAATTACCTTGTAATCTTAACCTTAAGGTTATTTGCCATTGCCCACAAAAAGCGCTTTGTGCTCGACTGCGTTTAGTTACTATTTGAGTGGAAACTGGAGAAGGAAGTGGAAAGTGCGGGGAAATCTCCAACCCCCCAGGCCCCCGTGAAAGTTGCACCTTTCACACTTGCTCGAGTTTATATAAATGGAAATCTAACATTACGCCCTATCATGATTGCAAAGTTTAAGTGAGTTTTGTGCCAAGTGCAAAGCTCCTTTTTGTTTTTTGTACTTGAGGGATTTAGAAAATGTAGCAAGTCAATCATAGGTTGGGGGAAAAGAGCTTGAGAATATCATTGCAGTTGGCTGATCCCTCAAATGGGCCAATAGAGCCATTGGCTCTTTATTAGAAAAGGCCTTTAAAGTAACTCCACTGGTAAGAAACATTTTTTATAACTAAAAGTCATATACCACCCTCATTTGGAATGCTGAAGACTAACTACAACACTTTATTTAAGACAAACAGAAAACAAAACATTTAAAAACTCAACCAAGGAACATAACCACCGCTCAAAACTCTTGGATATCTACTCATTGACTCCATGGAGTGTCTTTATCAGTTCCGGCACGAATTCATCCCACCTGGACTGGAATACGTTTCCTGCCACTGGAGGAGCCATTTCATATTTGTCCGCAAATTTCTCAACATCAAAATTGCTATGCCCATCGGCGTTGCTTAGCTCGATTTTCTTCTCATCGAAGTCCAGTTTACCCGACTGCTGATACACCAGAATGAGATACCGCTGAACTCCGCTATCCTTCTGTGGTAGAGGACCAAAGTATTCGGATAAAGCCTGACCCTTCATAATATCCAATCCGGGAATATTGACCACCAGCCAATGGAGCCAGGAACGGTACATGGGATTCTCGCGATTCGGAGCATCGGGACAGATCATAACCACGGTGTAGAAGGCCTCGGGATCGGCACTCCAATCCAGTCTGGGCTGTAACTTCAGCTCTGTCGGTGTGTAGATCTCGCCCTCCTCAATGTCAAGGGAATTATCATATTTTATCTAAAATTTTAAGTGATCAAAAATATTTCCAGAAGGTTAAAAAATAGTTTACTCACCCTAAGTAACTCCCTGGGAGGCCCTTCTAAAATCTCCGGGATCACCTCCAATTCCTTCATTATCCTTCTAACATTCTCAATTTCGCCCTGACTTCGAGTAAGGCAAATAAAGCCCACGAATATCCAATAACAGACCAGCAATTTCATTGCGAAACTTTTAAGTAGAAAACTCCAGACCGCACCGTCTTTATATAGTCGATAGGTCAATAGCAAATATTATTACAATAATTGAGAGGGAATTATGGCAATTTTCTATAGAGCTCTAAAGCGGTTGAACAAAAGCTAAGCCAATATTTACCATATATTTTTGTTGATTGGGGGCTTAAATTGGTGCAGAACAATTGATATTATTCATTCAGATAACTAGCAGAGAATTATGGTCACGCAGTGTTCTATATAATATTTTCTGACTGCATATTGGAAATTTTTTAGTTGGCTGTCAATCTTTGAGAATGAAATATATATTTTCATACTTCGCATATAAAAAATGTTATTTTCCTCAATTAAAAACCACAATTTAGTGAGTTCATTCATGTTAAAACAATTAGTTGAAACTTAATCTTAATAACTTTTAGCCTTGCACACATGACTTCATTCAGCAAACAACCAAGGCAACGAAGCAAAAAATATATATAAAAATATTTCATTATGGCTGGGAAAGGATTACATAAGCTGATGCATTTACATGCCAATTATAAAATATTCCAGCTGCTTTACATGATTTCCCCTTGTCGAGGAGGAAAAATGCGAGGAGGGCAAAAAAAGCGAACACAATTCAGAAGTTGGCAGCATGTGCGTCTAATGTGCGCACATTAGCAACACAAATGCAGCCCAGGATGAAGGATAAAGGACGAAGGACGCAGCCAGGGCCAGAAATAGTAGTTGGTGGATCCGTGGGTGGAGGAGCAACAGGAGCAGAGGACTCGAGCCAGAACCAGAGCCACTCGAGCAGACGAACGCACTTAATTTATGCAATTTGGTTAACAACGTTAAAATAGTAGACGAGGCCAAGAGGAGCCCAAGGATGCCAGACATAAATCAAAATGGAAACAATAACCCGCCAGCGCCGAGCGAGCTAGCTGCACGGAAAAAATATCCCTAAAATATTGTTTTATATTTTTTTAAACATAATTAAACTGTGATGAAAATGACACGTGTCAGTGACCGTTCAACAGGACATATCAAATTGCTCAAATCATTAAGATTTTTTTCCTTAAAGTGTTATTTACTTATATTTTTTATTTACCAATATCAAATTTACACTGATTACCCGTTTTAATAGATTAATGTGATATGCTTGTGTGCAAAAAATAAATGAGTCCTTGTGAACCGGATGCTGCCATGTTTTTTTCGCAGTGCACACACATATGGGCTGCTAGAGATGGGCAGATTGGGGAACTGTTGCGAAAGGAGTAATAAGGATAATGAAGCGGCAGCGTTTGCGGCATGCAACCATGAGGCACTTGCCATGTAAACGATGATGAGCACGATAATGATGGCATTTCAATGAGCTCACACACACACGCCGAGTTCGTCGTACACAAATTTTCCGCCTTTCCGCTTTCCCGTCGCCGCCAATATCGCAATTTCCATCGTCGCCGCCGCTTTTCCTCATCCAATATTTGCTCAAATATTGGCTCATTATTTGACATTATTATAGATTAATTAGCTTATTAATTATTGTAGCGAAAGGCATGAGGCACTCCACTGATGTTTGCGACATGTGGCCGAGATTCCGAAAAAGTTATTAATATTCAAGCAATTACTTGTGAAAAAAGAAGTTCAATCTTTTGTGTTGGTTTTCTTTTCTCGCTTTTGCTTATCATAACATAATTGGAAAATTAACTTAGTTTAAATGTGATAAAATTAAATCCAATTAAGAATAAATTTACCTACAAATTTTATTTAATAATTTCCTAATTTAAAATTAATAATTTCATCTAATCCCATAATTGATTTTATTATGTTGTTAAATCTCTTTAATAATTAGTTCTCAGTCATACATACAATTTTTATGGTTTAGACATTAAAAAACTTTCTGACGAACGACTTTTTTATTGTCTAACCAATCAGCTAATCACACGAGTTCAGTGAGTTGGCCAGGTATCCGAATCGAACCTCAAGTGGGGTCAATAAGCCGCTTGTGCAGCTGGCGCCGCTTGATTTTCAGGAATATCCCTTCAGGTTTTATTGGGTTTCCCCCACATTTTCCCCCTCGAGAACTACTTAGTTTGTTGGTCGCTGCGTTATCTAGTAACTTTTACAAGTTTTCGCCAGCCAGGATTACAACCAGCATCGAGATGGAGTCTGCTGCGTCCAGAGTTGGCAGTTATCCTGTTCGGAAAACTTTTCCGTTGCTCGAAGTTTTTGTTTTTGCACTAATTTGCGTGACCTTTTGTGGGTGGCAGGCGGTTCAGGATTGCTAACCAGGTAACCCAACTAACCAGACAACTGCAGCCGAACCACAAGGAGCAGCAGAAGCAAAAGCCTTTTGAATGGCATTTCATTTGCGACGCTTTTCAGCGTTAATGCCATGGAAAATGCATAAATTGTGGCAACCAAGTGCCGAACTTGCAGCCAGAACAATGCCAGTTTGGGGCAGAACGGGGTTGTTGAAGGGGTAGTGCCAAGATATCAGCTCGTTTAATTTTCCCAGCTTATCGGGGCAAGGGCTTCTCTTGAATGCAGTCTGGAAAATGCTTTCAAAGAGTTGAAAACAACAGGAGGGGTGGCATTCTTTTTAGGGTTTCTAGGTACCTGTAAAATTTCATAGCTCTATTTAAAAAAGTTCAAAGGGATTATGGATTACCATTTGTATTATTTGCTACATGAATGTATTTTAAGCGGAATATTAAAAATACATATCCATTTTGCACCTGAGAACTGCATTTTTTATAACAAGTACTGGAAAAATGTAAACACGAAACCGAAATAGATATGCAAGTGTACTAGAAGAGCAAATATAAAATCGAAAAAATAGTTTATTGGTTTCTAAGTTTTTTTTATTTCCTTAAAAGTAACTTCATTCTTACTTCATTTCTAACATTTCCCCCAATAAAAGAAGACTTAACGAGACACAATTCAGCTTTACTTAGCCAAGAAAAGGGCCAATCAAAAGCCACCCACACTTTTCTAACCGAATTAGGGCACTCTAAAGTGGGAAGATATCCTGGTGGGAAAACCCTTTGGAGGACATTTGGCGATTTGCATACATAAATAAATCAAGATGATCGGAAATATATTCATAGTGCACGCACCACAACAAAACGATTTTCCACTTGACATGAACTCAAGTGGCCCACGCCCCTCGGCAGGAGGAAATTCAATCTGTTCTTTCCATTTAAACAATTTTCAAAAAACTTGTTTATAACTCAATTTACGCAGGCACACAGACCCATGCGCATGCATGTTCAGAAAGTAAAGCGAAATAACACTTAAATAAATAAACACAAAAAGTGCTTACCCAATGCCAAAGTTGGAAAATGAACAATTCCATTTTGCGATTGTGAATGTGTTTGATTGTGAATGGAAATGTTTGGTGGGCCGGGGGAGTCGGAAAATGGGAAATCCTCTTGTCTGAGTTTTGGTTCACACGCATGTAATACACAATGGCTGTTAGTGTGGTTGTTCCTGTTGTTGCAGCTCTTAACATGGCACGCGAAGAATCCTCCAAAAAGCGAAATGGATATATGCATATCCAGGCGCTTTTAGAGCTCCATCTCCCTCGGACTCGGTGTGTTTGCCAAAGGATACAACATTGAAATTGCCAAATGGCATTTCAGGCATCAGTGGGTGTGGGCGTTTCGAAGGCAGATGGCCAACGGGGCGTGGCAGCCGCATTTTTAAGTGCTGCCAAAACTTTTTGAGCACTTGCTTTTGGCACTATACATTTTTCATTTAATTTATTAAAGGGTTTATATAAATATTGTAGAGCAATCGAGGTTGTCACTTAAATCACCAGCGTTTTGAAAATATTGGTTGGTGTATCGAAAGTAGGCAACAATATATTTTTTAAAATAAAGTAAAATGTTCCATTTTCATAGCATACTTTTTGGCACATTAAAAATAATTTAAAGCAAGCCAGGTTTTCACTTAAAACACTAGCTTTTAAAAAAAAACACTTTTAAAGGTGTCAAAAGGTAAGTAACAATGTATATATATTTTCCACTGCATACTTTTGGGCATATTAAAAAGTGATTTAAAGGTCTTGCAATTTTCTCGAGTATTTAAGGTATTAATATTTAAGTAGTTAGTATTAGGTTAACAAATTTAATATTTCAATATAGCCAACTTTAATTTTCCACACAACTAGAACGCCCTAAAAGATATAAATCCTTAGTGCCTCTTTTCGCTTTCAATCATTCGTATTCATATCTGTTATTGACATTTTATGCATGACATTCCCCACTCATTCCCCTTTTTGTGCCATCCTTTCAGCATCCTTATCCCATATCAAGGGGGCAGCGCGCAAAAAAGTTGGCCTGAAAATGACGCGAGTTGTCAGCGTGAATTAAAATAATTGATTTATTTTAACGCAAGTTAAGCGAATAAACAAACTGATGGAATGGCAAGTGGTGGGAGCAGCTGGTTTGTTTTTGAAAAAAGGGAAAATCATGAAAAGGGCAACCGCACTTGAAGTTGTCAGCCGCAGAGGGAAAGTGAAAAAAGTGGAAAATGCTTATTTCTTTTTGCGCAGTTAAAAACAAATAATATTTAAAGACAAAGGGAACGTTCTGTTGACGAAATTATTAGCGAAATGGACAAATTACCAAAGGGTTTGGCCCCCGAGGGAACCTCAGTTCTTATCTTTGACGATGCGCAATGTTGTGTAAATTGTCAAAAATTATTAATTGCCATCGTTATTCCCTGACTTGATAGCCGGGGGCTGGTTTTTGGGACTGCCTGGCTATTTCCCAGCCACCCACTTTAATTAGCCAATAAATGCCTCTGCGAATGGGAATTAATGCCGCTTGTTAACCGTCGGCGATTTGTTATCATTAACAGCAAGTATTTTCTTGTTATTTTCATTGCATATTTTTTGCTTTTAGCCCCTTTTTGGGAGCGGTTGTTAAGATCCTTTTGGGTTAATCGTTTTGTTGCCTGCTGGCTGGCGAATATTATACTCACTCTTTTTATTAGTCGTCATTAATATTTTTATTGGATCTGCTTGGCAACTTTCGGTTGCGGTTCGTTAATAAAGACATAAACGCGAGTTATGTGGTTCACTGGAATGGGAAAGGCATATTTTTAAATTTATGAACAACAATTTGGCTGAGCAGGTTTTGAATTTAAAATTTTAAAAGCTGAAGAAATTTGGTACGCCAGGAATATTTTAATCAACTACGAAGGTACGACTTTTTTCTAAAAAGTCCCCAAATCACTTATAATAGAGCCTTAAAATAGGCAACAAAACACTTTCAATAGTAATTTAGGGATTCATTACAAAATAACTCGTCTCTTAAAGTGCAGACATTTACTCACCTTTATAAGTGATTTCAATCCATAGAGATGGCTGTGGTCCCTCTTTAACAATATTATTCTGAGATTTCCAAAGTTCGTACTACAAACTTGTAAAGGCAATTTGAAATGGCCTGAGAACAATTTCGCAAAACCACTCTAAAAGTTTAAGGCTTATTCGGTTCCATTGTCATGAATTTGGCCCGACATTTCATTTGGCCCATAAGCCTTGCCTATTGCCTTAGTTTTTATCTCGGCTTTCGCCACAAATTGCATTCAAATGCAAGCCGCAGGAGTCACATTAGGATGCAAGGAGTCGTAACCCTATGCGGCCATACTTTGTCTTCCGAAACCTCCCCACAAAATCGCTTTTCGCCCAAACTCACCCCCAAAATCTTGGCCAAAAATTGGAGCAGCGTCATTGGAGAAAGAGTCGGCACTACTGGCCTAGAGAGAGAGGTAAGATGGCATAGAGCGCAATTTCTGTTTTATTGCGGTTTATGAAGCGGTTCATAAATAAGCATATGTGTGTGTGCACATGCATTTACCAGAAGGTTGTGTACGTGGACAGTGCGTTTCATGGCCATAAGCATTATAATAATAACAGAAATAAAACGGGGTATAAGATACATAATATTAAGATTTAAATATGCGTTTTTATGGTAAAAATATAACATTTTATTACTACATACTTATCATGATATTAATATGATTTTAATTGATTTTAGACATCTTTTGCTGACTTTACCCTACCGAAACGCTGCTTACATGGTAAGGTATGTAAACCCAATTTACGTCAGAATAACTGAATTTCTGCGGATGAAGCAAACCAAGGAGTTGAAAATGGAAGTCGGAAATTCAGCTGGAGGACAAGAACAATTTACTACTGACTGAGTTTCTGGTTTGGCACATTTCCCGCAACCAAAAACTTCAGATGGGACTTATTTTAGGAGCTTGCTTTAAAGTTCTCCAGCGCAAAACATGTAAACGCATTAAAAATTAACCACCAATTCGAAATACTTTGTTATCGAAGTACACTCCTTTTGGCTGCCCTCCAACAGTGCAAAAGTTTGCGCCAATAAATAACGAAGAAAAATTTAATAATACTTTTGCCGAGACGAAACTTGGCCATTATCAAACATTACCGAAAGTTTGCTGTTCAAATTTTACAACAAATTTAACATTAATTTGACAATTTACATCGCAGCAGCCAAATGGCCCGAGGACCGAGACACAAATGAATGGCTAAGTAAGTGGACGGGAAAGTGTGAGACCAAATGAATATTCAATTCCGAGTTGATTCCTTCGCAGTTTAAAAGTTGCCAAATTATCCAATGTAAATATTCGTTTTTATTTGGAATCTCCCAGGGGCGGTTTTTGATTGGAAAATTTTAATTTAAACGGAGTTGCAGTTGGTAAATAAACTATGCCCACTGCTTTTGACCCAAAAATATATGTTTATTAAGGGGCAATGAAACAAAAATAACCCACAATGGATCTTAAAATTCCTGCATATCGCACTATTCATTCTGTATTCATCAATAGCGCTTCATTTAGAGCACTCAAAGAATTTATCACTCCAATGTGAAAGCATCCAAAAAATAGTGAAATATGTGTGCACTTTCATTGATTGAACGCTGGCGGACCCGAAAGGACCTCTATTAGGGTTCCATTCACAGAGTTCTATATCAAATTTCACATCTATATTTTACCCAGCTCTCGCATGCACGATTCCCAAAGTGAAAAATCCCCCCGAAAAAAAGGGAAATTGGAACAAACCAAAATAAGAAAATAGGTAACAACGCCAGACCATAGAGAGACCATAAATTTTCCACTCTGCCTACGCTCATTTGCACAGCGGATTAAAGGGTCTCGTCGGGGTTTTGCACTCCCCAACTCACTTTGTCCGTGGCCCACCATTTATTATGCCTTTGCGTAGGGATTTTCTTGGTTCTCGTTTCGCTATTTCTTTATTTTTTTGTTCATGGCCCTCGCAGCGGAAAGCTTGCAAAAGTGATTAATGCAAAAGTTGGCACACCGGACTGGGCACTGGACCTCCATGGCTGTCGAATCCGAGAAACCGGGTCCGAATCCGAGTCCCCAGTCCAAAGAACCAAACAAATTTGCCAGCGCGAATAGAAAACGCCGCACAGCTCTGGCATTTTTATTGAATTGCGAGCTCTGGAATGCGTCTGCCTCTATGGGCAGTACATTTACCTGAAAGGACGAGGCGAGCCGGGACCAAGCCCGAAGGACGAAGGGTTGACAGGGGCAGAATGGCGGAGTTTTGACTACAACTCTGCGGATTAAAGCATGAAATACTCTGGAAATCGGCTTTTGGCAGCAAAGAGTACTCTGGACAGGTGGCAGCTTCCACAACTGAATGTTAAAGCTGAGACACACAAAGCGAAAATAGAACAAGTGGAAAATAGGAAACGGACAACAATAATTAAATACACTTTCTAAATCAAAACTGGAAAAATATAAAAATAAAGTATATTATAAAATGAATATTAGTATACTACTTATATTTTAAGAAGTATTAAAAAAGATATATAAAACGATGATTTTCTTCAATGAGTAATAAGTAGTATAAAGACAATTTGAAGCTACATTTCTAATTCTAATTCCTTGATCTTTCTGCTCCCAAGTTTAACCTTAAACTTCCTCTTGAATAAATTTCTCTAGAAATCAATTTTCCCTAACAAGTTCCCTTGAATAGCTGAAATGCCGGCGTTTTAAGCCGAAAGCAAACACATTTTCAATAAATACGAAACGAGCTGGAGACAATAAAACGTCAACCAAATCAGGAATCAAAGATTCCAGTCCCACGACCTCCGGAAAATGTCAGACTGGAGAGGGGGGTTGAGCTCTGATGCCTATCAAGCCATCAAACTGGCAAACGAGTCCCTGTCGCTGGGACTTAAACAAAAGTCAAAGGACCGGGCCAAGTGTCACTGACATCGACTGGGAAAAAACGGAGGGAATGGCAAAGCAAGGTGGAACCACCCTGCCAGGGCTTTTCCTTGTTCGGACCGATTTTAGCCTGCATTATTGATGGTAATTTTAAAACGTGCCCTACAATATTTTACACATTTGCCGGATTTACAGTTTTCGCTCCATCTAAAAAATGCCGAACCACCCCATGGATCCCGTGTACTCAGTACACCTCTCCCTTTTTGTTTCGTTTCGATTGACGCTTATCTTAATGGACCAAACATATGGCAATGGCGACCCCGTGGAGCTGGGTGTCGAACGTGTTGATAATTTAAATAAGCTACTTTCCATCTCCAATCTCCTCCTGGCATTGCGCATACGCAGCGTTGGCCCGCCAGACTGCCTGTCGTCGTGGCGATAAGCGACGGTAAATGATTTTTCGATTCCATATTAATTTTCGCTCGTCAAATCCCAGAGAGATTTGTGTGCCAGGCGTGTGCCTGGCTTCATTAAAAAAATCTTTAGCATTTTTGCATGTTCTACTTTTTTTTGCTACTGGGGGAACAACATATTATGGGGGAATTTACACAAATTCCTTGGATATTTGGTTAGAACAAGGGATGTGCTTGGATTTTTAATAGGGCTTAGAGAGGGTTACATTTAATTGATTGCTTTTGGGGGATCATAGGAAAGTGGTTATAGGTAGTGGGGGAAATTCAAGCTTTAAAATATGAAACAATTTGTTAGGTAGCTGTACATATTAATGAAAATAAAAATTTCCTGGATCTTATCAATCATATTTCCTTAAGTCAAATGGAAGTGTACTTTAATATTTTTTAATAACAAAATCCAATTAAACCGCATACTGTTCCGCTCCTCCCAAATTAAAATTCCTTGTTTCCCTTATTAACAAAAATTCCAGGGATGCCCAAAAGGACAATCCAGCCAGCACATGTGCAGCCCAGCGTATTAGTGAAAGCCCAAAGACCAAGGAGGGCGCACACAAAAATCAAATCAATTTTAATTTGGGGGAAACAAGTGGCCAGAAAAGCGGGGAAAATGCCAAGGCAGGCGAAAGGCAAGGAAAAGCAAAGTAAAGGAAGCCAAACTAAACAGAAGTCGGAAAACTCAGACGTCCAAGAGTCGGCAGACAACCCCTTGTCCTCGGGACAACCCCTCGATTGCCTGTGCTTAGCATATGTGCATAAATCTCAGGACAGTCGAGCCAAGGGGCGATATCCTGGCGTTGGTCTTTAGAACAATCTAATAAAATGTCTAAACGCTTCAATGACAATTCGAGCATGTAAAGCATATACGTGGGGGGTGGTGTTCCCTGTACAGTAAGCACTCTACATATAAGAAAAGGGGGCCATACATGTTGCATGTGGCGCATAAGCCGTGTTGTACACTCGCAATCAACTCGGACCGCCTTTATTTCCCGTTCCGCCACCCTGAAAAGTAGGCAATAATCGTAAGTGAAACTCCGGCAGGGGAAAGGAAAAGCTGGGTGGAGTTCACTGGCTGACCCCTCGGCTGTGGAACCCTGAAGACCTTTGTCTGCTTTAAGTTGTGGCGCTTTGTAATTGAATTAAATGAGATTTCAATATGCGGGCACATGCTTCAATGGATTTAATCTGAAACGACAGGGGAAAGTAATATCGATGGCAGAGCTTGATTTCGTCTTAAAGAGCTCTTCGATCTGAGGCGGGGGGTATTTTAAAGCAAAACATTTTCTTTTAACGTAACAATAATAAAATGGAAGTTTTGGATTTTCTTTAAATGATTTTATTTTCTTAGAAATGTGTACCCATAAATAAAATCAGAAAATATTGTTTCTATAAATCTAACCACAATTTTTTAAATCTAAAATAACCTTTTTCTGTCTTACCTTTTCAAGATCACCCGGTGTGGACATTTCAATTTGCAAACTTAACCGCCAACTTTAAGGTTGAATTTGAAAAGTTTCTATTTGTGTTACTTTGTCTTCCTCTTGCCGGCTGATAGTCAACATGCAAACTTCAATCAACACCAGCAAATATCAAGCGACCAAATAGAGAATGACCAAAAAACTCAAGACTCCAAACTGTCCCGCATTGTGTAATTTTTCAACTTGAGACTGACAAAAAAACTAGCAAGCCCAAGAAAATGAAGAAGAAAAGCTGGAGGAGCAAAGGAAAAGTTTTTGTGACTTCTTATCGTTTTTCCTACTGCGGTAAGGGCTTTCCTTTTTTTGGGGGGGAGGAAGGAGGGATTCTCAGGTGAAGGGGTGGTGACTTTGACCATTGTTTTATTTACCTGGCCGCCAACTTTTCTGTCTCAGTGTGTGTGCTTGCTTATTTATATCGCATGATTGAATCTTGGCCAACAGCAACTTTTTCTATTAACTTTAATGCCAGGCAACCGGCAGGTCTTAAAAAAAGGCAAAACTAACCAGGTGTGTGAGTGTAGGGTATCTGTCTGCGGGTCCACCTGTTTGTGGTCCCCTACTCTCATTCGGCTTGCCAAATGAACTTGATTTTTATCGCTTTCGTCTTGCATTTCCACTTTTCCATTTTCTTTCTTTCTGATTTTGTGTGTCTGCCTGTGTATATTGATTTCCAACGTCTTCCACTTGGCTTGACTTGACTTGTTCAAGTGGCTTCCATTATTTATACCCTTAACTAGGGGTAATTACTCGGAATTTCGATGGGTTAAGGCAAAAAAATAAGAATTAATTGGTCTAGTTTTAAAAAACTTGTATTTTTTCAAAGGGTTATAAAAGTTGAAAACTAAGTAATTATCCAACACGTTATTATTTTACCAAATAAAACCTTAAATAAAAGCATTTTTAAATATTAGGACTAATATTAAATAGTTATTTTAGGTTTTTTTAAAATGTCAACTATCAATTTTATTAATTTCGCTAGTTAGAGTATATTAAACACCTGAAGAAATTGTTTTTTTTTGCCACAATTTGAAACCGATAGCTAATGAAAAGTAACCAAAAGTCAAAGCTTTTTTGCTGCCTTCTCGTTTTTTTGTTTTTTCGGTTTTTCCCCTCTTTTGGACAATTTTCAATGAATTTCAGAGGTTGGCTGGCAGCTCAATTATTGATGACCTGTCAAGTTTCGCCAAGTTAAGGACCGCAAATAACACAGGTAAGAGTTAATTAACGCTGAAATGTCGCTACCGAATAGCTTTATAAGAAGTGGAGCCTTAACCAGAGGATTTTGTGGATGTTGCTTGGGAATTGAAAGCAATTATCTCAATTTAATTGCATGGCTTGGAGCAGGATTTCGAGTGCATTATGTAATTTACTCATTAAAACCATTACACATTTGCCTCAAGTACACAATGCACACGTCAAACATGTCTCCCTCGGTGTGAGTGTGCCTGTGTGTTTAATGTAAAATATTGGCATTGTATGACAAGCTCATTAATTATGCTGCATATCGCAGTTTATCAACACAATCGTCTGCTTTGAGGAGCCTAACCGTTCCCGCCCAGCCACATCCCCTAACCCCCATCCGGCCCACCCAACTTATCCCTCTTGGCATAGTCTCGTATTTAATTTATAACCCGAAAACCCAAAGTTATACATTTTAACAGGATATGAATAAAGTTGAAGACAATAAAAGCAAATAAAGCAGACAGCCATCTCAACAGAAGCTGCCTCACAGAGATAGACAATCTGATGAATGAAGAGGGAGCCTGTGAAGTTGAGGGGATCAGGGTGAATCGTAAGATTCATTATCTAGCACAACATACATCCAAGTGAGTGCGTGTCCCTCAGGTATCAGAGGCGTAGGAAGTTATGGGAGGGGGTCTCAAAATTGTCGACAAATTTTATGAGAGATTTCGGTTCTACCTATCTATCTATCTATCTATGCATCCATCTATCTATCTATATCTATACCTATCTATCTATTTATCTATCTATCTATCTATCTATCTATCTATCTATCTATCTATCTATCTATCTATCTATCTATCTATCTATCTATCTATCTATCTATCTATCTATGTATCTATCTATCTATCTATCTATCTATCTATCTATCTATCTATCTATCTATCTATCTATCTATCTATCTATCTATCTATCTATCTATCTATCTATCTATCTATCTATCTATCTATCTATCTATCTATCTATCTATCTATCTATATATCTATCTACCTATTTATATATCTATCTATCTATCTATCTATTTATCTATCTATCTATCTATCTATCTATCCATCTATCTATTTATATATCTATCTATCTATCTATCTATCTATCTATCTATCTATGCCCATCTATCTATCTTTCTATCTATTTATATATCTATCTATACATCTATCTATTTATATATCTATCTATTTATATCTATATCTATACATATATCTATCAATCCATCTATCTATATATCTATCTATCTACCTATTTAACAATATCTACTTATCTATCTATCAATGAATATAAACATAATTATTTATTTATTTATATCATCAATTATAATTTTATTTTGGAAAATATTAGTAATATATAAAAATTTGCCCTAAAAAGCTATTATAATCCAACTGTAATTTTATATTCTATATAGGCCACAAATACTACGTATAAGCAAACTTACACTTTAAAACTTAATATAATATATTATATATATTTTATAGAATATATATAACCGAAACCATTCAGAATATTATTATTGTTACCTTTAGTATAGTTCTTAGCGACCCCCTTTAAAGTTCCACCTGCGCCCCTGGCACCACAACATCTATTCATTTCAGTTTTGTTTCTATGCGTATTTAATGAGCAGACGTGCGTGCAAATTCAGCTCAGACCATCTGGAGTCCCGCTTATGTCCTTAAGAAATCCTGGCCGGCAAGTGTTACATGCACATGCGAATGGTGTGTGTGTGCGGGTGCAGATACGTGGACGGCCAAAACGAAACCAAAACTTTTCATGCTCGATCGCTGGGGCAACAAAATAAGCAGCAGAAAACGTGCATTCTTCTACTTGGCCACTTAGAAAACGAAGCAATACGTGCAAAAGTTTTCCATTTCCGCTTTGGCAAACATTAAAGCTGCCAGAACGAATTTACAACGAGCTGTGAGATACAAAAACACAGAGATACACGGATCCATGGACACACACGCACGCCAGAAAGGACCAAAGAAGCTGCCTTTTCCAGAGATAATCAATGGCCAGAAAGGAAATGAGAAGCGCTGATAAATCAAATGCGAAAACGAGAATTCAGCAAATAAAACCAAGCGGAATAAATGAAATGCCAGAAAAGTTTAATTGCAAAAAGAAAAGAAAACAATGAGTTACGAAGATTGCAAGGAAATTCGGGGAGATGAGATCTACTGCAGAAACTTGGAAATTCCTAAACTGAACTGAGGATTACAGAATGATAATTAATATGTTAAAATAAAGTAACGCAATTGGGGAGCATAACAAATATAATTTATTTATTCTACCTTATTGAATAAATCTAATATCTATAGTGTGCATTTCCAAAATACTACTTTAAAATAAATCCAACCTGTTGGCCCAGCTTAGGCTTTAGGATGAGATGCCTTCTTTGCTTCGGTTAGCCCTTGGCTAATCCCCCGTATAAACTTTGCCCACTCTCAATTAGCGCCTTTTATTTCAGGGCGCCCCCAATTAAAGTCTTAGGGCGCCGCCAAAAATCCGACGCCTTCGCCTTGCCGCGATTGTAAACAGTTTTGCCGCTGGCCCATAACTCTAAGCCAATAGTCAACATGGGAAAATAAAACAAAACAGCGACCAGACGACACACTTGACGTTGGGGCCTGTGTTCCGGGGTTTTCCGGGGTTTCGGTTTGAGATTGTTGGGGGAGCAACTTGAAATTTTCAACAATAGCAAAATAAAGCAAACGAAGCAGGGAAGCCACTTTAAGCCCCGCAAATCCATAAGGCAAACAAAATGGATTTCAAATAGAGAAGCGCGACTAGGATTGGGAGGAGATGCCCGTCAGAGTTCCCGGTGCCGCCTCGCTTTTCCCGCCCCTCACTGCCTCACTGTAGTACAGGCCAAATCGGCTGAGACGGAGCTGGGACAAACCAAGGCATCCATCCCTTCGCCGTTGCCATTGTTACCCAGCCACAGTGGTTCCACTCAAGGAAACAGTAAAACAATCAAATAATATCCGGTTCCTATAAAATAAATAAAAAAAAGACTTTATTTGATATAAAATTTTAAGTATATAAATATAAATTACATTTTTATAGAATTTTAAGATGGTTTCCCAATTATCTAAAAATTTTATAAGACCAGTATAAGAGTTTTTTAATTTGGTTTTAGATTACTATCAATAGTATTTCCTAGAAATACATCCCTGCTATATAATTTTCAATAGTCCTTCAATTTTGTTTATTTTTTTTCTAATTCATCCCACTGTGCAGTGTCGATAATGCCACACAATATTTTCACAGTGGTTACACCAAGAAGGCAAATTGCCGCAGAGTGCGGGGCGGGTCTAAAATTTAGATGGGGGCTAGAAGGAAAAGCCGCCATCGGGTGTCAACATCGCCAGAAGCGCAAAACCAAAAGTTTGTTTTTCAGCGATTTTTTGTACATTTTTTCTGCTGTTGCTCCATTTCTTTGTTCTTTTCCGTATTTTTGTACACAGAGCCTGAGGCGGCTTTTTGCCAGACTGACATTTCTGGCAAGGAAAATTGAAAATTTTCTACTAATCGCAATCGATATGCCTTGCCAAATGTCACTCAGCTGGGCAAAATGGGAAGTGGGGTGGCTCTCTGGAGTGAGTTTCACTCGGGTGGATCTGTCTGCGATTCGGTTTTGTGCAAACAAATAAATTGAAGAATACTCGAAAATTAAATAAATATTTGGCATTTTTCAGCTGCAAATAAATTACAATAATGAATGAGTCGCAAGCGGCAGAATGAGGCGTTTTCGAGTTTCCAGAAGTGAGTCAGATAAATTACAGTTGAGTTGACAAATTAAGTTGCCACCAACTGAGGCACTTATAAATGGCTAGCTAATAAGATTTCCCATTTTGGCACGTTTTTAGTTTGCAGTTGATTAAGATGTCTTTTGCAGTCAGCATTGAATTAAAGGGAGGAATAACTTGAAGATTTTAATTAGGGTTGTAAAGTTTTTTAGGTAGCCAATTAAGTTTCTTAAATATAGAGAATATTAAGAATTCAATATTTTAAGCTGTTTAAATATAATATTTTATATATTTACTTTGTTTCTCTGTCAAAAATATCACCACTTTCTGAATAAAGAGTTCGCTACTTTAAAGACTCAATCGCTTCAATTTCCCGACATCCGGTGGGTGGCCAAAAGTCACACACTCGACTGGATCCTCAACGGGGGCAAATTAAAATCGACGCCCAATAACGAGGCCATGCCACGCCCACCATCAGCGTCACATGCGTCCATTCGTGGCCGCCACTGCCACTGGATTGTATTACAAGGGCCCTCTAAGCCAGGGGCGTAGATCGGCAACGAAAGGGGTTTAATTTAATTTAAATTTTTTAAATCAGTACCCGGAATTTCCAGATTTTATTCCAGTTTTTAGAAATTTTTGATTATAAAAAATATTATTTATATAATTCATTACTACAGAGTCGCCAAAACTCTTCATAAGTTTTATTCTTATTGAAAGAAATATATTAAGAAAATTGATTAATATTTTATATTTTATAGCAAATACATTCAATAAAAAAACATTTTCAAATTCTGAAATATGAATGAAATTTTATTCACCCCCTAGTGGACGCCTCTGCCTTTGATTCACCTCCCTGTCGGCTCGCCTTGGAACAAGAACAACACTCGGCGTCGTGAGCATAATTCACAGCTGAGTGAATTTTAAGTGGTTATTGCAAAAGTTGGCAAAAAGGCGGCATCAAGTAGCGAAAGTGTTATGCCCTCCCACTTTCACTTCCCTTTACACATAGGGCGCACTTTTTATTGAGTTATTGGCGGGAGTCGGAGGGGTTACTGCGAGAACTGACGTTCGTCTAGGAGAAATTAGGTTAGGCATTATAAATAATTTGATTAGCCTTAATTGGCATGAACTTGCAGCAAATGCCAACGCAGCTTCCTTCGATGAGATTGGCATAGCTTGATGTCGTCAGAGATGACAGCGTGACAAGTGCTATTATTAAAAAAAAGTGAAAATATTGAGAAGTATATCTTAAAAATATATTCGAATTGATATTTCAAAGATATTTCCCAAATGGTAAACTTTGTAATAAATAATACAAAATAAATTGTTATTTTAAGTTAATGAAATTAGCTCGAATGTAGGGGAATATTCTTAAATATTTTTAATAATTAAATAAAATATAATTTCTATTCATCTAATCACAATGTCCTCATCTGCAGAAGCAATCACGTGACCATCTCTACTCCTTACATCAGTTGAGAGCTTGGCATTTATGATTGACAGACACGCGCTCCCCGGGAAATTCGACGGGAAAGCATTCGAACCTGAGACGCCAGACGGAAGTGATTATTATATAATTGAAATTGATAGAGGGGGAGCTTATCGGTTAAGTTTCTTGGCCCACTTCAATTATTCATAAAGGCGAAAGAGTCCAATTTGATTCCAATTAAAGATGCAAAACCATCTGGGCTGCCGGGCTCAATGGATAAAATAAGCCAAAGGCCAAAAGAAGTCCTCGAATGAGGAGCCTTTCACTTGTTTGCCTCACGATTTCGAGGCCCAAAGAAGTTCAGACAGGAAAAACGTGCTCAAGTCGATTTGGAAATTCGCCAGATGAGAGGGAAACCCAGAGGTCGAAGGCATAATGGGTATGGGACTGTAAAACAAGGGGGCAAAGGTGAAAATGTAATGAGAGCAGAGAAGTGGAACAATAAAAGTTTCTTTAAATATGCATTAAAAAAGTAAATTATTATTCTTGTGCAGCCTACTTTAAGGTAATTCCTCATCTCTCGAGCTGAGTCCAAACATATTCCATTCTCGACTAACTGCAGCTTTTGCTGGGCACTCATACTCATCCGATAAGTAGTTCGAATCGGTTATTGCATTTTAGTTGTCTAACCCATCAATAAGAAGGCCACAGCTGCTGCCTGGCTCCCCAGTACCCAATCCCAAATCCCCAATTCCCAGTACCCGATCCTACCGAAAAATAAACCTTGCCACTGGACAGACCGAATTGATGATGCATACGGCAAACACGAGAAGCAACTACAAACGGGGAGATGTTCGATGTTGGATGTTCGGGGGGAAAGACAATGACAATTGCATTGACATTTCGACAGAGGGAACTACTCGTCCTCGAGCCCCCACGGAGCTCCGAAACCCCCTTCAGGACTCGTCCTGGCTGCCAGACCGAAACATGACCATTTACTGTGGAAGCTATCGATTGCCATTGCTTGATTTTGTCATTGGGATTTGTTGTCAGTTTGATTTTTGTGGGGTCCATTTCGAGTTAACGGACGGGAGGTGCACTGTGGAAAAAGTTGAGATGGTTCCTAAAACTAAAGGATACTTTTTGCACCAACCCCTTTTAAATATCTAATTTTTAATAAATATTTTATGTATGGATTGTGATTAAATAATGTCAAAAATAAAAGTAAAGAATAATATGTGATAATGAAATCCTCAACCTTTTTTTTCAGTGCACCATTGAGTATATTTGTATTGGCACACTAACTCCATCTCCCTCAGTTCTAGCCGAGTTTATTTAGTTGTCATTGCAAAAATGTTTGCTTATTGTTAGTGCGTTTTGGAGCCAACAATTCTTCGGTATATCGGGCTGCAGGGCATTTAATTTCATCACTATAAAATTTTGCAATTTTCCCGAAAATTCCCTCTTCATTTCATATTCAATTTGCTGGGGCATCACAAAAAAAAGCCTGAAGGCGGACAGCATTTTCCGTGCACTTTCCTCTGTAATTGGCAACTGCAATTGAAAATTTTACAAAGGCCTTGGAACACCACCGCCCCTTTACGGCCCATTTCCCATGGAGTTCAATTCGCTGATCAGTTCATTTAATTTCTGATTCGAAAACTCGTGGGCCCCATTTTAAAGCCGAATTTCGTTTTAATTGTCTGTGTTTGTCTATTCGGTTTTATTTTCCATTTAATGCTAATTGCATTGCGTGTTCGTTGTGGAAGTGCGATAATTAAAACAAAAATCCAACAGGCTTTTAGTGCTTCGGAATGGCATGAAATTGATTTGAATGTAATCCAGATAAATTAAGTAAATACATCACTATTTAAGCCGTCGGTCAAATTCAAATTTTGATTATATGTTATACGAAAATGTTTGATTCTTTAACAAAAAATTTAAATAAATGTGGATTTTATGCGCTCATGGATAGGAAAATTGCACCGCAGTCAAAATATTTTTTCAAAATGTTCCCTCAATTTTTCTTTATTAGGTTGTGTTGCATTTTAAAGCAATTTAACTCAACTATAAAGAGTTTGGCCACCAAAATGAGACACCTGCCACTTGAAAAGCCCTCTCCGCTGCAGCTTGCCATCGGGTGGTTAAGGGATTTGGGTGCCCGCAATGAAAACGAAAATAATTTCACCAAAATTCCCGCCAGTGACCATGACAACCAAAAATGACGGAATTGCTTGGCCAGACGCAGCCCCCCATTTTGTACACCCTATCCGCCATAAGCCGCTTAAAAATCTGAAAAGAGAAAAATCCTTTGGTGGGCGGGGCCGCTGGCTGGCTGGATTTTTCCTTGCCGCGCAGAGCGGGGCATTCAAAAATCGCACTCGAAACTCATTACAACAAAAGGTGCTTCATTGGGGACCGGTAACACTGCCGGTCCTGGAGAGGCAGTCAGCCCACTTAAGTCCACCCGAGGGGCACTGCCCGTAATCAACTCGCCGCTGCAGCCACCTTTTTTGCCACCCACCCATCTACAGCTCACTGCAGCGGTTTGTCGAGCACCTTCAGGTGCACTGGGAAAAACGAATACATTTTTATTTTACATTTTTATAACATAAATTTAATCTTCTTAAATAATAATTTCATAATAAAAGAATATATAAATCTCTTACTATATGTAATATATTTTATTTAGTAATAATCTTTAATTTAGAAAAAGATTTTTTGTATATAAAGTTGTATTGCTGAAATTGAAATATTAACTTTATTTAATTTAATTGTATATAATTGTGTTGCTGATTTCAAATATTAATTTTATAGATGATTTTATAGATTTTATATAAATGTTCAAAGAAACATTTATTATAATTATAAATTATTAATACAACAATTATTTTTTAAAATTTGTTTTTAACAATATTTTTATTTCATAATTGAATTCATTGTTTTCAGTGCACAGGAGCTCCACCGGAGGCACCTTTTTCATTTGCACAACTCTTGGTCGCAGTACATAAGAAAAAAGTTGTGAAAAGAACAATGGGTGACACGACACTCCTGCGGCAGTGGCAGTGCAGCACCCCCTCACAGCGCCCCTGGAGCCCGTCGCAGCCCCCTGCGAAGCCCCCGTTTTGGACGCATTCTGCTCCTGTCAGCCTCACAATGCCAGGGCACTTAAGCCATTGCTTTTTGATGCTTCCAGCCCTGCTCCGTTTGCCTCGTGGGTGTGGGTTTCATGGGAGTCTGATTTAAGAGGGGTACAATACCAGGGGCGGGGACCGTGATTGTCCCAGTTTCCGGTGTCCTCCGTGTGTGTGTGGGGATTTTTCTCATTTCGCTTTTGAGAGTTCAGCGTGTCAGGGGGCGAAACCCATTTGCCTGTCTTCTAAAACTCCCCGCCCAGCGACGATCCATACATCCACCCATCTAGCTGTCGCGCTCCCAACGCTCCAACCCTCACTTGCAGTCACTTATTCCCTTTGTGCTTGGTTCTTGGTCATGTGGACAGCTACCAATAATTCTGATAATGCACAGTGAAAAAAACCAAGGGAGCTAATTTTTAAATTATATTTTCAATTTCTAAAATACAATAAGATGATTTTTGGGGATTAATAGAGTTATATACAAGATATTTTGATATCTAGTTTGGTAATAATATTATCATGATATATTTATATATTTTCGTTAGTAAAGGAAGCATAACTTGTTTCATAAGTATATTAAAATGTAGAATATAGTCATAATTTTGATGAGTGTTTCGGTACTCTTCTGCCTGCCTACCCATCCTGGGGCTCCGCTGACGTTGTCAGCAGGTAGATGTCCTGGCTAGGACTCGACATTGTTCCTAGTCTGGATGCTGTTGCTCCTGGCTGCCAGGATGTTGTGAGTGTGTTCTAGGGGTGGTGTGTGTGACAATGATGGCGTTGGCATTGACGTCATTGGCATTGGCGTTGTTTGGACGCAGGCGTTTGGCATTCAACTCGAGGACCAGACTGCGGCGGCAGGGTAAGGGGCTGCAGGATCCTGTTCAAATGCAGCCCCATTATTTATGCTTTTTAGGTACGTGCCATAAGCAGGATGGGAGAGGAACCTTCGTTATCTGCCTACCAGGTGAGTCCTCCTCCTACGCTTCGATTATGCCTGCAAACATCTTCAATTTGCAGTTGTCGTACATTTTAATTGTTATTGTTATGCATCCCTGGGTTCCCGCAGTCGGATCCGTAGGAGTAGGATAATTGTCCTTCAGTTGCCTTTTAATTTGGATGGGTAGCAGTTAAGGGTCCCTTTGTCCGGCAATTACTTAGCACCAGGACCGGGATTGGGTCCATAACCAGCTGGAGCTGGATTCAATTGGCCAAGAGCCTAAGGAAATCACATTTCATTCGATTCATGAGATTGAAAAATCTCACATTAGATGGGAAGCTTTTTGGAGTCAGATTAAAAAGGAATTTTTTAGAAATATTTATGTACTGGAGTAGGGGCTTTTATTTATTGACAAGGTGCACATAAGTTAGGTACTCTCACAAATAGTATTTATTTTTATGGAATATATGAAATTGATTTAAGTTTATTAACTTTTAAATTCGAATAGGAGCCTAAATTATCTATTTGGAAAACCCGAAATAAATTTACCATAATTGCGCCATGATTTATTCATTACCCAGTCATTGTCAGCTCAACAAAATGAAAAGAAACCCGAAAAAGTTTCCTCACCATAATTAAACAATTCAATAATACAATGGATAACCCAGGGCCATCAAGTTTTCCTTGGCCCATTCAAATGATGCTTGAAAACGGCTAAGAAGAAGAAGCAGAGATAGTTAGGAAAATGGGGGAAAATAGAGAGAAGGGGGTCCACAAAAAGTTATAACAGAAATTCAATAGGGCATGCAATTCAAGAAATTATTGTGCAATTTCAATAACTTTTCAATTGGGTTTTCAATTTGCTGCACACTTTGTTCCCCTCTTACTTATCTTATGCTATCTCAATTTTTTTTATTTTTGCATATTGAAAACTTTATTTTATCTCTTTCTGTGGCCCTCCTCCAGAGAACTTTAACAACTTCTTCTGGACCGTCGTCATCTCTGCCATTGTGCGCTTGTGTCTATGAAGGAATCGACTATTTCTGCTTTATGGAGAGTTATTCGAGAGCCGGTTGAGATGGTCAGGTCGGCCAAATTATGACCGTGTCTGGACTTTGGGTCCTTGGGTACCTGCATTCCTGAATAATAATCACAAAATATGGCGCCGTTAGACTGCAAGTTGGAGGAGCTTAACTGGGCAAACAATACTTTTAATATGGCGATGCATAAAAATTGCATAAAATATCTTGCTCAGTCGTAAGCCCTAATGCAAACAGCCAAGTACCCGGCCGGGCCAAAAGGCAAACAATGCAATTTCAGTGTTCTTCCCAAATCCCACTATCCCCACCTGCTTTTCGGCCCAAAATATGCGGCACTGGAAAACTTTTTCCCCATTATAAACATGAAAAACAGCGAGCAGACTTGTTGAAAAAGTACGCAAAAAAGTAAGCAAAAAACAGCAAGAAACCTTGGCCGGGAAATGCATGAAAACGAAAGACATGATATATCCACTAGTTGTTTATATATTACACACTGAAAAAAGCATACATTATTAATATGAATATAAACAGGAAAGAAAATAGTTTATAAATAATGAGATAACATTTTTTATTGGTCGATTTTACTTTCTGGAATTTAAGTTTAAGAATGAATGTTTTAAGATGTATCTCTTGGTATTTCTAATTATACAATTTGATTGATAAGTATTCTAGCTAGTTCTAAAAAGTTCCATAACCATTTTGGTCATTGCTGACATTTTTAAAAATTGTATTTATTTAAAATCTTTTTTAAAATGCAAAAAATATTTTAAAATTTCCGTGTACTTCCACGAATGTGTGTGAAACATTTGCATTTGTCCGGGTTCTGCTACAGCCGAGATACTATACGTGCGCGGATCTAACAGATACTCCTTCTCGGAGGGAACCTGAAGTTTGTCTGTGGCCGCGGGGTAAGTTCTGCCGTCTTAAAAGGTAAGTTTCCGCATTGAAACAATATTTGCCCTTTACCATCTCCACGGGGGAGTCTGTCCTTCTGGGGACTGGGCTGTGGTTGAGATGGGTTTCGGCTTACTGAGTGGGAGGTGGTGCAAAATGGGTGGTTGCTAGACATTCATATTGGCCAGCACGTGCCGCGGCTTTCGCAGTTTCGCTAAACCAAACCAAAACCATTAATCAAACAATTAGAGCTGCGTGGAGTTCGAAGTAGACTCGAGCCCTTTCCCCGTTTTTGGAACAGGGATCCCAACCCTTCATTTGCATAAATTATGGCTTCATAATAACCGCTATTTATAATTTTCGACGCGGCCACAAATGCGTCTATGGGGTGTTTGTCAAACACGCCCACCTTCAACACCACCGACAAACACTTGAAGTGCTTGAAAAGGATTTACCTTAATGCTAGTGCTTGGGTCAGTTGTGATGGGTGGTGGGTCTATTGTTACTGGGTGGAATCCCCAGATTTAAGACCATGTTTATTGGACATGGTCACCTAAAAAATTCATAAGGATTTAAGACCATATTTAAGAGATATGGTCACCTTAAAGAAGATGATGAAAGCAAAAGCTCTATGAAAAAATAACTATAAATTTAAAATCATATAAATAAGCAAGGATAATTCAAGAACTGTTAATTATTTTCTTTACTAAACCCACAGAAACTCAATAATATTTGTTTATATCTCATCTAATTCAATCTGACTCAATCCAATTTAAAAGTGACATTTTCAGAGGTCCTTTCCATATTATTTCCCTTCACATCAACTCCCACCACCTGTCATCTGGCATCAATCTCTTCGTTTTCTCTGCCAAGACTCCTCCGAAAATGTGTTCATATTTTTTATGCAAATTGTTAAACCATTTCAAAGGCGGCATACTCGATTACCTTGATGCACATTTACATGCCGAATGAAATTAATTCATAAATAACAAGGCCTAACACGAATTTAGCTGAGCAACAAACAGAAGGGGATACAAACAAACAAATGTATGAGTATTATGCAAATGATATAAACGCTAAAATCAACTTGGGGCCTTTCAATGAAATTTCCACGCGGCAAGGAGCAGGCCAAAAAGGATTCCCACATTCACATGGAGTTCGCCATGCTGGCGAGGAAGGAGCAAAGACGGCCCAAAAGTCTTTCAGGCGGGAAAGCGAAAAACCCGCAAATGAAATGAAACGAAATGTTTGCATAAACGATTTAATCGAATTCCAATGCAAATTCAGTTAAATTTCATTTCCCGTACGGCGAGACAGAGTGAAGGAACCAACGCCAACGCCAAAGGGCGGGCGGTCGAGGAAGCTGGCATTCCGGTTCCGGAAATTAGCATAACACTCGCGGTAATACAATAAAAAGAAAAGGATACAGATGCCTGAGATATCCTGCCATCCAGCGAAACGAACACGGCGCCAGGCCAAGTGTAAAGTTCATTTTCAAATTGCTGATATACGAAATTGAAATAGGAAGCCGGGTTTTCCCACCCAAAAGGAAACCCATTCCGCAGGATGACTGCAGAAATGGCAAAGAGGAAGGGTATGTTGGGGATAGAAGGATAATGTATTTTATTTTTAATGTTCTACTATTTTTATATATTAGTAATTATACAATTTTTATTTATATATTTTTAACATATATATAAAATTATTTAATATAATATAGCTTCATAAGAATTAATTCTTTAGATTCTATATAAAAGATAACAATTTTTTTAAAGGGTATTCAGCGATAACCCTTCACTTGCAACCCTTTCTTGATCCTTGAGTAAAACCCCCGAATCCAACAGAACCAACCATCGTTTATATTTATGGGAATACTTTTTGTTTGCCCGAATTTTTGTTTAATTTTGTTTGCTTCTCCGCTGGTCGCCTGCCTAATAGAGCGACTCAATTAATGAGCCAAAGTTTTTCCGGTCTCCGTTTTTGCCGGGCTTACCATTCCAACATGCATTGGCCGAGCTTTGCTGTTGGGACCGTAGAGCCTTAATGAAATCTTGACACGGACTGTAGGTAGAACCCACTTACAATCCCCTCCCAATTGTCGCGCAATGAATTTAATTTTGCTCTTTACAAGTTGTAAAAAATTAAGCAAAGAAAGGAGGCAAAACTTGGCCTTTCCTCGTTTTCTTTTTTTTCCTCTATTTTTTAACAAGTTGTTGGCAAAAAGCCAAGAATATGGCATGGCCATAAAGGGAAAACTTCCCCTTGAGGAAAATCCGTTCGGCGAATGGAAAAAATAGTCGGGGAAAACTTTATTTGCCCATTCCCGTTGCATATTCAGTCTGTCTGCTTTCCCGCTTTCCATTCCATTTTTCGGTGGTGGTCTCTGGCCGAGCATTTCCGTTACATGCCAAACACTTTTGGCCTTTGTCCCGATGCCGCAAAAGTCACCGCCTGGCGCATACAAATTAATCATTCGGTCAAAAGGTTTGGTTTGAGTTCGAGTTTCGGTTTCGGTTCCAGTCTGAGTGCGAACGATTCCGCGAACATGAAAAGTGGCAGGAGTACGTTTCGGTCTGCTCGGCAATATTTTCGCCAGTTTTTGGATCTCAACGGGCCTTTAGATTCGCATCACGTACGCTACGTTTTTATGATATACCAATTTTGACATAATCCACGTGGATTACGAGCCAATGCCCGTGCATATATATTCCTAGATATATTGGCCTGAAAGATGAGGAGTCGAATTTCGTTACTCGATTTGTTTTTGGCACTCTCTTCGGCCCGGGTGTCGTCCTAAGTTGATTGAACTATTTCCGCTTAGCACTTTGATCCCCGTCCCAGGGGGAATTTTTTATTGCCACAAACGAAATATTTTTAAACTAATTTTGGGGAATAACTTGAAGATTTTCTTCTAAAATAGAATTTTGGTTTCCAAAGTATTTCTTATAAAAAAAGCATATAAAAGAGCCTTTCAAAAATATATTTTTAAAATCGAACCCTTTAGAAAATTTTGGGTTCCGAATAAGTACATGTAGTATATTACCTGTGGCTATAAAGTATCTTTAAGATATTGTATCTTTTAGTTCTTAGCTATAGTTAAATATTTGTGAAGTTTTTTTTGTTAGCTGACCAAGGTGCACTAATTTTAAGGTAACACTTAAAGCCCTATAATCCTTATCCTCCAATCGATTTAGCCGCTCGACCTTAGCCGTTTCAATGGACACCCGTTTTCCATTTTCTTTTCGACCATTTAACTCCATCGAGTTAGCCGTGTGTAATTCCATTTAGCATCATAATTTCATTCTGGCCCTTGCCACTGGCAACTGCAGTGACAAAGGTTAATGCACCATTTGAATGCCTCCTCGGTGGCCGTTTCCAATGAGTGTTCCAAGTGCAAATGCCCGGGGGGAATACATAAGCCCCTATACCTATATGCAATGGTTTGGAGAAGGTGTAAAGCAGTGCCAAAGCCGGCGACAACAACATCATCATCCTCATCAACGACATCAGGCTGAAAACCCTCGCATGTATGGCATATGACAAAGTTTAAGTGCTTGCTAAATCCATAGATTTCATGCTGGCAGCCGTGGCAAACATGGCCACACATTGTGCGAGACAACCAACAAAACAACGAGGTGTTGGATAATGTGCCTGTAACTACAACAACGACAGCAGCAACAACAAAACCAACAGTAGTAACACCAAGAGGCAGCAACAATTGTTGCAACAATAGTATCGCATTTCAGTGTTTTTACTGTGGCATAAAAACAAAAGGCAAAAGCCGCAGTCAAACAGCGAACTAACACCGAGCCACAAGAACAGCAGCAACAACAGGAGAATATATAAGTGCAACTACAACAGTAGCAACACGAAGAACACGAACAACATCGGAAGGAGCAGCAGGTTGAATCAAGTAACGACTGTGGAACACCTTTTAAAATATTTTTAGTACTGTTTATAAAGTTTCAAAACAAGTTTCAATAAAAAATGCATATTTATTAATGGAATTTAATTATAAAAGACTTTTTGACACATACATAAATTCATGATGATATATTCTTCTAAAAAAGTGAGCTAAGAAAACGACATTCCTATTTTTCTATAAACAACATTAAATCATTTTAAAACTTTGTATGGCTATATTTTAAAATTATGCACATTATTTAATTAGAAAATTATAACCTTTTTCTGACTTTTTCTTACAATTTTTTTATAAACCCTTTTGTAGATCCCCACTTAATCATACGCAGCATATCCCCTGACACTATTGAGTACCAGGTACAACTAGAACCATTCTCGTTTGGCAGTCTGCAAAAGTTTTTTATACGTCTACCACTCGTTTTTCCGCTCCTTCATATTTTTTGCCGGCTGATGGCTGCACGTAATTTTGTTTTTGTCGCGACGCAAATATGTTGCCCATAACAAGGCGGCACCACCACCACCCGCCGGAAAAACTCCCCTGGTTTTCCAGCCCCCTCTGTCTTACCTTGGCATTATGCAGGGCGCCACATCATCGCACTTGTCACTTTAACCTTGCACGGCCTGTCATCTGCACCCTCGTGCTGTCTCTCTTCTTCGCCATCTCCCCTCTCTGTTCCGCGTGGGCTCTGTAAATTTGCGCAAAGCGGCGTGGAAAATGAAAAGAAAAGCCATAAAACCAAAGACGACGCGGCAAGCAAGCAAACAACGCCGAAAGAAAAAACAATGACGGTGAGCTGCAAAAGACAAAATAGTAAAGAAGGATGTAAATCAACGAACTTTCATTTCCCTAAAGCAACGAAAAAATCTGTATAATATTTAAATGATTTTTTTATAATTCAAAACTACACTACAGAACTCTAATACGTAAAATATATCCTAAATACTATACCATACTTAATTCTCTTCGAAAATGTATATATTTCGATTAAATAATTGCATTACATTTTTCTAGTTTCCTTTTTTTTAGTAATTCTTTAATTCTCGAAATTACCTAGCATTTGCTTGTTAAGGATCCTTTTCTTTCACTTCATAAATTTGTATTAATGCAATATATAGTGTAAGTGCAAAGTTCAAGGGAAAAGTATCTTTCAAGACCTCTGCAAATCCCTTAGTAAATCCCGGGATTCCATCCTTTAGCGAGGGTATTCGAGGCGAGCCCGAAACGAGCGTAAATATGCCTGTCATCATTTTGACATCAGCTTCCCGGTGGCGACGGGGAGTATGGGTAGTTTCCAGTTCCAGCCAGGCCATTACCATAACTATAATGCATATTTCAGCATCGAAGTCAAACATAAGACCCGCTCCTCAGCTCCTCAGCCGCCGGATCGTGTCATCATCATCATCAGGATGGAGTGACGGGAGCGATTCCCGCTGTCTACTTTGGGCCTTCTGCCACATCGTGTTGCCCGTGCCGTGGAAAATCCCAGTATCACTTTCGCTTGGGCCCCTGTTGACAATCTCGGTTTCAATGTGGGTCCACACACCCGTCCTTAAAAAGAGCCACCCCGAAGAAACCACCTCCACATTTAGAGTCTGGAAACATGCCTGAGCATATTTATGTTCGCTTTTCCTTGTTGTCTTTTCCTCAGACCCCCAATGAATGGCAGGGTTTTAGCATAAAAGTTTATTGAACTAAGGTTCCTGAATGACATTGCATTGGGAAGACCTCTTAGCGATATAATGGTTAATACATAGGTAATGGGACTTCCAAATGTTTCTTATATTCAATTTTTTCGAAATTTAAATATTTAAATCTATCCCTTTAAGTACATTATTCATAACACTTTAAAAAGTCCACCCTCTTTTTAATAAATTTATTAGTGTAGTATTTAAAATATTTATTCGCTCTGATTGAATTAGTCTACTTAATCGCAATTTTTCTTTTACTCCGAATACAATTTTCATTAACACGAAAAGCCGCAAAAATAATGCAGTTTTTATTCTGATACTCTAGGCTGGTGAAAAAATTAATAAAATTAATTAAACGTCAGCTTAAGCGGCATATCACTGCAGCATTAATAAATTAACAACAAAAAAAGGGTTAAATAAATAAACAACAACGAGTGACCACAAACAACAATATGAGCATGTATGAAACGCAAAAAAATCTGACCAGCGAACAAAAAGACAAAACAAACAACTTTCATGGAGGCCATAAACAACAAACTATTTAAATATGCGATGAAAAAATGCCTATATTAATATGAGCATAAAAATGTCGAACAATAAATACCCTGCAAAAAATACTTGACATTCTTTATGTGGTGGATGCAAAAAAATCAAAATGAAAATCCTTGATTGATTAAATAGCCCAAAAAGATAGGCAACACTTTTTTGAACACACTTCAATATGGCGTAAAAATTAAGGGTGATATCAACAACTTTAAAGTCTGAATTTTAACCAAACAAATATTTGTTTGGGCTTTTGACTTTTCGAAGTAAACAAGTATGATGAAATGTTATAATTTGAACTAAAGTAAACTATCATCATTGGGCGGCTTGTTTGTTTTTGTGTGCATTTCAAAGTATTTTGAGTTTATTTTGTGATTATTGCCACTTGATTTGCTGGGTTTTGAAATGTTGATTAATGAAATAATCAGAGTTGATATATTGAATATATTGGGCTTATGTCTTATTCAAGACTAATTTACATACTTTACCTCATATCCGTATATTGAACTTCATTGGCATTTCTTAAAGCAACTCATGTGATTCGCCTTTAATTCCTGCAAGCGCCCCACTTCAGAATGCAAGGCAAATATTTTGCCGGTGAGCGTATTCGAAATTCCGCCACCTAATTAGCATATTATTTCCCCATTTCCCCGTTGCATGCCCCTCCCATTATTTATCGCCACCACCCAAACACTTTGGCCAAATTAAATTGTCAATTATTGGCAAACAAGCCACTAGGCAGCGGCTACCAGCGAAAGTCATGCCCATACCCATGGCCGTGTCCGTAAAGTAATAAAGGCAACTTCCGATGTGCCACGCCCCTTTGGGCCTGGGGACGCCCACATGAAACCACAGGAGCTGGCATTTGTTTGCCTGTTGGTTAAATGAAAAATATGCAAGCTGCAACCGCAGCTTTAACCAGAGCCCGACGCATTTGTCATTCTTGGGGGCCAGGACACCAAACCGAGTGCAAATGCAAACAAATGTGCGGCAGGGAAAGTCCTGGGCCAGGAAGACCGACCGTTTGCCAATATTCAAATAGCAAAAAGTCAGACATATTCTCATTAACATAAAACATAAATATTTACTTATGCCACATTCCCAAACACACACACACACCCGCTCTGGACATTTCTATTTGAGTTGGTCGAAAGGGATTTCCCGCTTTCCTGCAGACATTTCCCTTTTGCCTTTGCATTTTTACGCCATTATGTGAGTTCTGCTGGTTGCAAGGAGCGAAATGTGTGCTAAAATGCCATTTCCATAAATGCAAATCAGTTTGTTTACTTCACCCTGCCCGCCCCCAAAAAAAACGCCACACATATATCTTCCACAAATAGTTATAACTTTTGAGGCGGTGCAACTTGCAGCCCGGTGAATAAATTTATTCCGCTTCTTATTCACTTTTTATGCTGTTGGTTTTTTTCTCGTTGGCCAAGTGGGCGTGGCAGAGGTGCAACATGCAACTAAATTGAAATTCGCTGGTTAGTTATGGGTTGCACGTAATTGCAGATGCATCGGATTGGTTTCGCTTTATGGCGGGGCCAGGAAAACGATTTGGATGCAATTGAATTCTTATGCAGGGCATTTTCCGATAAGCTATCTGGGGGTTGATAAAAGCTACAGAGCTCATTATTATCTATAGTTTTTTTTATCTCCTGAGCACTTTAAAAAATCTCTACTAATAAAAGAGAAAATGCTCAATAAATAAGGGATACAACCCTTCATTATCCTCAGCCCATAAAACGAAACTAAGCTAATTGCTAAGTGCTCCATAATCGTTTGCTTATCGGCGAAAGTATCGAGGTTACGCCCCATACATTAACATTTCATCCAGTCGATACCCCTTGAGTACACCATCATACCATGTAATTCCCGACAATGTCTTCATTTCCCCGTAGGGCTGAAAAACACCGAGGATAGCCATACAGAAACCAACAAGTGGGACATACCTACCACCATCATTAAATCAGAAACCAAACAAAATATTAGAGACCAAAGTGAAAAACGTTCGTACATATAGAAAACCAAAAGCCAGACTGGACCCAGACCCAAAGACAACAAAAATAACCAGCCAGTGTCTGTGTGAATCAGAAGAGGAAGATTTTGCAACAACGCCCAAGTCATTAGAATTCCTTTTTTGAAAATTTTATGCACAAAACTTGGCAAAAAGGAGCAGCGGCAAGGAGGGCGACCAAAAAGCAAAACGAATTTCATTAAATTAGACGTAACGGAAACAAAGTCGTTAAAACTTGGCAATCCCCAGCTACCCAACTACCTTTCTGTTTCTGAAATGCAATGCTAACGATCCACCAAACGAGGGCTTCGCCTGGTGTGTGTGTGTGTGTGTTCAGGGGGAGGTGGGAGTTGGGAGTTGGGGTCCTGAAGTGGGGTCCCAATGCGTAGAGCATTGTCCACTTGGCGCTCTTTGGGCCTTGGACTATAACCAACCAGCCAACCCATACAATGGCATTTTAATAAAACTCAGGCGAAAATCCCTTAACTGAGGCACTCTCACCCGCACTTAAACAATTTTCGTGAGCGCATTTAAAACGATTGAGCTGGGAAAATTAAATGGTGGTTGCATTTAAGGGACCCCTGATATCTTTTAGTTTTCTTTGCAAACTTTAAGAGCAACATTTTTTAAACATAAGCTTCTTATAACAATATAAACAGAGATAATAAATGATTTTATCAAATGATGTACTGTACAGGAAAACTTACAAGATTTATATCAAATATTTATTTATATAATATTTCACTATTTATTACGCGATATCAAATAAAATATATTTGTCGTATTTTAATCGGAGATTGTATACTTTATCTTTTCAATCACATTATATTATTCAATATTTTAACTTATAAAAGAAACCCTTATCGATAACTATTTAAATATATAATTTTAATATACGTTTTTATACCAATTATAATAATATGAAATTATATCTTATAAGAAATATATTTTTAAAAAATACTAAATAAATTCTAATCGTAGTACTGACCAACCCCTTTGCTACCCTGTAACTAATGCACAAAACTACCTCTTCCATATGTATTAGGAGTCAGTTTTGTTGGCTACGTTTGAGAATCAAACCGAAACCAGTTTGCTTCCAACTGCCCCTCCACTTTGTGCGACCCTCAAGAGCATTGTCTGCTAATAGAGACTTGACTGAAGTGTCCTGGGCTCCTCGGTGCCCCTGTGTGAGTGAAGGATCCACATCCGCCCCACTCGGTAGTTGGCAGTGCAGTCTGAGTCCGGAGGAGGGCAACGCTCATTTGAAGCAATGGCAAATTGCCATTTTTAGTTGGCCATCCGATGTAACCGAAACTGGCTACCATTTCGACCATTGCCATCCTACAAATTAGTATAATAAAACGTTTCATAAAGTGGGGCCATACACTGGGGGAAAACAAAGGTCGGGAGGGGTTGGCCCAAGAGGGTTTCACTTGGCTTGGGTTACGGGCTTAGCTTTGGTTCGGTGCTCTTCACTTTTAATACTTCACAATTTCAGAAAAATAGGAAATATGGTTAGAACTCAATAGATCATAAAAGGGTATTACCAAAAAATGATTAAAATTAAAGAAATTCTTTCCTCAGAAAACTTTAATTATGAAGTTTATTATAGCGAATTTCCAGTCACTAATGGGTATATCTTAGTCGAACATGTTAGTGTATCCCACTTTCTTTTTTAAGCTCGCTTAATAGTTTTGTTTCCATTTTTGTGCTGGGAGCTCTCCTTCTTTACGGCCACTAAGTATCCATTACATAACGAGGCGAGTTCTGTTCGGTTCAAGTGGGGTGGCGACCCCTGCTCTCCTCGGATTCCTGGATATTTATTACGACGCTGCTCCGAAAATGCCATTCGAAATTGTATTATCCTCTGGCAGCGCGTCTAAGGGGCGTCAATGTCCTTAACTTCTTTGAAATTGTCGCCATATTTCGCAATTAGAATAGACGTAGAGTGGGAAGACAGCTCCTGCCGGAGAGGATGACAACGTTGGAGGACGGCGACGTCTGACACATTCAAGAAATTACAACGCCAAAGGCCCGCGGCAAAGGACTCACAAAAGGCGTCCAAAATGTATTTTATGGCCTGTTGAAATGTCTCGCGCTTTGTCTGTACTTTGTGCCTTCTCCAGGGTTCTCTGAAAATGTCCAGGTTGTCATGTCTTCTTGGTCTACAAGGGGGTTATACTTTTCATCCTTCACTCGGAAAGAAGGTAATGTGTTGATTGAATAAACGAGTTGTAAAAAGGTGTCATAAAATTGTGTAGAGATATGTAGGCAATTCGGTAAAATTTATTTTCATTGCCTTTAGTCACACAGTTAAGAATTAATTTAGAGAGTTAACACCCTGAACACATCTCTCTTTGAGTAATTATATGATTTACCAATTTATCTGCAATAAAATACATTGCAATTAATTATTTGCAACTGAAATAACTGCAGACAAACTTATTTCAAATGTTTTAAGAAATAATTTTTTGAATAACTAGATACCTTAAAAAGATCTTTAAATTAAATAATTTCAAATTAAATTTAACAATTGAAACTTAGCTACCTCTATAAAAATGTTTAACTTACTTTTCTTGATTCCTTCTCACACATTTTGTAATTCAATTAAGTCAACAAATATACAGACTCTGCCTTCAACAAAATACATAAAAATTGCATTTTAATACTTGCAACTAAACTGGCAACATTTCTAATTCACTTTTCCTAGTTTTTTGTCACACTACAATATTTTGGATTTAATTAAGGCACTAAAACTCAAGACTGACCAGCCTCCTCACATAACTTCTTGAATAAATAAATGCCCTACTAAGACTCTTTAACAAACTGCAACATAATTAAATGTAATATTTGCAACTAACCAAAGTCCCAGGGCAGCCACTCAAAACAGGTAACTTTACTCCGGGTGACTTCCATTTGTCCGGTCCTTCGGCTCCTCAAGCTAATTTATTTTAATGCATTTTACTAATTACTCACCAAGGGCAAAGTGCAGAAGAACAAGACGAACAACGTACAAGTTGTAACGTTCAGCGGGGAAGGGCAAATTAAACTTTTTGACTAACTCGACATGTAAGTTCAGCCATTTAAAGCCGAGACCACGGCCAGCATTTCATTTAGTAGCCAAAAACTTTCTGTTGGGGGCATTTAATTAGTGTATGTGTGTGTATGTTTCAGAGGACTAAACTTCTGGGGAGAAAGTGGACGAGAAATGTGTAATCAACCCTTGAGGGTTCCCCTCTTCCCATGCCATTTCCCCAGCCAAGCCGAACAGACCATTTTCAATTAAGCTGTACGGGGAGAAATGCCAAAGAAAAAGCCGAAAAATCAAAAATAACATAATGGACAAATTAAAATGTTTGCTCAGGCCTTACAAATATACGAAAATTCCCCACTAGTTTTGGCAGCATTTTTTCTCCTCCCCGAAATTCCTGGATATTTTCCCGATTCTCTGTCTGCAGCACTTATATTTTTGCTTTTGTTTCCATCCGTTGGGGAGTCTAAATAAAATTGGTTTTGCACAGGCAACGAAAGGCAATTTACCAAATTTCTTTGCTTTGCATGCTGTGTGCTAAAAAGTTAGGAGGTGTTTTGGGTGGAAACAATAGCAAAGGTCACTTATTTTATAGAGAAAAAACATGCTCACCATTTGAACGTGACTTGTCTGGCGTCCATTTGGGAGCTTTGATTTTCAGCCAGGAATTTAGGAAAATATTTAAAAAGAGCAAGGGATTATATTGTACTATATTGTACTTTTCCCAAAAAAGAAATCAAAATCCTTCAATGCTTCGATAAAATAACCTTCTTTCTACTTTTTCCTATCTGTGACCACCAAATGTTCTTGGCTAATCTCATCAAATTGCCTCGGTATAATTTTCTTATCGAGGAGCATTGAAAAAAGAATGGTCCTCATTCTTGTTGTGCGTTATCCTTGTACTTGGCAGCACTGGCAGGACACTCCAATGGAGCCCATGGACCATGGAGCATTTTTATGGTCACTCAAATGCGCATAAAACTTTGTCCCCCGCATGTGAGTGTGTCTCTGGTCTTTTACGAGCTTTTTTGCGATGCTGCCAAAAGCTGCTGATTAAACTTTATGGCAAATTTGCTGAATCAGTGCTTCGTCCTGCCACGCCCACATTAACCCCCACTTTAGCCCCCACCCACTTGCCACACACTCGACTGCCTAAACACAGTCAAATCAAAAATTCTAGTCCCCACATCCCGCCTGCAATGTTTTTACGATGCATCAATTTTGGGGAAACTAATTTTGTGCAAATATCCCTAATAAGGCAGCTATTTATCGCACTCACAGTGGGTTCCTCCATTTTCTATGGCGGAAATTCGACCTAAAAACATGACAAATGGTGGGACATGGATACTTTGTGACGTTGCTAGTGAAATGAAAATGAATAAATAATTCAATGTGTCACCGTGTATTTGCTTAGTGTATTTACAGAGCGATAGCTTTAAAATACTGTTCAATATCTCCCGTTTAAATCCGTAATCACATGAATAGCACTCGCTCCCTAAAGTTATGATACTTACTGTAAGCCCACACATATTGATGCCGCCCCGAAACAATAACAAGTTTCAATATAAAATTATTTACAAAATGCATTTAAATTTTATTTGTTACACGCACAAAGAGCTGGAAAAGCGGGGGAAAACCGGGGGAAATCGCAGGGAAATGGAAACCTTTCAGTTGGCGAAATGGGAGAGAGCGTTTTGCAGCATTATCCTGTGTCATTGTCCTGTTTGCTCGTGTCCTCGGCTCGCATCGGGCAGCAGCTGGCTAAACAAATTGAGAATTGATTCTTTATAGACCATTAGTTTTGATTATACAATAGTTGCTGGGTGGCAGTGGGCGTGGATGGACATGGCCGTGGACTAGGAAAAGGTCTTCGGCTAGACGACATTCAATTGAACGCTTCAACGCCTATCGGGCAATTCGGTGCCAAAAATTATGAGCCTGCCACTGCTATTATAGTCCCACGATATATGGGACAGTCCCGAGACCTTCTATCCCCCTGGAGTGGGGGTGTGTGCTCCATGTTCATGATAAATTTGGGCTTATTTATCGGCCTGGCCAGTGGCAATCGGTAGCGAGTGTTTCGGACACTAAGGCTGTAGTTTCAGTTGGGGATACGATGGGGATGTTGGCTGGGTGGGGAAATCGCTGGGCATTCAATTGGGGGTGTCGAAGCTAATGGTGTGGGCCTGGTCACTGATACATCAGCCCGGGCATTCACTGCAGCTGGTGTTGCTCGAGCGGCAAAAGCTTAAAGTTCAGCCAAGGGTAATAAGCCGGCAGTGCAGTTTAAGATCCCGATTTGCCAGGAAAATGGAAAACAAATTTAGGGATTTCAAAGGGATTTTTAAGGGAATAATTTACACTTCTCAGCGAGCCCACAGTTAAAAAAAAACTGTATTTAAAAAGTTTAGCTAGTAATAGAAATAAAATTATAAAAAATATCCTCTTAAATATTTTCTTAAATGACATATTTTAGTCACTTAAATTAAATTCAATTACCATTTTTATAAAAAAACACTGATAAGCACACTAATAATTAAAATGATAGTTACTTTTTATGCCTATTGACAGGTCTATTTAATTGCTCGCATCTTATTACTGCTTAGAATATATTTATTTAAAAATAATTTTGGCTATCTTATAAACCAAAATACTAACAAAAAACATACAATGCTATTACGCTTCATTTACTCGAATTGATTTTCATTTCATTTGACTTCTCTCCATGAAAGCATTTTTGTATTATTTTTTAATGCCTAGTTTGGCTGCAATTTCAAAAAGCACGAGTTTGGACAACAAAACCAGACATACATAAACTGTTAATAACAATTTGTAACAATGGGCAATCCAAAAGCGAACAACAAAAAACCAACGATAAGCGAAAATAGCCAGGAAACTGCAATAATTTTGTTTATCATGCATTTGCAATTGCCAATGTTTTATAGTTAACCGATGGCGAGTGCAGGGGTTCCGGGGGAGAAACGGACAATGTCTCATTAGGGACCCGTACATTAATGATTTTGTAGGACAAATTGGGATTTGGGACTGGCGGACAAAGTGCATAATTAATTAGCTAGTCAGCGATGGAAACTCGCGCCCCGCCCGGGAATCAGTCGGAAGTTTTGTGGGTTGGCCGCAGCATAGTTGGGTTTACCTGAATTGTCCACCCACGACCAGCGAATGAATTCAAATCACAAAATCCATCGAATTGTCCAGCACCATGTAGGCACAACTGTGCCGACGCCAAATAGTCCTCGCTGAAAATGAAAATTTTCGCACACATTAGAGCGGATTTGCCCACAAAAATTTCGCTGTGCGGCTAAGTAGAGTTCGATTCATAACTATAATGTGGGAATGGCTAAAGCATTTAGCAGGGGATATCTAGAAAGCTTTACCATAACTGTGAGCTTCCATTTATAGTCAGCACAAGTATATGCATTGCTTACCATCTAAAATAAGTGAAAAAACTAAAAAATTGCATAGGAAAATTAAGATCTTAGAAATAAATGTATTTACCCCCTTGCAAACTAACTAATAAATAAATACAACTTAGTGCGTTCCGTTAATGTAAGAAATCGTGCCATAACACTACGAAACGCACTGTTTAAAGCCATATTTTGGTTGCTTTTCATATCTTTTATCTTTATTTTTAGTTTTTCTCATTGCATAATTTATCAATTAATTGATTAGTTTATTTTATTTTCTCATTTTTTCAGCTAAATCCCCATATTTGCTGTAATCCTCCACTTTCGCTTTTCTCTCCTTTCGGTTTCCCGGCTTTAGCTATTCAAACTAAATCTAGTGTCAGTTAATTACATTTTAATGCTTTAATTACATGGTTTAAATGTAGATTTAGTCATCCGTTCCTCAATCGTTTATGATATTTTACATTTAACAGCCTTATTATTAGCATTTATTTAGCTTTTCTTGCGGGAGGTGAGTTTTAATATTTTACCAACACACAACTAATTGCATAGTGCTTTGTTTACTATATATAACTCTAAGTAATATTTTCTCGTTAGGGTTGGGTATTCTCGTTTTGGCTTTAACATTGGTTTTCTCGTCTGTGGGAACACTTTCTGCAAAACTTCGCAGTGTTTTGCTACAAACTTTTAAAGATTTCTCTTGATGTACTTACTTGAACTACGAAGTCTGTGCTATTTTGAGATGGTTTCTGGTTTCTTGTGAAAATTAATATTATTTTTTGCTTGCTCCAAATGCAATAATCTAAATGCTTTAGGGGTTACGGTTTTACATATAGGATATAGTTAGGGCAAATTTATTTACAAGCCAATCTTTCTGAGGGTTTCTGTATTTCTTTACACACATTTCGTTGTTGTTTTTTGGTTTGGGGATTTTCTCTTGGTAGGTGGAAGGCTAAGAGAGCTATAGGTTGGTTCTGAAGGGAGTTAAGTGAAGGGGTCTAGCGTTTATGTTTGCTGCATCTATGGGATATATAGATCGTACAATTAAATAGTGATAAAATAAGAAAGTTTGAAAGACTTTCAACCCCCGCCAGCCCTCACAACGTTCCACAACCCAACTTCCACCTGCCAACTGACATATGCCTACGACTTATAACCATAATACAATCCTTTCGGGTATCCTCTAACTTATTGAGCACTTTTCGATTGACCCAAGCTTCTAAGTTGACCTCTAAGCTATGGCTTAGACATTGGCGCTAGAGCCAAAACTACTGAGGAATTTGCTATCGCCAGCTAAGCTGTTTACACTAGCTAAGGACTTGTTGTTGTCACCTGATCCTCCTCCGGCCAGGAAGGGATGATGCTGCTGCTGGTGCTTGAAGGACTGATAGGCATCCGAGCTGACCGCCGACCAGGTGCCATCCTTGGCCTTCACGTAGAGATGCTGTTTGCTCGGTTGCTTGCTGCCAAAATGATAGTCCCCGGGAGCTGCGATCGAGGCACTGGAGGCCCAGTCGTTGAGCAATTGATTGGTGGAATTGCACAGACCCAGTCCGGAGAAATCTCCTCCCTCCGAAGGGGGTCCACCGGTTAGAAAGTCCATGGGTCCATTGTTAGAACCATTTGTATTTCCATTCGTATTTATGTTGTTCTGCCTCAGATTCGATTTTCCCAGTATATTATTCTCGCTTTTGTAAAGCGTTTTGGGCTGACGCTGGCGCCTCAGAGTTCCTGCCCCTCCTCCACTGGCCATCTGGGCCGCCAAGGTGGTGTTGGCATAGGCCCCGAGACCCTGTTTCAGGGCATTGCTGGCCAGGAGTAGCTGCTGCTGTTGGTTAAACGGATTCGTACGCTCCGATTTGCCCTCCAATTGATCCATTTGATTCTCGGTTATATTGATCTTTTTCGATTTGGCCGGCGAGGCTGTCAGAATGGCCGTGCTGGCCGTCGAGGTTGTCATCAGATTGGGCTGCTGTTGCTTCGGCTCCAGGCATCCATAGTGGGCACTCGGTGGCGCGGAGTACATGCCAGTCGATTGGTAATCACCGCCCTGCAGATTGTTGTTGTTGCTGCCGCTGTTCTGGCTCGGTTTTGTCGCATAGCGATTCTGGTAGAGCTTCACATTGGCCACCACATTGGTGGTGGCATAGGCCCCGCAGCTATCGTACAGGGATGCCGACTGGCCACCCATACCAGGTGGTGCTCCGCGGGTGGGACTCTTGAATGTGGAGCAGGCGACTTCCGCATAATCGGGCATGTTCAGTGGCGACAGTCTGAAATTTGAGAAAATGAAACAGTTAAAAATTGATTCTTTACAGAAATTAATTAACAACAAATATCGGAAAAATATTTGTATTTTATTTTTTAATTTTAGAAAACCTACCTTACGGTAAGTAATTTTTTGTTGTTGTAAATTTAATATTTTTTTTTTTAATAAAACATAGATATTTATTTAAATTATTCAAAGTTCAGTATAATATTTTTTCTGACTATACTAATATTTTTACCCATATTACTTCACCTTTTTTTCTAGCAGTGTGAATAATTTTCTGTGGATTTATGCTTGTCTGGGACTCACATCAGCGATTCCATAAATCATTCGGTGTTGTTGATGGGAGGAAATTGCTTTTGTTAGGCAGTGAATGCAACTCCGGAAATTGTTCCCATCTCACACCTACTCATTAAAAATTTTGTTGCAATTTCCCTTTGTATGCCCCCATAATTTCCTCAGCCGTAGCAATTGCAATTTGCTTAAATATGGCAAATACAATACCAAATTTCCTCCCATTAGCATTTCAACTTTGTAATTAGAGTGAGTAGAGTTCCTGGATGAAATAGGCAAAGGACGAGAAGGTAGCAAAGCTGAAAGGAATGGGGAAAATGCTGGACTCGCATTCAAATCAAACTTTTATCCATGCGAGTTCCTGCCAACACAAAAAATTAACGTTCCCCGAGACAGAGGGAAAAGCAGCGAGAAAAACTTTTTTATTGCACAAATTTTTGCGCACTAATTAGCTAATGAGATAATGCTTATCTATCGCTTCGCTTTTTCCCAATGAGTTCTCGTAAAAATTTACTCAAATGTTTGGTGGTGCGTGGAGTGTGGGCGCTGGAAAATGCGAATAGTTTCAGCAATTTCGTGGTGGCCTAAATAGTTTAGAAACTACCAGTGAGCAGGAATAAAATTGCTTAAGCGAAGGTTAAGTTATAGGGGTTCAAACTGGTGTTGGTTCCTAATTGTCTGTCCAACTCCTTAAAAATTAATAGACATTTTTATCTTCCTTTTTTAAGAGCACCGGGAAGTTCGTAACATAAGTTTCCATTAGAAAGAAAAGTGATATAAAATTTCTCTAAAATGTCCAGATCCCACATCGTTTAAGCCAATTCCGTTGACCCAATTAAAAAGTACATTCCGTTGGACGCCTGAGAACATGCCAAGTAATTTGAATTTTTCCAGCTATTAAGCTGTGGCCTTAAGGACACTGGGGGAATATGGAAATATGCAGATCTGAAGAGTTTGCGTTTCTTCCCCGAGGACTATCAATTTTTAATTGTTAATTTAGCGGTGAAAATTGCGTTTTTCCGTGGGGGTGGTTGTTAAGAACTCCTCGAATCAGACAACAACCCGCGAAAGAAATTAAATATTTTAATTGGAAATTTTAGGTAATGACGCACGTGTTTCAGCGGGGAATTTCGGGTGGGAGTGTTTATGTAAACAAGGGGAATAAAAGAAGATCCTGTTTGGGTATTCCAGTGCTTATGCTATACTTTTTACGACTTTACAATGTTGTTAAAAGTGAGCAGCAGAAGGAAAAGTTCGGTTCGAAGGAATACAACGGAAAAATTGAAACGGAAATAATGAAAATCGCGTAACGGAAGTGGCAACGGCATTAGGGGGTGGTGATATTTCCCGGGGGTTGGGGCCTTTTTGGCTATGTGAGGGTGGTAGGAAATGTTCCAAATTGTAACTGAAGTGGAAAGCGAGTGGGGAGGGTTAAAGGTGGGCGGATATTTCATTCAGGGAACGCAGAAAGGAAGTCTAAACAAATAAATGCGTAAAATGCCGCAAATAAATACGCGAAAGTTTTCTTCCTTGAAAGAATGAGACAGGTGTAAGAGGAACAGGACAGAAATATGTCGCCAGCAGTTGCCACTTTTTTATTGCCTCTTGTTTGGATTTTTTTTTATTCTTTCTTTTTTTGCATTACTGCTTTTGTTTTATTATTGTTGCCGCAACGGTACATTAAGATTTAAGGAAACGCAAGGAAAACTTGAAAGAAAATTTGTTTTTCTATATAAATTCCTAAGTAAGAAGTGAAAAGAAATTCCAGGGGATAGAGAAGTACAAATGGGCAGCTTGGCCCTCGGATTAGGCTCACTGGAATTAAAGCGATTAAGCGAGAATTTTCATCAAAACTTTCATCAGTATTTCTGAGAACCTAAGTCTGAGAGATTTATTTAGCTGAAAGTCACAATTGTTTATTGTAATTGAAAAGTTTAAGAGTTCCTCAAAATTCACTGACAGTTTAATCCACTTCGATGGTGTTAAGATTGACAAATTTGAGGGCTAAGTTTGGAAATAAACCAGCTTGTGTGTTAACTATTGATAAGATATGACAAGTAGCTTGGGTACAGAAAGCGATTTTCAAAATATTCTTAAGAGATTAAGACATTAAAAAATTTACGTAAAAATGTGTTAAGAGGAGGTATTACTTCTTCCTTGCTGTTAACCCAAATTAAAGAAGATTAAAAATCCGTCCATCTGAAATGCATTTCCCCCAAAGGAAAATTCATTAGCCTTTAAAGGAAGCCCCGACATAAAAACACAAGAGCTCCCAAAGAAAACAGGGAGATAAAACAGCCCGAGGAAATATGAATGAATTGCGTATATGGAAATTAAATAACGGCTGCAGTGCTCCTCCTGCCAGCGTAAACATTTATTTCGTGGTCGGGGCAAGTTACCATGGCCCAAAGTAAAACCCGTTCAAGTGTAACAATTTAATGGCGTTTGTTGTTGTTGCGGTGGTTTTTGGTCGGAGAAGAGGGTTCTGGCTCTCCACTTCGAGGGTGGCTCCGTTTTGGCTGGGGAATCTTTATGGGGGCAGCGGTTGCAGCTCCACAAAATATTTTTTACGACTCGGCTCGTAAATAGTGCCATGGATCTTTTACTTACAGCAGGAGTAGTACTTTCGATGGTACACGAAACAAAATTGTATCAGTGAGGAAAAGAGAAAGCATACCTTGGACTAAAAATAAAGCAAAAATAAAATATTTTCATTTGAAACAACAAAAGATAAATTATTTAAAATATATTTGAATTCATTGGTTTTCAAATCTCCTATTTAGGTGTTCAAAAGTATGCAATACAAAACATACATTTCCTTGGCATATTTCCATTGCATACTTTTAGGTGTATGTTCCATTGATTTCCAACCCTCTTTCACTTTTAACCATTTCAAGTTATTTTTTCCCGAGTGTAACACCTTCTGTTCCCAAACCACCAACCTCTTCCCTTTACCAATGGAAGCCTTCTGCTGGCCAATTTTTTATTGTAATTAAACAGTCAGCGAGGCGTGGACAGGATATTAAGGCAACTTCCTGAGCAGATAAACAGCCCTAGAACTCACCTTTCGTAATCAGGCAGCAGCGTCGGCTGTTGTCCCTGCTGGGCGGTGGCCTGTGCGTATCCCGGAAGTTGCTCCTTTGTCGTACATGTGCTGTTTGCCCCCGCTCCGCCTGGGTTCCCATTTCCATGGCCATTTCCCGCTCCCTGTCGCCAAACGCCGCCGCTGGGATCGATCCACAGGCCATTTTGCCCAGTTGCGGCTGTCGAATTTGAGCCAACGGCACCGACGGCTCCGCCTCCATTTAGCGGCAATGTTGGAAACTTTCGCACGGTTCCGATTGCGTGATTGCCTGAAATAAAAACAAAATATATATAGCTTTACAGGAGACTGAATATATCGAAATGGCTTCTATGTGTGGGCTGGCAATGATTACGGCTCGTTAAAACTAAAACGGAGAACTCGCCGCCCGGGGTTTTCGCTCAACTTGCCTTCGCAGCAACGTGCAAATAATAAAAGACGGAAATTACTTTTTATATTCAATTGGCAAATGCCTTTGCACGCCCCTTTCCAACGGGATTGTAAATGCCCTGCAGTTGTTAAGTAGATGGTTTGGACGAGTAAGTAAACATTTGATTTCTGAAGGGATATTTATTATGCTAGACGTCAGTCTATATACGTCTTTATTATATTATTCTATAGAAATCTGCCACAAACTCTGTCCGTAAATGTGTCCGTAAGTGCGTCCGTAAATGTGTCCGTTAATCTTTCCCTTTTTGTTTTTATATAAAAGTATTTGTATTTCTTATATAAAACATCGCTTTTTATTTGTATTTTGTTACCTTCTATCTGAAACAACTTAGTTATTACGAAAAATTTAATAAACCAGCAGCCAAGCTTTACAGGGTATTTAAAGCTCACTTCATCCTGCTAAAAACTTTATGTGTTCCAACTATATTTAGAGTTCCCCAGACAGACAATTGATGTGATTTTCACGTGAGGTTTTGTCGTTCTTATACAATACTCCACCGCATTTTCTTTAGGGCTCTTATCCTACCCAGAAGACTCCCCCACTTTTGCTCTAGTTATCGTGGCTTGTTTATCTTTTTATAGTCGGTTTAACCTTGGCGCTGTGGCTTACTGCCAAAGATTATTACCCTCGGTTTTTGGTTCCTGGGGTCTTTACAATGTTATGAGTGCGTGTCTCGATGTCTGCAGTTATTGTGGCTTACAAAATGGCAACCTAATTGAGACCGGCCATAAATGCTCGAGTCATAAATCAAAGATTACGTAGAGGAGGAGCTGGAGCAAAATGCTCGCATGTCCCGGACTGGAATGGAGATTGTCCTATAAAAGTGGGGAGTACTTCCAGATGAAGTGGCAGCAGGGTAAAATGCAGGGGAACAAATTCGAAATAAAGATGATTTACTTTAAATGCATTTTATATATATATATTTTGTTTGACGCATTTGTTTAACTAGCTAGGAAAATCGAATACAGCCAATTAGTAAAATAATAGGCCTTCCATTGTGCAATTTACACAGCATTTAAGCTCAAAAACCTTAAATAACATAAGCTTTACACCAAACATCCCCTATTGCTAGACTAAATTAAACTTCAATTCACCCATAAATCCTTACACAAAAAAGGAACAAGCAATTACCAAGATCCCTCCCCGAAAAAAGAGAAAATAAGTATAAATTTAAATTAAAGTTCACTCACCATGTAAACTGCCCAGCGAGGTCTGCTTGATAAATTGATAGCGCTTGAATAGGACCAATGCGCCCAATAGAAACACAATTATGGCAATGATGGAGCCCAGCAGGACGATAAACCAGGTCTGTGTTAAAAAGTCATCGGCAATATCACGACTGATGGGATATCTGCAATAGACAACACAATAAAGAACCCGGAATGAGAACGGCTAACGGAGGCTGGAGCCCTCTATTTGTATTTGTGTTTCTACGTGCCCGGGCGGAGGCTTAGTTTAATGGTCGCAAAAGTCGTTGGCCATTGTCGTTGGCCGTTAATGGATTGATGTGGACCTCGATGCGACACTTGGCAGTCAAATGAGCAGCTCCACAATGCCCGACACCCACAACGCCCTCACAAAAGGGAGTTACACTTAACGAAAATTGAGGTACACAAACATTTTCTGTTTAAAAAATAAGAATCTAAATAAAATGATTTTTAAAAACAAGATAAGTGATTTGAAAGGGATATAATTTATATAAATATACATACATATTTACAAATATGAAAAAAAATTTCAAAAATAAAAAAATTGTGTTTCTAAATTTAACATTAATCATAAAAAGGACTATGTTTTGTCATCATAAAATCAAAATAATAATAAAAAATGATGTTAAAGAAGCTTAAGAAGTGCTTTTTTAAATTAAAAATATTTTTTTTTATATTAACGCAGTGCCATTTTCCGCCAGTGCACCCCACTCACCTCGTGTATCCTGTGTCCAGGGATTGGGTGCGTGCATCGATGCGGAGGACTGCCGGCTTGCTGAAGGGTCCGACTCCCACCCGTGTGGCAGCCGCCACTGCGATGTAGTAGGTGACTCCCGTGGTGAGGTTGGCCAGCAGGAGGGTGGGCGTGGCCGCATCTATGGTCATATTTTTGAATATCCGCGTCGTATTGTGCACGTCCAGGCCTTTGACGACCACATTGTAGCTGGTGAGGATGCCTGTTCAATGGAGATTTTTGGGGCGGTTGGACGGAGAGAAAATGAAATTAAATGTAAACAAAAGAGCTGAGAACTCATCCGAAACGAGTCAACCTAGCAGAGGTATTTGCACAAAGGACCTGACGGGCGGTTAACTTATGAGGGAGTCGGAAAGCTCTAGGGATTTTATGCGGAAGGGGTCTATCTATCAGGGTTAATGTCAGACCTTATGAACTTATTTTTAAACTGGATATACCTTTCATTTAAAGGGTTTTTGTTCAAGACATTCTTGATTCTACAAGTAGATAACTAAATACTAACCATTGCGAGTCCGATTTGGTTGTGGTGGTAACCATTTCAAAAATACCGAGGTGCGATTAAACTGGATGGCTTCCATGCCATAAGGTGGGGCCTCCGGAACTGTGAAATGAAATAAAATGAAGTCCTTATTAACAAAACTGACCAAGTTAAAGTAAAATAAATAATTTTTTAAATATTATTTAAACTATTATTGTATTTTTAGTCATGAACAGCGGATGGTTAAGCTATAACCTTACCATCTTCCAGGGTCCTCATGCGTCGCGAATTCGAGGGCTTTCCTACGATGCTCTTGTAAAATGGCACAAGAAAAAACTCGTATGTAGAGGCTTTTGCCAATCCAGGCACCGTACAGGAACTGAGTCCCTGTCCCTTGTTGAGCAGTGTGACCATTTTGTATTCGGTGGAGTGGAGCTCCCGGGCGTAGAGGTAGAAACCCTCGATGTACTGCCCACTGTCAATGTCCCAAGAAAGTCGAGCGGTCGTCGAGTCGCTGGCATTGGCCTCCAGTAGCTCCACCACATCGTTGGCCTGCAGCAGGGTTTCCACATCGCTGAGAAGTAGCTGGGAGGTGCCAGAGTTTTCACTACCATCCCTAACACCAACGAGCTTTCCCGCCGTTATGGGCTCCGAAATGGGTGAGGGTGGTGAGAAGCCCAGAGAGTTTTCCGCTCGAACTATGAACATGTAAGCTGCTCCTTGGGTTAAACTCTCCACCGTGAAAATCGGTTCACTCAATCGCGAGGCTATGGGTATCCAGGTTTTGCTCTGATTCGTGCAGTACATTTCCACACTATAGCCTAGGAATGAAGAAGCTCCCACCTTATCACTAGTGGGCCAAACAATTGTCAAGGCCGAGGCGGTGGCATTCAGTACTTTCGGTTGTCCCGGCGCAGTGGGGCATTTATTCTGTTCTGGGGCTCTGTAGAACTTAATATTCGGATTGGTGGGCAGCTCTATCCTGAGAAAGCCACTCCAAGTGGATTTGCCAGCCCTCGAGCTGGCCACGCAGGTGTACAAGCCCTGATCCTGCTGACGATCGAGGTCTGATATTATCAAATCCCCAGATGTTGTGATGTTCAACTTGGAACTGGGCTGCACTGGTATGCCATCGCGATACCATGATATCGTAGGACTGGGCAGACCTATAGCCTTGCACTGAAGAGTGGCCAGCGATTTGATGGGCAGCGTTTGGTTCACTGGACCCGATATTATAATCGGCGGTGGACGATCCTCTTGCGAGTCCAAACTGAGTTGGACCCTGGAAGTAATACTGGCCACCTCATTCATTGCATTACACAGTATGACCAGATCCTTGTCCGTTCTTTGAAATCTGGTGAGAGTGAGAATAGAGTGACCTTCTTCGGTGTTCAGACTGTGAAATCGATCCAATGGCGGGGCTCCGGGAAAGATCAGTGTACTGTTGTTCTTGATGGTCCAGAAGATGGTTGGCTTTGGATTGCCTGTGGCTCGGCATTCGAAGGAGGTGTCGGCGCCCAGTTCCACGGATTTGCTCGCAGGACGTTGGATGAATTTCGGGGGGGCTACAGTGTGAGTGTGCGGGGTGGAGGAGCATGGGTAGACTAATTAGCTAAAAGTGCCCAACTAGCGGTTGTCTAAAGTATTTATTTCGAATTTCAAAAGTAGCTTACCGTAAACAGTTAGAGTACCCATTGCAGTAATGGCTCCCACAACATTGTCCGCCTCACAGCTGTATTCGCCCTCATCGGCAATGGTGACCCGCTCTAGCCTAAGACTTCGATCCTCCAGGACACTCACGCGATCTTTAGGAAATATTTTTTATCAACGAAATATTAAAAATATTTTTAAAGATAATGGAATAGATTAACTTACCCAACGGCATATTACCGCCCGAAGCAGTCCTTAGCCACAGCACATCCGGCATGGGGTCACCACCCACTCGGCAGGGAAAGGTGACCGAGGCTCCCTCCAAAACCGTTTGATCGTGGGGTCCCCGGATGATGTACGGCTTGACTGCAATGAAAACAGCCAGCAGGGGAAATGATAAGCGGCAATTTAATCAAAAAACCTCAAACCAATAAGACCTCTTAGCCCAGCGACCCAACCCTAGTCACATTCCGGCAAATTGGACATGACACATTGATTGGAGGTGCTTGGATTGGTTGCTGGCTAAGGGCCTTTTTCTAGCCATTAACCCATGAGGGCCAAGGGGTTGTATGTGCTTTATAAAAAGGAATGAATATATATAAAAACATAAACAACATAAAAACCTAACAACTAATTTTCATGCATTTAAGAAAGGTACATTCTTATAATTATATTTGCAAAGCTTTTTCAAAATGAAATATATTAAAATATTCTAAAACATACTTTAAAACTAAATCAGTATATAATATTTCCTAGAATATTTCTAAAGAAGAATAAAAATGAATTTACATAATTTGAAATAAATTGCGTATATTTTCTAATTTCTGCTTGAGTGGGTTAAGCTCTCACCGTGCACTTTGAGCGTGGCCAGCGAGGACTCGCGCACCCCGACTGGATTCTTGGCTATGCACTGGTATTGACCCTCGTCAGTCTGCCGGGCATCCTGGATGGCCAAATTGCCGCCGTCAACGATGCGTATTCGCTTCGAGCCCTCCAAATCCAATTTCTGGCCGCCCTTCTTCCAGGTGACCGTCGGCTCGGGGATTCCCCGCGGGGCGGCGCACTCGAGGAGGGCGGTATCGCCCTGGGCGATCCGTGTGTTCTGCGGCTCCAGGCGGAACTCGTCGCGGAGCACTGGACGGGAGAAAGTGGGGAAAGTCGGTTGAAAGATGAGCAAATGATTATTACGGTGAGTGTGTGTGCAGTGTGCTGTGGCTTGGCCTGGCCCCTGTCCACTTGCCGGTGGTTATAAATTATCTGGGGGTTTTTGCATGATAAATGCCCCTCGTCGGTGTCTCTTGGCCCTCCTGCGCACTGACCCCTGACCCCTGGCCATCCCTATTTCTCAACGTGTGAGCCCGTGTTTGCGGCCTGACAGCCGAGATAAATTGTTCGTAAATGGCATAAATGTGATTTTTATACGCCACAAAGCGGAGAATGAGAGAAAGTGAAGAAAGATGGGCCCCTAATTTGCAAAAAATTCCATCACGGCCATCGATTTCTACGCAGCTTTTAGGATAATTTAATTATGTGAGATAATGGACTCGAAAAAACAAATTGTTTAAAAGTGTTTTGATTTATGGTGTTAAATAAAACACTATAAAAAGTGATACAACTAATTAATTATATGAATGAGCTTAGAATATTTGTTAGCCATTTCACAATACATAAATTAGTTAAATAGTCAAATAAAATGTTTAATGTTTGTAAATGATTAGTTGTTTTTGATAAAATAAATTGCTATTTAATACATTAAAATAGAAAACAAATCGAAAAGTATATAGAAGTTTCCGCATTAAGGACTATTAAGGATTTTCCATTTATAAAATCTCTTTTAGATTTGGTAAGCCATTACTTTGGACCATTTTTGTGCCACAATCATAGCGACTGCATTTTTTCCCGGAACGCATTTCCCAGCTCTCTATTTTTTCCTCCTTCCTTTGCATAGTAAATCAGAGTATTATCAACATTTTGCTTTAGCAGTCGCAGATTTGGAGCGACAAAAGCGTAGAGCAGCAGGATAATTCAGCTGGCTGTGCCCCTTATCGTCCTTTGTCCTTTGGGAGCGTGGTCCGAGGGGAATGGGACTGGGAATGTTGTAATTTGCACACACCTCAGAGCTCTATTTGTCCTGTGTGCATATCACACAGAAGGAAGTTTGCCAGTTTCGGGGAAAGGCAGCTCAACTCTGCCGCTGGAGTAATAAATCAAGCAACTTTCAAGCACTTGAAAACCGTAGCGAAGTAAATTTCTCCACTTTTTTTCGGCTCTTCTCGTTTGCCCTCAAAAGCAAACCTTTTGTGCAGTGAAAAAATATACTATATATGTATGGGAGCATGGATATTCAACGAATAAATCCATAGCGAAGGCAGCTTTTACGTAAATTAAATTTCGCTTTTCCTTTATATTTTTTAATCTGCAAAGTGAATAAGCGAATTCTTTTACACATTTTTTGGGGGGTGCTCCTTTTATTTTTTCGGTTGAGATTTCGTTTTTTGCTTTGGTTTAGTTTTGCTGTCTTGGTTATGCAAAAATGTGCTAAAACCATGACTTTTATTAAATTTAAAGTTGAAGCGTAATAAATCAGAGTGAATCAAAGAGGGAAAGCCAACATCAAGCCACCCACGAAGGCCCCATTAAAGTCGTGGCAAACTTTTAATAGAACCCTGTGCCGAACTCGGAACCCCAGTCCAACAAAAAAAAAAATAAAATAAAGGAAAAAGGAAAAGCACACACAGCGGGAAACACGCCAACCATCAATAAATTAATCAAAGTCATAATCAGTGTCAGGTTCAGTGCCAATGGGCAAAAGTTGTGTAGGCCTCGTCCTTGTCGGTTCTGCGTTGTGCTCTCTTTTTCTCCCGAGGGGTCACGGGTCATGGGTCACAGGTCACGGGTTACGGGCTCACCAAAGCGGAAAAGTCTCCGCTCCGAAGGTGCAAATCGCTTCCAGCGGCCTAATTCGGACAGCTGCTGATAATGAGTTAATAAATGACCGTTTATCTATATTTATCATGGCCCGGCATTGTGTGTGCTCGTATTTATGGGGAGATTTATGATGGGATGCCTGAAATAGCAACTACTTCAACCCGGCGACGTGATCAATTTAAGCTAATGAACAGACTGTTCGGGCCTAATTGTGGAACCCTAAGAAGAAGTTATGCGGTGATTACTATTTATTACACAATTGGCAGTCGCTAAATTTGATTGTGGGATTTAAGGTGTTAAAGATATTTAACTTGAATAAACATTTATTATTAATTAAATTCCTATTAAATCAATTTAAAGACTTTTATTTGAAATCTATCAAATTATTTAGAGGCCTTTTAGGTATTTTATTTTTACCTCAAAGGCAATTACTTCCATTAAATAAATTTTAAAAATTATACTTTAAAATAAAGTTTTTTTAAAAATTCTGTACGTATTAAATTTCCACTTCAATGGTCTTACTGAAGTTCAAATCCGCTTTAATAACATGCCCCACAAAAGTGGAAGGCTTCAATCATTTCTCGCTTTGTCAGCTTCTAATAGCTATAATCCGGCTAAGTAAAGCCTTTACCAAATTATAGATATGATTGCGAGAATGGCGGAAATAATACCCCTACAATTTTCTAATTCCTGATGTTTAGCATGTGTGGCTCCTAGCCCAACGAACCCACCTCATCCTCCCAAGGACTTGCTTTTAATATCAGGTCAAAGGCTTCACATCGGGTGTGTGTTGACAGCGCTCAAAGCGAAATTGCGCTGACAACATCAAATGTATATACTTATATGCCCACAATGTGCAACTTATGTTTACTATTGACAAACTCCCGGCCGCAGGAAAAATGTGCGGGGCACAGCACGTGAGCCCGCCTACGAATGGAGGTCCTGTTCCGTGTCCTTCACCAGCTCCTTGGGCTCCCACCTCCTTTATTGCCTAACCCAATCAATGTGAACGCCTTTTGCCAAGTTTCCCCTCGCCTTTACCCACACACCGCAAGCCGCAATAACGACGTTTTAACCAAGCAAACAAATTTGACGTGCTTTTCGTGATTTACATGCAAATATTGAAAAATATTCCCCAAGGATATACCGCAAAAAGCAAACCCAACTCGGGCCGAGGCTAAACAAGACTCGAAATGGAGGAAATATACTAGGGGAAGGCAAAAAAAAAGAACAGAAATCCAACATGAAGGCAAAATAAACTCCACACTGAGCAATATCGATTTTCATGTGGGAGGAGATCCAGGACATGACAGGCGGCGGACGAACAGACAGACACACAGGAATGAAAAGGCAGAGGCAAATAAAAGAAATATTAGCCAACAAAAGACAAAGTGGCGGTCTCTGCCGCAATGGTGTGGGCCCAAGGTGGGTGGGTATCGGGATGTAGGACCCACTTTTCCTCCCTCTCCTTGGGGCACACGTTCAATACCAACTGTTGAGGAGGCGTATCTGGTAAATACTAGGAGCTAGGATGTTTTTAGAAATTTTAAAAAAGGAAACCAAATAATAATACTTTTTTAAAGGTCTTAAAAGATCCGAAGCACTATGATCCCCTGCCACAAATATTTAATAAAATAAAATTAAGGTCATAGATGAATACGACATGTCGTATACTTAATTTACTTTTTATTACTTCCACCAAACTTTTTATCAGATGGCTACAGATATTAAAACTGTAAAATTTTAAACTCTTTTTATAACTAGCGAATTAAAAACCTTTTTAATTAAATCTAGCCTCCGTTTGGCCAGCTATTCAGCCAAAACATAGGCCATCACAATTCATTTGAGACCTGTCCCAACTCGGAAATTGCTAACCACTGTTTTTTTCTGGCCATATGGTCCAATAAATCCAGCACACACAAAAATTTGGACTCCCCTTCTCGGCATTTTAGGCCATCAGGCTAAAAAGGCTTCAAAAACCAAAAAATGGCTAGCAGAAAATAACCATAACAGAAGGAAAAAAAGGAAAGCTGAAATGAAAACGGGTTAATGGAGGCGGCAATAGAGCGTGCCGGGCGAAAGAGACGGCCATATGGGGCAGGAGAGAGATGGCAAGAGACCTCTGGCAAGACAAGTGGGTGCGTTCGAGCGTAAAACTTGTAAACGCAGCAGCTCCACAGCTAGTTAGTTAAGTGGGCGGCTGGCTGGAAAAAGGGCAAAGCTAGTACGCCCCTATTTTTCCCAGCCCCCCAGCCACAGCCGGCAACAACATCAAGAACATCAGCAGCAGCAGCAAAAATCAACATCAATTTAGAATATTAAAAACGCACACCACACGATCCAAAGGATGGGGCTTTGGGACACAGAAAAAAAGAAATCAGATTTCAGTAAAAGCTTTTTGTTTTAAAAATTAGTTCTGATTATAATGTATCCCTACGAAAATAAAAAAACGATTTAAAGAAAAATTGTAATATATTTCAAAATATAAGTGTAATAATATTATTTTTTTTTAAAAAAATAAATTTTCATAGAAATTTTTTATGGAAATGATTATTATTTATCCCTGGCTCAAAACTTCCCATTCTTCTCGAAAAAAAATATTTTTTTATCCTACATTCCTTTTATTTATCTTAAATTATTGAAGCCAAGTAGTGTCTGCTTCTGTTCAGTGTAAGGACATTGGCGGACTGTGGATTTGAGTTGACTTACCCGCCACTTGCAACGTGGCATTTCGACTCCTTGCCACGCCCAGTTCGTTCTTCGCCTCACACCAATAGATGCCGGCATCTGTTTCGCGACGTGAATTGACAACCTGCAAAAAGATGTGGAAGAAAAAAAGACGTTGGCATGAGAATGAGTTAAGTACCGAAGACAGGATGGGGGAAAATTGTTCGTCGGGGGCCTTGAGAAATGAACGAAGGCCAGGGGCAAACTGTGAGTAATTCTAATTGAAATGAGCAAGTTTTATCAGTAAATGGAAATGATTTTACGGGGGTTGGGTACATTGATTCTGTAATGCGAATCGTTTTGCCTGATTGAATCATTCAAGCAGCACAGTTATTATATTTTTAGTCACATTAATTCACTGTGAACTTCTAACCAAACAGATCTTAAGATCACATATAGTTATCATGATTATTATGCTTTTGAAGGCTATTAATACTTTATATAATGTGTTTTAATTAGGCATTAAAAATACTAAAACATTATTTTCAAATTTTTTTCAAAATGTGTTACTTTTGAATTGGTAATTCTTCTTTAAAAATTTAGCTTTAAAGGGCCTTTAAATTCGTTTTTCTTTGAGAATCCATCCCTACTAATTTTCCAAATGGCAACTGGCACAGAGCTCGAAAATACAGAAGACAGATCTTCCTAAGAAGTTGATTTGCTGGCTCTGCAGAACCCGCTTTTTCGCTTCCATAAAGAAGGAGCTTCCCCATCCTCTCATCCTTGAACCCCTTTTGGCTCTTGGAGGCCATAAAACAGACGGCAATCTGTTGTCTGTTGCGCGTCTGCTGCCTTCAAGTGCTCAAATCATAAAATGTCTCTCGAGCAACTTTATAGTTACTACATCTTGTGGCAGCCATCTCTTTCGCCCTGCCAGCCGCCCTCATCCGGAGCCCCCTGCCCCTTTTGTGTTTGTTGTCTACGCGGTTTGTTTATTTGTTTTTGGGAGCACAAAAGAATTCCCCAACATGCGCTTAAAATTAAATGTCAAACTAAGTGTGTTTGTATTCTGTATCCTTGGCGAGTGTGTGTGTGTGTGGGCCATATTTATCTGCTCCTTGCAGCGGGAGAAAATGAGAAAGCAGCGGCAACAAAGTTCGCACAATTTACACAACTTGTGCCTCATCCAAGTGAAATTAAGTGTTGCGCTAAGTGAAGATGACAAAAGGGTTCTTCAGCTGTATTATTCTTTCATTTAATCTTCCTTCGCCAGCTGTATACACACATGTCATGTCCCTAGTCCTTCGTCCTGAATCCTGAGCCGCGGGTGCGCTTTATAAAACAAATAAGTTGAAGCGCCTCGGGCTCCTCGATTGTCGTACTTCATATATGTGCGGCTTACTGGGGAAAAAGCGAACAGCGCACCCACGACTGAGAGGGAAAAACAGAAACATCAGATGGAACAGCTCAAAGGCTTCTAGATTGTGTGGCACAAAGTAATAGTAACATGTATTGTAAAGATACACGAATAGATACCTTCAAGATGAGATCCTTTGTGTCTCTCATTACTCGGCAAAAGTTATATTAAAGGTTAGAGAGTTATGCAGAGGAAACATTTTGTTATAATAAGTAATTTTAAAGTACACCTGAATTTCTAAATTAAAATATAAAAGTCCTTCGGGGCATTTTCCTCTCCTCTTCAAAAAGCTTAGCCACAGAAACCAGCTTTCATTTGCCAACTAGGCAACCACTTTTTTCTTATCTCTTGGCTTTGAAATCAGGTCAGATTAAAGTTAAACCTTACTTTCCGCCTGAACTTTTACTTTTTCTCGGCTTTGTCAGCTTTGATAAACCAGCGAGGAAAACTTAACCAACTCAATCTAGCCATTACCACTGACCCATTTCCATCCGCTTCGCTCTATCATATACTGGCGAGCTGAATATTCCGCATACGCAACGTGGTCCCTGGGAAAGGTAAGCCCGAGCTAAGCTCATTAGCTAGGCACAGGGCGGATTCCTATTAAAAATTGAAATGAATTACTAGGGGGGAGCAGCGCAACTAAGGCTTCCTCCCAGGAGCAGGGCTCACTATCCTTTCGAGAATGTTGGGGGCAGAAATCTCGAATAAAATTAAAACGAAATTCGTTGCAATGGCAACCGTTGAGCAGACAATGAATCTGAATAAGAAATATTTAAGGTGAGACTCCGAAAGTTTAGGTTGTACAAAAAAAGGTTTTTTATAATATTTTTTGATGGTATCTACAAGTATGCAACATTTTTTTGCCGGAAACTTGTGTTTTGCTTAGATCACTTTTAAATGTACTTTTAAAAAAAGGAAAAGCAAAGTATATTAAATGTAATGTTAAAACTTTTTCATGTATGATATTTTAGGTTCTGTTGATTTTGAACAGTTTTGAAATGCACCTCATTGTTTTCTTTTTTTACTACCCGCTTTTTTTTCTGAGCACTACAACTGCTGAAAATTTAATTTGGATTTACCAAGTTACAACCTTTGTAAGCCAAGAAAGGAAGAACAAGCTGAAAATACAAAAGGAAAACGAAGAAAACACTGCCAAAAGTCACATAAATTTATTTATATCTTTAATGACTTGAGCCAGGCGATTCACAGCGAATTGCTTATATTTATTGTTGTTATTATTTCTGCTCCTGTTGTTCTTGCCGTTGTTGTTGTGCGTGCAAACATTGAAACTGATTTGACACCAAAGAGCGAAAAAATAAAAACAGCAGCAGGAAAAGCAGCTGGGGAAAATATTTGCCGTGTGCTACGTGCAACTTTTATGGTGGGGAATCTTTTCCGAGGGGGCTTGGGTGACAAGGGGAAGCTATAAAATATATTGGCTGTATCTGTGTGACTGCCGCAGTGTCTCTGTGTGTGTGGGGGAGTCTGCGAGTGGAGCGCGTTGAAAACACGCTTCCGTTTTAATTTAAAATACCCATAAATTTTCAAACATTTCATTTGGGAGCCATTCCCGTTTTCATGTTGTAACATTTCGTAATTGTCTGCTGCGTGTGCCAGAGGGAGATGCCCAATCTGTCGCTGCCTCCCTCGCACGCTTGATACTCGTTTTTTTATGGGGGAAAACACCTCTAACTCTTGAGTGTTTTATAATTTGGTTTAAATTTTAAAGCTCGTGTAAAATGCGACGTGTAAATGGTTTTAATTGAGCCTGAAAACGAGTCTGAAACGAAATGGAATTAGGCAAATCTGCTTGATGGTTGAATGGGTAGAGATTCGGCTAAAGTGCTTTCACTTTCGTATTAGAAAGTGAAAGCGGTGGTAGATCAACAGGCTTTAGGATGTGTTTAGTTTTATTTTACAAGAAATAGGTGGGCTCTTAACCCATAGATTTAGCTAACCAATAGACTTCGGTTTATGTATAAAGTTCAAAACACAAAAAAACTAATTCAGCAACTATTTAAATAAGGAACAAAAAATAATTTAATAAAATTTCATCAGTTTTTATTTAAAATTGGAGTTCAAACTACATACTGAAACTCTTAAACATAAGTTTAGTTGAAATAAAAATCAAAGCAAGTGGAGGAAGCTTTCACAAAGAAAACTCCAAAACTCCATTAAAAAATAATAATCAGAAAAAGTATACTTCTTGCTTAATTCTTTTAACAAGTCTGGCATCATTCAGGCCTTAACCCCACTTCCCTGGTAATCTCCTCATTAAAAATTTGCCTTCCTTCCTCTCGTTTTAACCTCTGCTCCCTTTACTAATTCAATCATCCAGGGGGCTTTCTTAAGCCCTGTTCTCCCCTGCACCTCGTTTTCCTTCCGCTCATTCATTAAACGCGGCTCAAAAGCATTTTTCACTCACACTTCCAGTTAATAAACAGCCCTGAGGCAGCTGCAAAAAAAAGAACATGATGGGAAAATCGTCGCCCCGTTCATAAAAACATAACTCATACGCAGCGTTGGCCCCAACACCACTCACTCCCAAGTCTCCACTCAACTCGGCTTAAGCACTGTATTTATTTATTTATGTGCATATATAGAGAGAGAAGCATTTTTTATGGGGCCGCGAATGTGTCGAGCGTTTGTAAACTCATTAAAATGTGCTCACTGTACAGTGAAGTGCATAAAGTTATTTTCGCCCAGAAGCGCCAAGGGGAAAATGGGCATTAACTTCTGAGCCTCGACTGCTTTTTAATTAAGGTGTTCTCGGTGCGCGCACCTCTAAAATGCAATCAGCCAGGATCCAAAGTCACGCTTTGATTTATTCTTCCGCCCTCCGCCAGTTGATTGCCTTTTTAAAGTTCCTTCTGACGAAGGATAAGCAGTTCTTGGTGGGGGGAAGTCGGAACTATGGCCAAATGTGGCAGACATTTAAATAAACGTTAGGGGTGGACCAGAGGTGTGGAAATGGGGTGGCCCGTAAGGAGATAGATGCACATATATACGCAGGCAGACACTCCAGAGTCAGACAGAGCAAATATAGAGCTTGGGCAACTTTAGTCAAGGACGTGGCAAAGAAGGATGTCTCTGCATATAACGACACTGGAGATGAATAACCCTAAATGAGCTGCAAAGCTTTATGGACCATATAAGTGAATGGACTAGTAAAAAATCTATATTATTAAATAAGCGAACTATAAAACTACTTATTAAAATATATTTTATGTATAAGTTTAAATCAATCAACTTTTTAAAAGATATTTAACATAAATATACTTTATTTAATAGTTAGAATAGTACAAATTCATATGGTCAATGTCCTATACATGCTTAAAAATCCCTTAATAATTTTTCTTATTTTCTATTGCTACTTTCGAGAGCGGAAGAGCGACTCCTTAAAAAACTCGACTCAGCTTTAAGGACTTTCCCACCAGATGATGTGCGGAAAGTGCTGCTCACAACTACATAAGCACTTGGGCACACACGCAGACATTTGTTTCGAATGCGAATGTGTGGGTTTTCCTACGTTTTTCCTTCGATCCCGCTTTTTTCCCCTATTCTCCTGTCGTGGAGTTACGTAAATTATTGTCTGTCTTTCCATCGCTCGCTCCTCCGTGTCACTTCTCCCTACGCTCCCTTTTTCCGCCCAAAACTCCTACTCCCCCGAAAATATACACATTGTACATGCTTTTGTATTTTATTGCATATTCCCTATTCGCTTGTACATTTTTCTCTACTCCAGTTCGCCTTCCCTTCAGCACTTAAAGACCCCCGAAAAAAAATGGAGCAGGAAAACTTTCTTTGCGCCCCCTAAATTAAAGAGGGATTTTGTTTTCATCTCTCTCTCTGTGTTTGGGCGCCACATTTGATAGTGTTGCATACTTTTGGCCATCTAGTTTCTGCCGGGCTCTCGTCGTTATAGCAATAATGTCTGGTTGAAGTTGCCTTCGAAGTGGTCTGGCACTTATAAGTAAGATGAATTGTCCTCTTTGGAGGAGTGGGAAAAGCTGCCGGAATTAGAATTTAAATTATGCCTCTGGGGAGCAATGAAATGATGTGGAGTATATTTGTGTGTTGGGTCGGTGGAACATTTTTCGGAGAGTTTTACATGCGGGAACAGTTGTAAATAAAAGAAGAAAGATAGGTCAGGGACCTGCCAAAAAGTTATTAAATTCTGTGAGAAAGTAAGCCTTTAAATATTTGCCGATGAAAATGTATTTAAAATATGGTATTTATATTTACCTCTAAGCTACTAAATTAAGATGTGTAATTTAATATATTTTAATACATTTTGTACTTCAATACGAAAGCCATTAAATAGTATTCAAAGAAATGACAGACAATTTCCCGCGCCACCACTAACGCCATAAAGGCAAAGGACACATTAGACGGCAGGATGTGGTGCCAGGACACCCGTGGAATTAATTCATTTAAAAGTCGTTAGGAGAGCGTCGCAAAAAAGATGGCATAGAGACATTTCGCAGGCATCAGCGGAAGCTGGAGTCTGGAAATGCCAGCGGCAATGGCAAAGGGAAAATGCTCAAATCCCTTTTTGCACTTAAGTGATAAACAAATACAGTGGCATGCGGCAAGTACAAATACAGTGCCATAAGCGCCCAGACACCCAGGCAGATCGAGTGTGAAAAGTGGCAAGCTCAGAGTGCCCCCCGTATCCCCAGTCCCCTCAATCCTGAATTCTGAATTCTGAGCTCTGAGTTCTGAACCCGAGTCCCCATCCCACGCAATTGAGACTGCGATTCCAACTGCATCATCAGCATAATCAACGCGGCTCGCGTTGGCTTTTTGCGTCGTAAATTTGCTGAGTGCTCTGCTCAGCTCAGCGGAGAGTCCATGGCCAGGGAGTGACTCCTAGTAGTCACTCATACTGTGTGCACTGAGAGAAAAATATATGGGAGCAAAGGGAGGAAAATATCTTAGTTTTTTTTTCAAAAACTTTACATTTCAACCTATTTCCTAAACAATATTACTATGCAGTACAGAAAGTTACAATACGTTAACAGAACTTTTACAATTTATTTGAATTTTATAAATTTACTGGTACTCTTTACTCTTGAAAAACATGTTTCTGATAAATATCGATGTTTGTCAGTCATCAAAAATATCGATAACATCGATAGTGACATCGATATTCTTTGAAGCTTTGCTTTCCAAACATTTCTAATGATACTAAAACTACATAAATATCTTTGTTTTTTTAAACTTATTTGAATATAAAAACATTTTTCATTATGAATTATGAATTCTCCTTTGAAATTAAAAAATAATTAATGCAAAAGATTAATGTGTATACTATCTGGTAACTTTTCTCAGTACCCAGCTATCTCTGCTTCTCCCAATCAGAGCTCATCAGGCTGCAACTGACTTTTGCTGGCTCCGCTTCTGCCGGCTTCCGTTACGTCTTTATTTGTCTGCCTGCCGCTTTCTCTTTACGCTGCCGCCTTTCCCCAACGTTTTCCCACATTTTCCGCTTTTCCCTCCAGCTTAATGTTTGTTTACCTTGCGTTAATGAAGTTGTTGCCCACCGCCAACCGAAGACCGAAGAATTTTTCTGCAAAAATATTTTTGCAGCTCGCCGCCAAATAATACGAACAGGGAAAGGGAAAAAACTGACCGGGACGAAGGAGGAGAGTTAAAAATAAAAGCAATTAGTTTGTTCATCACTCAACAGATGGCCTGGCAAAATGAATATTTTTTAAGCAACTCCCAGAATCTCCTCTTACTCGTCTCCATTGTCTGTTTCATTATGAATGAAAGCATGGAGCTGAAATAATAATTATGCATGCAAATAAAACCAGAGGACGCACTGTTGAAGAAGATGCAAGTTGGGGAAAATAATGTAAATACACCGCAGGCCATTTGGCTAGGAAAGGGGATAAATTGCTTTAAAAGGAAGTTTCTTATTAAAAGCACAAGAAGTGGATAGAAAAATATGTTGTTTTGTTAAACTGCGGATATAAATACTACTTCTATATTATATTATTATAAATAAATTACCAACCCATAATAATCATCTTATCTTTATAATTCCTAATTTTTTACGATTAAAATTAGTTAAAAACAAGATCGTTTAAGCCCCGTACTTATTATCATAATTTATTCATAAAAGAGAATAATAGTTGTTGGTTTCATTATTATTTGTTATATTTTCCTAAAAAACATTTTGTTTTCTATTTTTCTTTGTTTTAATATAATTCTCTATCAAAACTTGATTGTGCTTCTTGCATACCCAGGGTATACCAATTTCCATTTACCCCATGACTCCACTTAACCTTTTCAATTTTCCACCGCCACAATCTTCGCCCGCTTACCTTGAGGAAGAACAATCCGCCGGCTGGCAGGGTGATGCGGTGGGAGCCCGGCAGGATCTTCAGGGGAACCCCGTCCTTGTACCACTGGATGGTGGGCGTGGGGCTGCCCTCGGCTTTGCAATTAAGCGTGGCTGGCTCGTGTCGCGGAACTGTCGTATCTATGGGATGCTCCACTATTCGCGGGGGATGGGATCCTGCAAAGGGAAACAGAGACGGGTTGATATGAAAGAAATGTGGAATATAAAAATGGGTGATGGGCGCTGGGTGCTGGGGGCTGGGGGCTGGGGGCTGGGGTTACGGGCCTTCCGCTTTCCGCTGCGTCATCATCGTCAGCGGTTTGTTCAAATGCGAAAGAAAAACGAAAAAAGTTATAAAAAAAAGAAAAGCGCTCGTTGGCAAATGAAAACAATGTTAATGCGCATTGCCGTTGACGTTGCAAATGAAGTTGCAGCTGAAACTGCAGCAAATGGGGGCTAAAATTGGTTGGGAGGAGGTCTGCCCGCTCAAAGGATTCAGTTTGGAATTAATTTGTTTAGATTTGCATATGCGGCAAAGGGCCCGGCAGCTTAGCTGCTAAGTAGTTTTTTTCTCTGTATATTTTAACCCTTTCTGTTTTGTTTTGCATAATGCAAACGTTGGGAAATTAACTGGGTGGAAAAGGTAGGAAAAAGGGCCGGGTTCATAGGTTAGATAAGCCAGGGATTAGCATAGTCTTTTGTTATTCCCCTGCCTTGCGACCAGGAACTTTATTTGAAAATTTAAATGCCAGAGATAAAGAAAATAAAAAGCCGAAGGAGCATTGACTTTAGCCAAGAAAAACTATGTTATTTTATTTTTCGAATCTCGGTTAATCTACAAATGGCAAGCCATTGCCACGCCATCTCGCAATCTCAATTGTTCAAATTGATCGCAGCTTTTCCCGATAGTTTCCACCGCCCCACAATCTCCCGAAAATCCATTTTCCACTTGCCTTTCTTGCTTAACACCCCATCGAACCGTTCAGGAACACTTGCGATATCGCACAATCTTTATTTGCTAACCGCAGACCAACTCTCGAGTATTTGCTGCGAGCAATCTGTCAATGGCAAAGACATAAATTTCAATTTTCATGCCATATCTAAACAATTTGCTGTCACCCGCAAACACGCGCCAAACAAGAAAATATAAGGGGCGAAGGCAAACGGAACAAGATGCAAAACTTTATTCATATCGCAGCTGAAATCTATAAATATATTTGCCCTGCACTGGGAAAATAGGAGACTAGATATCCACCATATAGATTGTCCACGAAAATATAATAAAAATTGGGTATAATTAGAGAATATTTAAGACTTGCTAACTCATTTAACTAAATTGTAGTTTAGGGGATTTATTATTTATTTATTTGATAAGGCTTTCTAACGTAGTTTTTTATTATGACACTAATATTATATTATAAAATACATTACTATCACAAAATATTCTTTAAATCTTCTTGAATTTTTCCCCTCAGTGCACGACTTTATATATCTATGCAGGCCACGCGGCGTGAAAATTGATATGTCAGAGAATGTTGGAATATTGAAACGTTATTTAATAAAAGGCAGTCGAGGCAACATTTGTTGCTCTTCCACTTTTTTCATCGATTGCAACACGACAACGACAGCAACAAACAGCTAGGGGCAAAAGTTGCATGTCATCCAAAGCGAAAAACAACAAAGCGACAGACGTTGCACCAAGCAAGTCGCAAGCTGGAAATCGAATTTCGGATCGGAGTTCACAGGAATATTCGAGGGGATGGCATAGACGTGTTGCATGTCCTGCCGCCGGAGAAAACTTTCCACCCCCACATGGGTGGCAAGAGGTGAGTGGAGGAGGGGGGCCAGCAGGGGTCAACCAGCAAGACGGCATGTCAATGTTATTTCAACAACGAAAATGAAAATAAAACACTGAAGTGGACTGGGTAGGGAATGGAAATGGGAGTGGGGGTTATGGCAGTCGAAAAATCAACATGCAATGGACATGAAAAAATGCAAATAGTAGGGGGAGGTCAAAATAAGAGAAAATATAAACATCTAAATGAAATGGGAAAGACATTTGGAAGAAAGTTTGCTCAAAAGAACGATGTTTTTATACCCTTTGGTATTGAGGTCATAATTAAGGGTTTTTTAATTTATAATAGATTATAATAGTTTTATATGTGTAAGAATGATAAATACCAAAAAGTTAGACAATAAAATAAAAATAAGTACCGATTTAATTAAAGGTAGAAAACCTCATTGTAAGTAATTTGTTTAAAATAAATGTATAATAAAGTAATTAAAAATTATATTGGAATTTATTTAAACGATGATAATTTTATTTTGCCTTTTAAATTTATTTATGATGATTAAGAAATTAAATATATCTTTATTTAAAACAAAAAATTAATTCAAAAGAACTTTAGTTCTAATCAAGCTAAAAATACACACCGAAAGTAATTAGATTTAATAAAATAACATACGAAACTTAAAGTAAAAATGGTAAATTTTCATTGATTTTTATAAACTTTGGGACCCTTTAAATTTATTTACATTACTGAAACACGCAAAAACCAAGTTTTTCCTACACCGAATCCCCGAGCAAAGGCAGCACGACTCGTGACCAAGTGTAAGCATTCAATGTGTCCGCTGAGCACAATTCGAGGGTTAAATGTCGCATGTGGGGTTGTCAAAATAAAAAAAGCTCGATGGGAGGTGTTTGGGGCGTGTTCACAACGGAAAGTTGCTCAACCATGGACATAATTTTTTTGGCTGCTCCTCCTGTTTGTGCATATCTTTGCTGACCAGGCACAAGGACCGCAGCAGGACGAAAGTTGGCTTGTGCGGTTTGTGCCCTGCGGCGATGTTCAACACCTAAAAAAAGGGTTCGAACCGTGGACTGGTGGGCGGAGGGCTTTTGTTTTGATTACGCTTCATTTTCCAGTTTGTTTGAGAACATGCTCCTCCTTCCCTCCGCCCACCCGAAAAATTCACAGAAACTTTTCTGGCGACTTGCAGCTAAATAATTCAATTAGTAAACAGGGTAAATTTGCCAACAGCAGCGATTGCAGCCGACCAGATGTGGGCCAGAGGCCTACTAATTTAGTTTTAATTGCATGCCAAGCAAAGGAAAGTTGCACTCACATCTCCACAAACGTGCACACACCATGCATGCATATATGCATTTACGGGCGGAACTAAAACTAAAACACGACGAAGAATGTAACGACATGGAAAATGCAAGAAATTTGCATAAAAGCAGCAAAGGCATTTGCCCAGCGCTTATGCAAAATGCATCAAATAGTGCTGCCTGGTGGAAAGGGCGATGGCTCTGTGGAGCAAGCAACTAAAATCCAGTTCGGAGGCTCCTCGAGGACCAAGGACTTCGACTCCAAGACCAAGACCAAGACGTTGTCGAAATGCCTGAAGAAATTGCTGGGGAAAACGTTTCGCCAAACTGGGTTTCACTTAACAAGCAAAATATTTGCTGCAATTTCCTTAAACATTTTCTTTTCCTTTTGGCAGACAGAGGAATACTGTGGAACAGGGGGGCTTCTTGGGTACATTTGCTTGGCTACCTCTTGGGCATCACTAACAGAAGTGGGTATTGACGAGTTAAAAGCCATATATTCGTTGATTTTAGTTAGATCAAATTATGATAAAACATAAGAAATACATATTAAAGAATACTTAAAATAGATATAGCTACTTTTGAGGGTATAATTTTTTTTATTTAAGACCTAAATTCAATTTTTAATAGATTATTTATGATATGCATTGTAATCTTTGCTGAATTTTATTTATAAAACCTAGTTTTTACTTGTGTTACTAAGAACCTAGAGTACTGCACCTTCCATTTGCCCTCCGAACTTTCTCCTGAGCTTGTTGTTTGTGGCACTGCATAGTTTGTTGCCGTCGCTGGCGGGTCAAAAACAAAAGAAGGGCTCTCAGGACCTGCACCACCCACCCTTTCGCCCACCCCCACCGCTTCCACCCCAAAAAGTGCGGGTCCCTTCAACGCCTTCGCAAGCTGCTTATGTGTTGCATACTTCAAGGGGCCAGCCTTAGCTTTAGCTGCTTTTGCATCATCAATCAAAGGCAGCCCCACATAGGGACCCCCTGCCCCGACTCCTTTATCCCCATTGTTGTTTTAATTATAGCCCCTCTCGGAGACTTGCTAATTGTTTTAGTAGCGTACTTTTCGACATACAACTTTTGTTGTAATCGCCTTTGTTGCCGCCTCCGGCTAAGGAACTATGTTAGTTTGGCTGGGACTCTCCTTCGTCCTTCGTCCTTGCAGGCCAGGCAAAGTAGGACGGCCAATGCAATAATTAAATTTTTGCTATAATTTACGTGAAAAGCAGCAGACGCAGCAACAGCTGCTACGGAAAATGTGTCTTCTAGGGGCAAAAGCAACAATAATGGATGGGTGTCAGTGGGCCATTTAGTGATGGAGGAGCACAGAATTGGGCAGAGAATGTGTATGCTTAATATGTATATTTCATGTTCATCATCCTTAATTTCGTGTGTCATGCAAAGACAGTGAAGACTTTATCAGCAGAGCAATTTAATTAAGTACAAGATTTTGCAGCAAAATTAAAAACTTTTCAAGGAATAAAAATTGACAGTACCAAGAAATGTTTTTAAAATAAATAAAGAGGTATATAAACAGTACGGAAATTTTTATTCAACTCAATTAAACCAAATAAATACGGATTTTTGCTCTGAAATTCTTACACCTCATGTAAATTTCCATTGAAACACCCAAAAAAGCGTCCTGAACATTTCCCTTTGCCAGCAACCGAAAAAACCACCGTCCACACAAAAAGTGAGTAAAATTAAACTTTTGTAAACGCCTCGTGTTCGTGTGCCGCAAATTGTTTCCGGGGATGTTGTCGAGAAGTTCTTTGGTTGTTCTTGTTTAGTTATGAATCATAACGACGCACACCCAGTGCTATAACAACGGCAGAAACAACCCGAAACAAACCATAAATTGTACCATTTTACTCATCCAGACAGGGGTGTTTGGATGTTTGGCCATGACTCACTTCTTTTAACTTTGTTTTCTATTGTTTTTTCAGTATTTTTTCCCATTTCACTTCGTGGGGGTGTGGTGAAGTGACACTTCTTCTAATTGTTCGTAACACCCCCTCGAACTGAATTTGACCAGTGAAATGTTCAAGAGTCATGATGCATTCGACAGCCCAGGAAAACTTGAATTTGTTCAACTTTATTTTATTTTTTGTGATGAATTCAACTTTATTTATGCTTAGACAACTTCGACTTGTGCATATATGTGGAGTGCATAGGGAGTATAAATAATTCAGGGCGCACGGGAGAGCTCACACATTTGCATTGAGAGTTGGGCAGAAAGTTTTGTGCCCCTTGGTAAATGCATTACAATGCCAAAGAGGGGGAGGAGCAAGGGGATCCACAAAAATTGTGCAAATACTTTTGGCATATACAAGTGCACTGGGAGAAAAACCTTTTGAATTTTTAATTTACAAAAAAAAAAATGTGATAAGGAAGAACACTATATTCCACATGCTATTGTAAGGTTTCTTGTAAATTAAAGATTTAGGTTAACAAATGTATCTATAATAATAAAATCATGCCTATATAAGTATATAATACTGCTGCTTTTATCATAAAAGATTGCTATAATAATACATTTTTAAATTAAATTAAAATTTGAAATATACACCCTAAGATATACTTTCGCTGATTAAGATAACACCTCTTATTTTTCCCTGTGTCCTGCCCTTATGGCCATGTGCATATTTATTGCTGCTCCCACATGTGGGTTAGTTTGTCTACGGAGAATCATTGCCAACTATTGCTCCACATATTTTGGTAGGCCCTCTTTCCCCGTTTTCCCCTGTTGGAAAAAGCATGTGTCCAATATCTCTGGCACACATATGTATGAATCCAGGTAGATGCAACTACACTTGGCTTGGGTTTTGGCTCCAGTTGGAGCCTTAATGGCAGCTTAGTCTCCAGCCAGCCATACCTGACACCATGCCACCTGCAAAAACACATTCAGCCTCATCCCCATCCTCGCTCAGAAAACACTTTCGTACATCGCACATGGCAAATGCAAAGTTTTCACATTGAATTTTCCGGCGCAGCACTTCCGGTGACAAATCCTTGGAAGGGCTTCCATTTCCAAGTCCATGTGTGTTTGTGGGTGCATGGATGAAAGTGTCAGTTATCCCAGTTACAATTCCCAGTTAGAGATGGATCTAACCTGGTAAGAGTGTGCAGACTTTACTGTCGAGCTTCGGTTGAAGCTGGAAATGCAGTTTGTGAAATTGGAGAGCCCAAGCTTCGGGTTTAAAATATTTAATGATTATTTTCCGAAAGCGTACAAAATATATGAAAACCTTGAGCTTCCTTTTAAAGATTTTCATTAAAATCTCTAATTATTTTCATCCACCTTAAGTGACTTCCCAAGGATTTCAGCTAGAGAATTTCCAACTTTACCCAAGCTTAAGTTTAGTTTCTAGGGGCAGCAACTACTTTTTACGTGTTCGGAAACTTTGTGGAGCGTAAAATGTAACGAGGGGAATTGGCGACATTTTTGTTTGTCCCACAGCAGCCACAAGGATATTTTTATTTGCACACGGGGGCATTTGCAATTCCAGTTGGGCGACGGCTCATTAAGCAGGAGCTGGAAAACGGAGCCAGGAGCCGGGAGCCAGGAGTCAAGGATCTGCCAGCTGTCAAGCTGCTGTGTCAAATGCTAATTAAAATCAAGCGCCATTCGCTTGTTCAAACACAAATCCCAGCCGGGGGAACAGGTGAAACTGAAATCGGCGGACGGACAGGACACCAGGAGCAGGCGCCATCATCATCATTATCCCTGTCATCGTCAACAGCAATCAGGATAAAAGATAAGTTAAATGCCGAGGGGGGCAGGGAGGTGGCTTGGAGTATTCCTGTCTCTCACTTAGCTGCTTGGTTGTTTGTTTTGTAATAAAGTCCTGTCCCGGCAACCACGCCCCCCCTTTCCATCAGGCAGCATCAAAGAAAACTTGGGCTTTTTGGGGCTAGTGATTTGAACGCTTGATTGCTTTCAGTCAGGACGAAACCGAAAGGACGACTACGTGCCAAGCACCCAGGATATGGCACTCCACCATAACAGTGTGTTCATGTTAATTTCTATCTGCCTGATTGCCGGAGCCCCCTTTTGCTCCCTTTGGCATCCCCCGAACACGTTCGCCTCATAATTTCGGAGTGAAAATTTTCAATTAAACTTAATTGCATTAAAAGCGAAGGGTTCAATCTGTCGTTATAGTCCTGTCCCCCGTTATCCTTGTTTTTCCTCCTGATAACGATTGGGGAAAGTGCTATACCCATCCCGTCCGTTGTGCTCCTTTCATTAGTTTGTCCCCGGCTTTTTATGGTCTCTGAAACTTTTTATGCTGCAGTGCGTTTTATTTTTCGGTTCGGGGTTTCAGAGGGGTTTTTCATTTTTTGGGGAGGTGTCTGATTGGGGGTGTTTCCATGGGCCTCTTTGCAATATGGGATAATTTAGTTTCGGCCCCGTTTCATGCCACTCATAAGTCATTAAGTTTCTCTGCCCGCCGGAATATTATTTTGAATGGGTTTCGGTGGGTAGCAAAATGTTGATTAAAATTCATGGCAACATAACTCTCGGGCTTAAAAGTGCTATTAAAGTAAATTAAAAAATATAGCAAATCGTATCACAAGTTTATGGCTGTTCCGTAAAAGTGGTTAGGTCGCTTTTCCCCATTTTTCCCAAATCAATTTATCAGCGTAAAAACAACTGAATGAATTTCCTAACCACTCACGTAATTTAACACCCCGATGAATAAATACTAGCCAGTAAATAATGATTCCGTAAAAACACTCCGACTAGACTTGAAAAGCCCTTGACAGAGACGGCCAGAAAAAAAGTGAGTTATACGCCAGGGAGGAGTCCTTCTTCAGCATTGGAATCCATTTCGACACCTACACAGTGCCCACAAAAAGGACTTCCACTCAATCTAAGCGCTGGGCAAACATTTTTGCCGCACTCCTATATTTTTTCTGCGTTTTTTTGTTCCTGTGTAAATTGCAACGCATAAATCCTTGTGACAAACAGACGAAAGCGAGAGGCAGATGAGGAGAATGAAGGACAAACACTCAAAAACACAATAGAAGTGACGCGACAGCCATTTTTCAAAAACAAAACATGCATCACAAAACAATCCGGCACATAAAAAAAGCGGAATACGGCAGAGAAGGGGAAAAATCTGCAGAATTCGGAATGGGAAGTGTGAGCAGAAGGAGCATTCCGCAAAAAAAACCCCTGATGGTGTAGAATGGGGATTTGGGGACCATGAGACGAGAGCGAACGCATGATTGTCTTAATGGCTTCGACATGTTTGCAAAACGACTGTCAAAAGCAGGCAGTGTGGAGATGGCAATGGCATTGGGCTGGTCGACGAAGATGGAAATGGAAGTGGGAAGCAGCTGGAGCTGGGAGCTGCAGATGGAGCTGAAACTGAAGCTGAATCTGAGGCTGGAAGACGGGCAAAGGCGTCATCGCAGCCACCACCACGAGAACATGGCATCAAATCACAGAATCTGGCTTTCACAGTTCCGCTTCAGTCACTCAAAGTCGGGCGCCCCCTTCGATTCTGGGCTGAGTCTTTTCGATTTCTCGCTCGTCTTCACTTTGCCCGTCTGCAGGCGTTAAAACAATTGGAGATGGCAGTTGAAAGCACTTTAATCGATTAACCAGAAGATCGATAAATTACAGGAATTAATTTTCGATATCCGGCTCGAAGGACCAAATGATTATAGGTTCAGGAAAAAGTACATAGAAAATTAACATATAAGTCTTTCTTTTGTTTATTTCGTATAAATGTAAATTTAAAAATATATTCATATTCCAAACACATGGCCTTCGGCTGTCCCCCAACGTGACACGATGTCGTCCTTGCTTGCGACACACTTGAGCTTGTCATCTGTCTACTTCTTGGTTGTGTGACTCCTTTTTTTGGCATTTCTTGCATCACAAATCTATGTTCTGACAGCAAAGTCCTCAGTCATGCAGCCCCACACTTGCTGCGCCTCAAGCCACGAAGCATCCAAATACCGAATGGCTTTTCCATAAAGTTTCCTACCCACCAAAAAAAAATAAGGAGAAAATACCAGCCCAAGCGAAACCCAATCGCACACTTAGACATGTTCGGCCTGGAGGGCCTATCTGCACGTTGCAAATTGAATTTTTCACCTGAATGCGTTCGCAGAGGTGAGGGAAATGAAAAAAGAGGTGGAGGAGCATGTCTGCATGTGTAATTATCGTTATCGATATCGCTCATACGCCCAGTTGGCTGGCTCGTTGCTGCTGACAAACTCTGACAAGTTGCGTTAAACTGTCGGCATAGGCGTGGGGCAGGCATTTAACCCTCGTTAAGCAAAATCGAAATTAACGCCGCCACATTCGTCCTCGTTGCCGGCCATGTGAAAAAGGACACTTTTAATGCTACCCCGAAACCCCTTTTCCCTTTTTTTGAGCTCTGCCTATGAAGTTATTAAAAGTAAATTAGGGTTGCTAACCAGCAGAAACCGAAACCGAAACCAGTTTTCCTCCTTTCTCATGGGTGGGTGGATATATCTGTCAGCCACCCATGTCCTTTCCCGCCCAATTTCCCCCCTCCTTATCCTTTTTTGGTTTTTAGGGTTGCGTGCCTTTGACGCATTTCAGTTAGCTTTTGTTTTGCCTCTCTCATGTCTGCGACTGGTTTTGTGTTTTTCGGCTTTCTCGGGTTCCTTGTTGTGTTTTCTGCTTAACTTAATTGGCAACAGGGGAATTTTTAAAACTATGCTGTAGTTTTGCTTTAGGAGAGTGATTGTTTTTTGGGATTTAAGCTGCAAACTTTCAATTATTTTCAGATTTGTTTAATTACGGCATACGGCTGGTGGCAGCGGATGACCTGTTGAAATTGATTTTTAATTGGCGGGCTTGCCTAAGTGCTCGTGGGCGATGTGTCAATCATTGTCTGATTGAGAATGCAACTGGGTTACAGTGTATGTCCTTATAAATAATTCAGGAGATAAGGTTGAATGCCTTGAAGTGGGTTAGTGAATTGGTCTTATAGGGGTTTTTGAGTTTTCTGTCCATATTTGATATGTTTGTGGCTCAACATAGGTCATGCGCCTTAAGTAAAATGCATCTTGGCTTAGGACTAATTATTAAAATATACATATATACTTTAATATCTAAATAGTCTAAAATATTTGTAGGTGTCTAAAAGTATGCAGGAAAAGAAGGAAAATTGTGTTTTAAATTGGCTTTCTATTTTGAATTTTTAAATTTATTTTTGCTTACCTTCAGACATATACAATAACTTTTTAAAGTGATTTCAAAAGTCAAGAAGATATCAATATATAATTTTTTTTTCTGAAAGATAAAGTACTGCAAAATGAACTTTATTCTAGGGTACCAAATATACTATACATGGATTTCCAACCAATCTGCGGTGAATATAAGAAGTTCGTATTGGAATTTACCTTTACAACCCACAGAAAAGAGGCGGAAGGGCGTGGCACACGCCCACACTTACAAACCAAGGAAAAAATACACACAGACAGCGGCACACCTTTGAAGTGCAACCGAGAGCCGCGAGCCAAAGTTGAAAAGTGCGCTTGTTAACATTCCTTAATTGCTGTTGTTGTCACTGCCGCGGGGTAACCTTTTACGGTGGAGTGAGAGAGAGGGACTGAGACGGGTGCGAAAGAGACAGGGGTAGAAGGATACTCAACAAGGATGTCGACGGCGACAATGACGAGTGCAATTATACAAAAACTACTTAGGCGCGCATCCTGCCTGCCAGGAGAAGCAGGCGATAAGAGGAAAATCGGGGGTTTCAGGGTTTGGGGGAACTTTGAGTGAAAGAGATGCCGCCAGGCAGAGAGAAAGAGAAGGGCGATCGGAATAAGCAGCTCCTGGCTCCTGCCGTTGCAACAAAATTGAAAGAAAATTCACTTTCGCGTTTGTAAATTTGTCAACATCCTTGAGAAAAGCAGCAGGGAATGAAGAAGAAAATAGCTCGGGGTGCTGGCGGTGACAAGTGCAGGATGCAGGCCACAATGCAATTTCAGTTAAGTCTCTTATAATAGGAAACTCAAGCACTTTCAAGCTCACAAACAGCAGGAGAAACGTTAACGGCAGCGGGAAACGGCCGAGGGGAATCGGGAAAGGGAACGTGAACTGGGAATGAGCTTTAACACTGTCCGAATTTGTAATACAATAATGGAGGTTAAAGAAATAAAGTCTTCCTGTCTTAATAATATAAAATTATCTTCAAGAAAATCCAACAAAATATAAATATGTCAAAAAGTATGCAACAAAATATTTTGGACGGCAGTCCAGTGGATTTATATGTCGACGTCGTTCCTCAAAGCATACTTTTAGGCACCCACTTGTAGTGTTTGTTTAAGATCAGCCTTTTTAGCAAAGTGGGCACTTCATTCTATTTTTGTAGAACGATACAAAGTCATTAATTGTGGTTTGTACCACATGATCGTAATGATGACGTAATTTATCACAATTTATGACAGTCACATTTCTCGCAGTGTATTGTCAGTCATTGTGTTGCCTAACTACATTTGTCATTAAGTCAATAAGCGCATTGTGCTTAAATGCACATAAAATAAAGCCTACAATGGAGAGCCGAGCAAAGCCATAAAACGAGCCAGAACCTGAGAACCTAAAAGGAAACTGGGGAAGTAAGATGTTCAGGAGGGTGAGGGTTGTGCAAAAGGACCAGGACCTATCTGCGAGGAAGGATCCATTGCATGTGCCGGCGACAAAGCCGATTTATGCCCAATTGGATTTGCTGCTAAGAGCCACAATTCATGTTTTTATGACCGGATGCCTATTACCCGAAAAAAGTCCAGAAACGAGGCGAAAGTTCTTCCTTCTTTTTTAATAAATATAAAATGTCCTGACCGGCCATACAAAAGGTAAGTCAACAAAGGAGGGGAGTGGAATGGAATGCTTAGCTTAGGCCATTGATAAGCAGCTTGGACTCGGGTCAGCGGGCATGTCCTTTTCTTTTCATTCCATTTCTTTTCATTTCTTTGCTTATTTTTTGTGCGCTCATATCAACAATATCCCTGTCGTCGGCCTTTCATTCGATTTGCTTGTTAAAAAGCTCAAATTTTATGGCCTCTCCCCGCACATTTTCTTGTGTGTCGGGCAACAAGTCAGTTTATCGATTCGCCAAGGAAGGACAATGAAATGGGCTTGGCAACAATCTGCTGTCCTGGCAATTTTCGAGCGTTCATTATCGGCCCGGCTTTGACATTGATAAATTATGCAGACTTCTCGGATATTTCCGGCGCAACAAATGCTGAAGTCGAAAAGTGTGGCTGCGATTTTCCTTGGGCCAAGTCAAAGGCAATGAGTTGGCAAAAATTATAAGTCATAAAAAAAGGCGACAGAAAGGGTTAACAAATGGCATTTAAAATTTAAGTGCCACAGAGATGAAGCCGCTTAAGGATTGGGGTTGATAAGAGTTTTCGACTTAAAGTTTAATGGAGCTCCGGATGGCCAGTGGGCTATAAAGACGGGGTGAATATTTAAAAAGATGAAAGTGGCCAGCTGGGACTGAAGAAGCTGTTGAAACCTAGGTGACAATAATTTCAGAATGGTATCTTATAATTTTTTACGGAAATAAATAAATTTATGACTATAACCAACGATATTTTTCTGAAATTTTATGTTACTTCATATTTAAATTTCTTTAAACATTTAATTAGTCACCAACTTCTGCGGAAATGGAGTTCTTCAATTAAAAACTTCCTTCTTGATTACTACCACTCCGTTTATTTAGCCAATCCAAATGTACTGGAGGGAAAACTTTTTACGCCCCCTTCAATTTGAGTTTTTCAGCTGCACTCTCCTTTCGAGCCACTCAATCTTTTTTTCCTTTCTGCCCTTCCATTTGCTGCACTTAAAATTATAACCTACATTTAACATTTTCTGCACTCTGGTAAAAAAGGAAATATAAAAGACAACCTTTTACAAAAGCAGCTTACGCTAACGCCCTGCAATTTTCGTTCATGAATTGACAAATTTGACATAATTGACTGCCAGTGCACTAAAGGACCTACAATGCGACGAAGAAAAAAGCCACAAAATAAATAAATAAAATTGCAACAACCCATAAACACCGCCGGTCCTTGAGCAGCTGTATAAAAGTATAAACAAAAAATAAAAATCAACTAAAAACCAAGCAGCAATGCAATGACGATAATGAAGCAGTTGGGAAAATTACAATACATAAAGCTGGGACAGTAAGGCGACGAAGCCTGTCCAGCTGGCCACCGCCGACTATTTTTATAACAATTTGATTATATTATGAACTTTAACATTTTTCCTCCGCTTTTTGGGGTCGTCATCTTCATTAGCACATTAAAATGTCAATGACACTTGGTCCGCAGGACCAGAGACCCTTTTTCATTCCGGCTTTCCCGGGTTAAGGGGTAAGTATTTGAAAAATGCGCGAGAAATGCGAACGAGGAGGTGGAAGGCGGTACTGGAAGCCAGACATCATCACTGACCGCATGGCATTCTTATTTTTTTCATTCCCATTTTTTGCCGCCGCCTTCGCAGTGCTTTATGATTACTTGACGGCGCCGCAAACTGGCAGATTGGTTGGAAAAGGGGCTGGAGAATATCAAAGTTGTCGTAAAAAATATGCTCAACACTTGTTTATGTCGTAATATTGGGGCACTCTACTTTCAAAAGGGTACCGTGGGGCTGTCAGGTCTTCAGGAGGAAAGTGGTGCGATTTACTAAAAAAGGTGACTATATAACCAATTTTAAATTTTAATTTTTGAAATAGAGTTAACAAAATACCGACTGTATTTCATATTTGTAAAATTTTAAATCCGTTTTAAACATGACTAAAAGTATGCAACGATTTTTTGTAAACCATTTTCTCTGCATACTTTTGGATAGCCTTAAAAAAGATTTAAAGACTCCATAAATATCTTAATAGTCAACATAAATTAGGTCATGTATGGAATAAGTTTTCAAAAGAAGGCAATATCCAATCTAACTTCCATAGCTTATTTAGCTCATCTCTTCGTTCCTTAGTAGTGGTTATTTTTAAGGCTCCTCTAGCAATCCCAAAAATAAAACTTTATATTCTTTAGTTTTATAAACTAGGCAAGTGATAGTATTCTTTTCGTGGCTGCAGTATAATAACAACCAACATGCTTTTCGAAAACTTTCTCGTTCCCACCGAGAGTATAAAAGTTTCGCCTCGGCTCATTTCGGAAATACTCCTGGCTTTTGTTGATGCTTTTGTTTCCATATTTTTGCCAGTGTTAATTTTTTCGCCTCCTCCATTTTTAATGGCGAACTGGAGCACTTTAAAGTTTTGATGGCCTCCGAGCGCCTTGGCAGCTGCTTCTGGCCACGTTTACTATGGCAATTCATTAGGCTCAATTGCCCCGCTCCGCACGGCTGTTGTTATTTTTATTGGCCGTGCTGTAGTTGCACTTCTAGTTACCCGCTGTTCCATTGTTGTTGGCCCACTTTGGGTAATAATGAAATGAATTATGTTTTCTCAGGCCAAACACTTGGAAGCTCAGCGGGGAACAGGATTAGCATGGGTGCGACACAAAAACATTGACATCGAGAAATCGCTTAATTAACTTAATCAAAATATGGCGATTATGATGGGGGTTCGCTTTGAATGGCATGTCCTGCATGTCCTTTTGTGGCCATTGTTTGCTTAGTGCGTTTGCCCCAACTAACAAACAAACAAGTATCCCTGTGTGCTTTTGTGCGCATCTCTTTTATTTGTATTATGACAGCCGTTCAATTGATGCAGAAATTAATTAAAATTTTCCTCGTGTGTACGCGTGTGTGTTTGCAATAGGACTATCTGCCTGAATTGTCCTTTGGCCTAAGGCTAAGATAAATTACAATTTGCCAGGGCCAACGTTGTGAATACAACTGGAAACTGGTAATTGCTTTGCATGGAAATTGTGTGTGTAACAGCAGTAGAAATTGGCTAAAATAAATATACGACTAGTTAATGGGCCTAAAACTAAGCCAAATAACTATCTAATCTAGAGCTTTTATTTGTTGAAATACTTTCGCTTAATAAAGTTCCTTTGGTCAATTTATAAAGTATTTTCTCTTCTCCCTTTCATAAATTTTCCCTAGTCAATTACCACTGTGTGTGTGATAAACTCCCAAGTAAATATTTTCTCTCTTCCAGCTGGCTGTCAATTTCTAAAATATTTCTATATTTAATAGACTCCAAATTAATTCCATATTACTTTATTACTTGCCGGCCGGGTCCTTTTCCCTTTAGGAATAAATACCTTCGCCCTTTCAATTAACTCGAGTCTGGTCAAATAATACCTATTCTCAGGGCGCCGACAACGAAGTCGGAAAAGAGCAAAATTCGTGCAGGTCCTTTGAGTTATTTCGACGAAAAGTCTTAAAGGCAAGCGCCTGGGTTCGCTCTGGCATCTAAAATAATTCAACCCTTTTTCGCCCCCTTCCTTTTAAAGTAATTTAATGCCTCGGCAACGAGGGCAGAAGGCCCACCACACATTCCGTAGAGATATGGCAAGTTCTCCTGTCTGCCATTGATGCCGCAGGGCAAAGGGCAAAAATAGATTCGGCTGCCAACGAGCTGGGGGAATATTCCATGGCACTTATCAAAGGCAGCAACAATTTAGGTTAAATACTCATTAATATTCCGGTCTGCAAAACTTTTTTCCTACTTCTTCCCCGTTCGGTTGCTCCTCAGTGTTTTTGCCAAATAAATTTATGCCCTTTGCTTTCGGTGGCCGCCAGGCACGAGGGCCAAAAATATAAGACAACCGAAGGCTGAGTCCTTTCTTGAATCCCAGCCAAATAAATAAGCACACGCACATGCCGAGGAGCACAGAGGCAAAAAAGCATACAGAAGAAATTAATTTTGCGTAGCCTACTGTCTTGGGGGGCCCTCCAATATGAGCGAAAGGCCAAAACAAGCGGCCAAACAATTTTCCCAGGAAAATGATAATTGCCTGGTAACGGAGTCTACAAAATGAATAATTTATAAATTAAGCAAAGTTGTGTAAAAGTTGAGAGCCGCAAAGTATGGCAAACAACTGGGTGCCGTAATGCGAAATTGGCAACAAATTGGGCCAAAGAATGTAACAGATATGGCAAAACAGCAGAAAATATGTAATGTTCTGATTAAAGTTGTAAACCATAGGTATAACAAAATGAAATATTAACAAAAAATAATAATATTTTTATTTTAAGCACATATTTAAGGCATAAACTTAATTATTTTCCCTTTAAAAGCATTGCAAATAATATGTGATATTTTTTTGGATTCACAAAAGACTTGTACAAATTGAAATCTATTATTTTATGCTTTGATTCCGAAAAGCGTGAGGATAACAGAGGTGCTATTTAATTTACTCAATGAAAAATCTTTGGCCGAGAAGTATTTAATTTTCTTTTATTGGATACGCCGCGCACACACGCCGAAAAGCAGCCAACCCACTAAAATGCCAATATATTTTTTGTGCTTCAAATTTATTGCATACTTTTCGGGGAACGGGTCCGCAGGACCGGGATGGAGATACACGCGTGTTGTCGGGATTTATTTATTCACTCCTCCATATCCTTCATCCTGCATTGGCGGATTTTGTGCGCTGATAAAAATTTGACATGCCAAACGAGGGGAGTTCGAGTTGCCGGGAAAGGAATTTCGCAGTGACGGGGTGGTCGGGGGATAATGGGTAGCCCGGAGAGGATGTAACAACAAAATGACAGGATATTATTCAATTGAATTCGTTTACATGCATGAACTACATAATAAAAATGCCCTTAACCAAAAAAGGAGAGCCAAGCGTAAAGAACGCAAATTGAACAGCAGCAAAATGGAAATGTACACACACGCGAGTATTCGTACATATTCCTACCTACGGAAAATATGAAATATCTTTTGTATCATTTGTGGCCAGGGCCGAAATGTTTTTTGTGGGCCAACATTTGCATATTCATTCGGTACTTTTTCGGGGGCGCAGCAGGGTGAGAAACCCCCTTATTAAATGCGCATATTTTATGCAACAAAAGCAGCCCGCTTGAGTCATGAGCCCCTGAGTACTATCTTGTATTCAGAGCCACGACTCGAATTCATACTCATTTCGCTTAGTTAGCCAGCCCGAGGGGATTCCCCGATTTTCCGATTCCCCCGTACGGTTTCTCGTTTCTTGCCAGAACATTTTCCCACTAATTTGTTTGGCTGAAAGCAGCGGAAATTGTTTTGCGTCTGGCACAAAAGTTTTCCACATGCGAATTCCCATTTGAAGGCTACAACTTAATGGTGAGATAAGCAAGAGTTATGAATTATAGTTGGCAAAAGTTTTCGGGCAGGAAGTAATCAATGCATTACGGCATAAGTATGTTTTGGGCGGATGAAATGATTCGGGAAATGCCTCAAAGTTATCTGGGAGTTTGGGCCAATGAATGCAAATCAGGAAATATGCTAATCTGGCAAGTAAAGTTTAGGCACGATTAGTTGGGATGAGCAGGGAAATTAGTTCGGAATATTCAATGAAGATGGGCTTAACGTATTGTGGAGCAGCTTACACAATTTATACTGAAAGTACTGATACTATAAGTTTTATCCTCATTAACATATATGGTTGTCAAAAATATAATAATAAATAAATAGTTTAAAGAATTATTTGTTTTTATTAATGAAGCTGATTTAATTATCTTTTACTATATGTTTTTTTTAACATAGGTATTATCTACTTAAAAATATATTTTCATTGATTAAATATAAATAAATTGTATTATTCTTTAAACAAATGGTCAAATAAAAATAATTATCCAAAAAGAATTTCGATGGTACTCTACTTGTTTTATTACTTTTTATTTATTTATAGCTTTGGTTCACCCATAAACAACTCGCAATTATTTTCATTTAAAGGGGAATAACTCTCGACACGTATATCTTCACATCTGAGACTTTAAGCACAGCCATAAATCTACAAATGCCAAGTATTCATCTATCTGGGACAGCACTGGCTCTAGAATGCAGATTCCCAGACAGCCGTTCGAATCAATAAACCAGCATTCAGATGCATCCAGGCCTGACATCCCCGGGATGCCTTCGCATGAAGCCTTTTACCCATTCAACACCTGTCGGCAATCATCATAAATATGCCGGGCTCCCAAAACATCTCGGCCAAGTGAGTTGGATGAGTTAAATGCAACTCATTACGGGATCGCACAGCCATACAAATGTCATACATTCACGAGCTTGCACTTGCTCTCTGTTGAGCAATTTTCTATGGAATATTTGCAATTGCAGGCCGTCTGAATTGCACTTGAATTGCACCCCGTCCCCTGCCCCCTTTTCAACCACTCAGAATCAGAGGTTGTGGCAGCTGCACAAACAGAGAATGCCAGGCAAACACCCGGAAAGCAAGGAAATCCATGACCAGGATGGGTTTTTTTTACTCAGTTTGAGTTGTATTTTTTATTTTTGTATTTTTTGCCGTGCTTACCTTGTGCATGGGTCCACTTGAGCAGGAAAACGATGAATACGAAACGTAAATCCATTTTACAATTTTTTACAGTATTTCGCCTTAAGATAAACTGGCTAAAAAAGCGTAGCAAGAGCATTTATTTGCCCAGCCCCAGACACACTCACAAAACACACCGGCACACACACGGGGGTGGGCGACTGCCACAGGAATATATAGATATATATATTCGAGTTGCTTGATTTTTTACACGACTTCTATTCGCACACAATTCGTTACATTTCGCCCCTGGAGTTTACAATGTATTTTGCGGCCAGAGTGCCTCGGCTTCCTTTTGGCCAGGCCAAATTTGGCCAGAGTCTGGCCGTCGCATATCGTCTCTGATGTCAATTAGCTGATTTCTGATTTCTGACTTCGACTATCGCACTTCGTTTGTTTATGTTTGCTGCCAATCGCCAGCTGCCCACGAAGTTGGCCCAACCAACAACGCCACAAAAAAGCTCGACACGCGCTCGCTTTCAGTTCGATAACCATTGGCGGCAGTAACCAAAACTCAACTGAACGTGATATGGGGGTCCTTAAAACCAGCCACCGAGAACAGTCCACAGCAATGTTCGCTGGGGTGGTGAGTTCCGCACTTCGGTGCGGCTCGGGCTTTTCGTACGTCGCCTGGGGAAGTCCAGGCGCATTTTCGGAGTAAATTCCTGCAGGAAAATCAGCTGTTTCAGCGGGGGAAAATCGAGGCACAGAGAGGCATTTAAATAATGCAAAGGAACTTGATAGGAATTTATTATCTCGAAGGTCCAGAAGATATCTTCCCTTTTCCTAAAGAAATCTATCAAATTCATATAAATCACAAAGTTATAGATAGTAATCAATTTTTTTTTAAATATAGAAGAGTTATAGAAATATTGTTTGAATTATTTTTTAAGTTAGCAATATATATTTTTAATTTTAACAGTTTTTTCCTATCTTCAGACAAGTTTGTTTATTATCACAGAATTGAGCATAAACATTTGTTGCTAAATCCTGCCGGCAAAAGTGTTGAGTCTGCGCATTGGCCAAATAAACAACATTTTCGGAGTTGCCACCGGAATTCCTTATCTCTCTATCTGCTTACAAAAATTCTGGGAGAATGTGAGATATATTTACAGAGAGAAATAGAGAAACACAAAAAGTAACGAGTAAAATGGTAATTTTTAAAATTTCCGTTAAATTCCCATGCACTTTTGCACCCAAATTTAAAAAGGTTTTAAACCTCTTTATAAAGAAAAAAAATTAATTTTCTTTTTTTTTATAAATTATAAATATAAAATAAATTTTAATATGCTTTTTCAAAACTTATGCCTGTAATACTTTGTGAAGCTTATTTTATTTTATTAGTTTCTATTCCTAGGCTATTACTTCTTTATATAAAATACATTAAAATAACATTGTCTCAATATATTAAATGAATTTATTTATTTGTTAGGCTACCTTTTAAATCGTAAGCCCCTAAAGGAACTTGTAAATCTCCTTACATATTTATTACCCCCGTGACTTCATTTACATGACTTGTGCCCCGGGCTTTGTGTTCCCCGAAGGCATTAGGCATTTAAGCTACCTGCTAACCCGCATTTGGGGCCAATCTGCTGAATCGAACCAAGCATCAGTGGCATAGTTAATTAGGAACTTAGGAGCCTCGCTCACCTGCTGATTCCTGCCGTTCGCATGCACCGCAATCAAAATTAGCTCAGTGGCTTGCGGTGGTGCACCCTGGTCCCCGGGCAAGCCCCCATCCTAGTCCGCTCCTCCATTCTAGATGGCATAAACAACAATTAAAACACTACAAATTGCACATACAAACATCCTTCAAAGGCATGTGACCCTTATTCCGGTTTCTATCTGGCTTCTCAGACCCGATAAGTATCCTCTTTTTGCCGTTCCCTGCTGTTTTCTTCCCTTCTTCAATTATTTCCGATTATTACCAGGAGAACGTCGGCGGTGGAGACGACGGAGGTTGAGGTGGATGCTTCAAAATCCATGTTAATTGCTATTTTGCTCCCATTGGCTTTAAAAATCCTTGCAAGAAAACTAACAACCTGGGGGTCAGATTTTCCTGATTTACCATTCATTCTACGGCCAGGACAATAACAACTCCGAGGGAATATCCCTGTTGTTCCCCTAATATACTTTCCTTTTGCTTTTACTCGTGGGAAAAGGGAAACCGGGAGGCGGACGGCAAACTGAAAGAGAGATTGGGGGGCAAAGATACGGGTGGAAAGAGAAATTACACTGACGACCCAGTAAAGTAAGTTCCGAAGATAAACTGCAATCGAAGGACGTTGACTGAATGATAAATTACACTTGACAATGGGCACCCCCACGGAGCTGACGTGTGTGTGCGAGTGTTTGTCCAAGTCCTGTCCAGGTTCCATTTTTTTCCTCCACAGCTGCCCTTCTTACGCTCGTTTGTCATAAGTTTACTTTTAATATAAAAGTTTCCTCGCTTTGGTAATGTTGAAAAGTGATCATCATGATAATTACACGGCCATAACGATGGGGCTGATGCACAGTGGGGCAAAAACAAAGACATAGAAGGCATATAATAATTAAGAAAGAAGAGATAATACAAATAAAAAACGCATTTTCAATGAAATATGTTTATATCATACATTTAATACCTTTATTTATATTTAACTAGATATACGAGTTTGTATTATTTTAATATAATTTTTTGTTATGAGTTTTTTAATTTTCCTGAAGATTTATTTATTTTAATATATTAATTTTAATACATTTCACTTGTTACTAAAAACGGAAAGAAAATCATGAAGTGTTCATAAACGAATTTACTAACTTTTAAAAAACACGTGATTTATGGCAGCACTTTAGTTGGCTTTTGTTTAATTTAAATTTCATTTATAAGTAGATTCACAGGTTGTCAACCCATATTTCATAAAAAAAAGTTAAGTTCCTTAGCCACTGTGGTTTTCGACGTCAAGCTGGGTCCGTCCGCCAGGGGGCGCCACTACCGCCGTCCCCGAAGATTTATGTGCTCATGTGGTCAGAGATACGAAGGAACCCCCGCCCGTTTTCGGTTTCTTGAGTGCCAAGGACCTCGAGTGTGTTTGTCAGCCAGCTGGGCGGGGGTGGGGTGTTGGTCCAGTGGGTGGTGGCCAGTGGGCGGGGTAATTATGATGGTTGTGGGTGGCAGCTGCTGTTGCTCGACAGCAGAAGAAGCGGGAGCAGCAGCAGCGGTAGCCCAGTTTCACTCATTAAGGATATCCGTGCAGGAAAACAATGCCAAAGCCAGCAGACCTCCGCCACCCGCACACAAAAGCCGTTACAGTGTAGCCACAAAGGGGAGACTTCACCCAGCGTTTTCCCGCATTTTCCCCCCCATTTTCCTCGCTCTGCCCCCGCACCAGGCCCCTCACGTAATGCATTTAGTGGCTGCGGTTTTTGAGCTCTCACAGCTCGCATTGTTTGCTCTTTGGCCTCGCCTCTCGCCCCCAGACAAAACAATACAAATTTATTTTGCCGCCACGCCCACAACACCGAGAAAAAGGGGCGTAGGAGAGGGGGGGTGGGGGAGTAGCGGAAGAGATTCTTTTCAGCCAAGGCGAAGCGACGGCCCAGAACTTGAGCAGTGCACGGAAGTTCCGGTTGAGCCGGGGTCCTTCCCCTTTTTTACTCTCTCCGACAGAAAACTTTTCAGCCAGGAATTATATCAGAAAGTTGAGCCCGTTGACAGGGGCGGATGCTGAGTGGGGAGGGGGGTTTGGGGGCGCGGCAATGCCCAAAGAATGTATAGTACACCCAAAAGTGTTAATTCATTTGCCTTGGCATAATTTTATTCATTCGGGTTTTGCCGTTGAATTAAAAGTTTGGCCAGCAACTGGCACAACAAATTATAAGAAAATTGTACGAGGTAAGTGCTGGATTCCAAGGGGAATTATTTGTGTAAGCCCACAAAGCAGATGGGTAAATACATTGTGAAGCCATGGATAGTTTGTTATTAGTAACAAATTTAATTCATTAGGATTTACAACCATCAATGAAGTGACAAAAATTAAAAGAAAATACTGAGACACATTGTAAAAAAGCTTTAAATATACAAGTTATTGAACTGGTATAAAAAAAAACCATTATGGTAATTTAGGAAAGGCTTTAAGTTCAGTACCCTAGAAATGTATTTTATATCTCTAAATTATATATCTAAAAACGGTTTTGATTTCCCCGACATCATTTAGTAACGCTGCAATCAAATCAAAAGTAAATCCGAGTGTCCAATACCTCAGACAAATGATCAATGGGCAAATCACTTAGCATAACTCAGAGCGGGAAATGCAAAATGTTTTTCCACTCTCTGGCTGCCAGGATGTGGAAGAGGAGCTTTTCCAACTTTGAGTGTGATTGATTGCGAGGGAAACGTAATTGAAATGCCGCCGAGTTCAACGGAAGTCGGCGGGGCGGGAAACTGAATAGACAGTGACAAAAAGGGAAAGTTTTCACTTTACTTTTCCCCAGAGCCAAAACGCAAGTTCTGCCATTCGACTAGACGGCTAGCAGACAGGGCCTGTCATGGTGGATCCACAAGATGCATATCTTTGGCGTAAAATCATAAATAAAAGGTGGAGAATCCGAGCGAATGCAAATGCGAAATCAATCCTAGGCGTGGCATTAAAAATGCAACAATGAAAGCGAAATCCACACTGAGACAAATCATAGAAGAAAAGGAAAAGAAAGGAGGCGGAGCAGGGAAATTGCCAGACATAAAATATATCAAGATGGTAGCATCTGGGGGTTGCTGCTGCTGCTGCTGCTGCTGCCACTTAGCTGCAACAAATCGCCAAATAAGTGGAAAATATTGCAGGCCACAAAATTGCTACGTCTTATCTCAAACTCCGCACACTTTACCGGGCAATAAGTGGCTCAAAGACAGAGAAACCAATTCCGATGACCTCTTTAAATATTAATACGCGTGCCGTGATTGCACTGGGAATTGTGATTGACTTTTTAGACCCGGCCAACCCCCGAGCACAGCGCATCCTTGACACTTGAGCTACCCCGGCTAAATGCACAACCCCCGGAATCCAAGGAGTTCCCCGGCAAAAGTACGGCAAGACTCCACCAGAGTGATACCGAAGGTCCCCGGAGACCCGGCCTAAGAAATAAACTTTGCACTTGACAATGTCTGGCGAACGGAGGGCAAACACAGTTCGCCGAAAAGGTGGCAAACTTTTATTTTTCTGAACTCCAATTGAGGGGGTTTTGAAGGCACGGGGATTCCCCAGTTCATCCAATTAAAAACCTGGCTCATTGCACATGCATTATCCATCCGCGCCACCATTGCCCATTTGTTTTCGCTCGGTTTTGTCAATTAGCGCAATGAATTGTGCCACGGAAACAACACGAGTTCGATCAATTAATTGCAAATTTATTGAAATCAATGCCAAATTAGTTTCCAATAAATGCTCTATAAATAGTCATTTACGTGTGCAGCTGCAGTCCGAGCAGAATTTAAAGTGGTGGATTTAGTTAAAACAGCAGATAATTAGTGCACGTTTTACAATGGTTTAACAAAGTATCTATAATTAAACATTAATTAAATCCATTAAATCTTTCAGCCCACACTCAATATCTTAAGGTTGCGCTCTGGAATGTCTAGTTTTTATGATACGCCCATGGCCATGAGCACAGACATTCGCCTAAATGTAGGATCTATGGTATTTATTAAGCCTCTTTGCCTGTTTTATATCTGCAGGAATGTTTTTGCATATTCCATTAGGCCGAGGGTTGCCCCGACAGTAGCAACAAACATCAACTGTCCCCGCCCGCTGGCGAGACCATAAGAGGTCCTTGAGCCTTCCTGGGGGGAAATACCCATAGACATGGACCGTAGCCAGTTTTATGCCCACTTAATAGTTTTGTTTTTGTGTCTAGATGTTTGGCAGGGGGCGGGGGCCAGGCAAATGACTAACCAGAAATGTGAAGATGCCCTCGGTGGAGGGTATTCGTTACGTATACGCTCCCTGCCAAGTGTCTGGTAATTTATGGGACCGAGCGTCAAATGGCAGACGCGGCGGCTACTTGACAAACCCCAACTCACTGGCCTCTTGATATACTATAAATGTGTGTCTGCGGCGGTATGTATTTAGGTTTAAATTATATTAAACTGCCAGCGTGGCATGTGTCCCATTTCAAATGGGGACGTCCTCTGGATCGAGAGTGAGAATGGCAGGACAGTCCAGAAATTGTTTTCATAATGCTACCTCTGGCACTGAGAAGAATTTGCGGAGGGAATTAAATCTTAGGTGACATTTTTATAATTTTGAAAAATTGTATTAATCAGTAAGTGGAAAAAATAAAATATGGCAAAACACTAAAATGCTTTTTTTTGTATAAAATTGTTTTGTTTTATTTGAAATACTTATTTTTAGAATATTACAAAATATTTAAAAAAAAAATAAAATGAATGTATATACCTATGATAAATTAATTACCAATTACCATGTTCAAGTGTATAAACTTGTATAAAAAGGGCCGACCAGAACAGACATTTATCATTGCTACCACTCGCTTCTGGACACTTTGCCTAATCCCGACCAGAATTTCCATTTAGTGCACTGCAAATGTCAAAAGTTGATACCAAAAGTTTTCAACACTTTATTCCCCTGGCCAAAAGAAAACGTGGAAGATCCACCCGGCGGGGGTCGTCTAATTTAAATTGGTTTGTTTTTGTCTGCTGGCACTGCGCTTTTTTCCCACTCCCTCCATCTATAGGAAAGCTCCTGGTCCTGGCTGGTCGTCGACAATTACGACTGTCGCCCCTTTACTTACCTTCCAGTGCGTTTTTTCCTGGGGTTCGGGTCCGCCGCCTCACTTGCAAAACTTTTTAACGCTCTGGGGATTTTTGGGGGGCCAAAACGGGAGCAGGGGTGGCGTTTGCCAGCGGTAAATGGCAGCGTTTACTACCGCTCCGTATATGCCGTCGCACATTTCATTTTTGCTACGTCGAGTGAAATTAAAATGCTTGTTTTCACTTTATGCAAATTCTTTCTTAAAAACGACCAGAAAAAAGAATGAAATCAAATGAAGAGCAAGGACGACGTCAAGGTCAATCGACCAGGGGGATATCCTTTAAAAGGGATCAGACCTTAAATGAAAATATTGATTAATATAGGGTTTTATAATGGGCTTTCGATTTTGTATTATTGTTAATTATTAAAGTGAATGTATATTTTTCACATTTTGTAAGCTAAGTTTATTTTTTATGAATATTTTTTTAAAGATTTTTTGGAAAAGTTACAAATAAAATTAAAGATATTTTTATAGAATGCATCAAAGTTCCTCCTTGAAAGTGAAGTTTCCAAAAGTTTAAGTATTAATTATTAGAGGTTAAGTAATAAATCTAAATCAACCATGTATACTCCTCTTCAAAGGGATATTCCCTCCTTTTTTGCGTTCGATTTTACCCATTAGCGCTACGCATTTACAGGGTATGACAAAAAGCCCCGCAAAGACTTGCTGAGTGCCCGAATATGCATTAAAAAACGAGGAGAGCAAAAGTAAAAAAACGCGGCGCAAATAAAAATGGCGCGTATTTACGTTTGGGAATATGTAAATAAGCGTCCGTTGTATTTATTTTCTTTAGCTCAACGTGGCATCCGGACAAAAGAGGGTGTTCGGTGGGGAAGGTGTTCGGTTTGGTTGGGTCTGCTCAGCCTTCGTTCGGTTAAGGGGGAAGTTTTGGGTACTCGTGGGGCTTACAAGCTATTAAAATGTCGCTGCAAGTACTTAACTGCTTGATGTTGTCAATTTAAATTAAAACCACTGCCGCAAAAGTTACGGAACCAGATGGAGGCCAGACCTATAGACAGTGCCCCATACCCCACACCGAGAGCGGTGCCATAAAGAGTTTGGGGCACAAATGGATATTGCACAAGAAGAGCATGCGTGGCTTAACAATAAAGGCCGCTGGAAGGGGCATCAAAACTTTTCTTTATGACTGCACTCTCTCCGGGCCTCGAATCCTCGAATCCTTGAATCCACTGTCTATATGCTGATGGTGGCCGGATGGGCAAACTGGGAAATTAAAAAGTTGCCGGCTAAGGATCTGAAAATGTCTTGTCATTAAGGAAAGTGGCTTATTGCATACATTCCGACGAGAAATGGAGTTGGGCGGCGAGAATTTCAAACACTTGACGTAATTGTTTCCAAAAAGTTTCAAGACTGCCACATTGCGTAATTGAAAGGTTTTCCTGCGGGTGACAATACAATTTGAGGAAATTGTCGGTAATAAAGTAAGTACTTTTTATTGTTCATAATTAATGACTCTGTTTATCAAGTGGGCTTGTGCTTTTATTGTTCAGCTAGAAAACCACATGTTATAGAATAAAGAATTGTCTCAATAGCATTGAAATTGATTATAGATACTTTGGTTCACCTTTCCCTTAACAGAAACATGCGCCATTCCAATTAACTAATCTAACAAATGGCTGGCTTACTTTAACCGATAAAAATCGTAGCATATAACCGTATAAAAATATATATTTATGGCGAGCACAAAAAATATAAAAGTACACCAAGCTGATCTCGAAGAGCTCCTCTTACCTTATGTACACGGAAAAGAGGCTGTCAACAACTGTGTCTCGCCCCGTCTCCTTCCTTCGCCATTGCTATCTCTTTCGGTGGCGTAATAAGCGATTCGGCTCAGGGCATTTTAGTGCACACACAACACTCACATACGCGTAATCGCATAAAAGCAGAGCCAGGACGTGCTCTGATTTTGTAAATAATTGCAATGAGGATGCCTCCCTCCAAAGGATTTCGTTCGTATTCCGCAAAAACAACCTCCAGGCGCCAAGACAAGCCCACGACCGAGCACATGATAATATTAATAATAGTGGTAATAATCATACGCACTGTATGACGAGTACACAGCCGCACATATAAGACGGAACAAAAGAAAATCCCGCAGTCCTCCGACGCCAGCTCCTGTTTAATATGATTAATGCCGCATCCGAACAGACTTGGCAAAATATTTACACGTATTCGCGCAGCTACGGGGCTTCCAGGGGAGGCCAAAGTTGGACCCCTTTTCAGCATTGAGCTTAGCAGGTCTTAGCCTCCTGACAGTCTTCAAAGTAGTTCTGAGATGCAATTTCAACAGGATTTTGGGGCAACGTGTTGAAAAAGTGGCGTTTCATTAAGTAATTCGGATAAGTTCAAAGTTAACGAAAGTAATTCCCATCTCAGAACCATTTTGACATGCTTCTTTTAATGTAGGTATAATTTAATCAGGTGGTTTAACTAAGCTTCAAAAAATATTGTATTTTATATCACTGACAGGTGAGTTCTTTACAAATGTGTTTTATGATTCTCAACAAGCAAAACTATATATACTTCAGAATATTATTATTTTAGGTATAATTAAATGCAGTAGAGATACAAATATTCCTATACAAAAATATTATATATTTTTTCTTTGCGATTTCTTTTCAACATCTTTTACAAGCAGATATATTTTTCCCTCCTTTTCTGCAAGCCACCACAGCCGACTACAAAGTTTACTTTGAATTCAATGAACCAAGCGAAATTTGCCTGACAATTAAACAGCTTGAGATGCCAGAGAAAAGCCAAGGAAGTAAAGGAGGAAAATATTCCATTCATTCCACGGCTGGCAAAGCAGAAGTTTATGCATCAAAGTTAGTTGTGTGGCGCCCCAAACTTTGTGCAACGATTTCTGTAAGCGATGCGATCCACAAAAATTGAGGGGGAGAAAAGAAACGAGATGCAAAAGAGTAGAAACCAATTGCAAAGTTTTTCGTCAGAAAGATGAGGGAGAACTTGCACAAGGTAAATCTGTCTCCATCTGGATGCCTCAACCGCCCTTTTACCATTGTGAATTTATGCCTTTTGGCTGCCAGCGAGTCGGCTGCATCAAAAAAAAAAAAATTCGAAACCGAAAAATAGCAAAGGTAGAAAAAGTGCAATAGCGCAGAAATTAAAGAATAATATTTTCTTAGGTTCACCCACGAAATGCAGGCGAGCGTTAACCGAAAAAAAGCGAAAAGATAAACAGGAACTCCGAAGGGGGAGGAAAATAGAAGCCAGACTCTTTAAAAACGCATAAATTGTCATTGGCCGACGAGGGGTGGAACTGCAGACCCACCACCCACATCTTTAAGTGTTATTCCTTGGTAACTAACCCTTGTGAAAGCAATTGGGGCTGGGGTCGTAATACGATATGTTTACTTGAGGAGAAGATACGCTGGCCCCGGAAAGCAGGTAAAAAGCTTTTGTCAATCAAAATGCCAACTGACAGTCGACAGAGTTTTTGTTTTTAAAGCCAGCATAAATAAGCCATAAATGGAGTGATCAAGGACATTAACAGCGGAAACAAGAGCGTTGGGCTTAAAATAAAGGGAATATTTAAATAAACCCGGCTGGGGCATAAATCTGCATGCAAACTAAATGACAACATGCGTGGCACCAACAACAATTGCATCATCAAGTCGTGACGTTTGGCAAATGAGCCTTAACCTCCCCCATTTGCAAAGTAAAATATTGCAGGCTCGCCCACATGCAGCACCCAGCCAGAGGCAGGCAGTCGCACAAACTCTCTCGGGCGAATTCAAGGTACATCAAATGGGTGTAACAAAGGCAAAAAAGCAGTTGGCTGACTTCAGGAGTGAAAAAAATCGAGATGGTATAATTCTATCATACTTTAAATGAAAAAAAAAAATTTTATATTATAAAAATTAAAAAAAAGAATTTTTAATTACAAAAAGATAAAGTATTTCATACTTTTTCAGCAGATTTTACAATACATCTTTAAGTATCCCTAGGGGTTCCAATATCCTTTTGTGCTAGGGACCGATTTCAATTCCACACTCCACAAACTAGTATTTTTTGGTATTTTTTAACGTTAGGATATATTGTATCTAAAACTCACATTTTATTAAACTTTCCTATTTTAAACTGCTGGTAAATATGCAACAAACACGAAATTTTACATTTTTAACAATGTTTGTTATTGATTTTATAATTTAAAAAAGTATTTTTGCTCTTTCCTTTTTCTACTAGTTTAAAAAATTTTTAAATATTTAAAAGGAAAGTCAAAAGTAAAAACAAAAATCCTTTTTAGTCTCACGCGCTCGTCTCCAGTGACAACTTCCACTTCCCGAGTTGCATTTATTTGGGGAGATGAGACGAGTGGAAGACATTTTCGGCCCGCACTCCCACAAATAAGAGTCATAGTCGAGTCAGCACAAAATTCAGACAGCCTCCGCCATTCCGCAGGCCTCACTTGCCGTCGCTTTTTATGGCAAATTGTCAGCGCTGTCGTAATTTTTAAGTTAAAAAATTGTTAAAAAATTTTCGGAGCATTCATTACCATGCCGCCGCCGCCTGCCACTCATTCAGTTTGCGTTTGTGTCGGGGTTCGGGCTCGGGTCGAGTTCAGAGGGAGTCGAGGCCCCCCCTTGTGATGTCTGCGTGTTGCACAATAATTTATTGCCGCACAATTGCAGCTGCCACACATTCCAATGCACTTGGCGCCCGAGCAGCCACACCGAGGATGGGTTCAGTTCGGTTCGGATTCCCATCTGGGGAGGATGGGGCTGGCATGAAAGGCCTCCCCACTCCTTGTCAAGAGGCACCGGCACCCGCGGCGCTTGTAAAAGCAACTCACATTTGGCGTTGATTTCCAGCGGAGGATGCCGGCTTGTCGTGCTGTCATGGCACCAGAATCCACCCAAGCCGCCCAGCAAATACCCACTCTGCCACTCCATAGACGTAATGTAATTTTAAATTTATATCCCCGACTAGATTAAGGCACTGCTGCCAACGTGCAGGGATGCATGGAATACGTATTTTCTAATGAACTCTTTTGGGGAGTTGCGCAAAGATAAACATCGCCAGTGAGTGTGAAAATTACTGAGATACTCGGGAAAAGTCTGGGGATAAACAGGTTTTATTTTTTGCAAAGCATTCCATTTTAACAGTTTAAATACCATAGAGATTTTTTATGTCTATTGATAAATTCTCTAGAAAAATGTGGACATTTTAGCAATTCTGCAATTCTTTTTAAGACTTCTAAGAATTATTGAAGCAACACATTTTTTTACAAATACACTGGAAGCTTTTTAGCAAAAATATGTATAATACCCAACAGCGTAGATATTATAATTTATTTATTGAATTTATCAAGTTTATAAATATTCTATATATTTCCTTTGCCTTTGTCCCCCTCTAAGCCATAATCAAATGCAAATGTAATTGGATATTTTGCAAACAATGTTTGCGTATGTCTACGACTAGAAATTGCTGCCACTTACTACGCAGCCATTAGGGATGTCTTCGTCGATAGGGTAGACTATTTTGATGGATGGCTATATGGAATGGGTAGTTTCAGTGAGATTGCGGTCTGACAGTGGCTTTTGCGGTCTTGTTGCGCGTCTTCGTCCATTAGAGAACCTTGCGAAAAGTGTCAATTACAACAGATGTCAGAAACAATCAGCGGCGTAAATAAGTCATAAGACCCCCACATACGCATGTGACATCGAACCCACCCGATAAACGTGGTCGGCAACCCACTCCTGGCCAGAAAACTGATGGTAAGGTAATCAATAAGCCTGACTCGACCAATTGCGTGCGGCTAATTAATAGTTGGATGGGTGCACCAGGAAAAGGTGTCAGATACAAAACAAAGACATCGCGGGTCAAAACTGTTAACAGCTGAATGGGTGAGAATTGTAAGGGACGCGGCGCGGTCATTGTGCGTGTTCGGGGCCAATCAATACCCCAAATTATGGTAATCAATTTTAATTAGAGAGACGGTAAGAACGAAGGCCCCACAACCCTTCGAGCAACTCACTCAATTCTGTCCAAAACGCAACTGAATGCGAGTCGAGTGAATGGACGCCTCTGAATACGACTGGGCTGCAATTGACGTAGTCAAAGCGCAGCTCATAATCCGAGCATCGTATTTAGAGATACACTAGGGGAAAGTCCCATTCTAAAGATGTTTAAAATGGTCCATGAATTTAAAACCACTTTAAAAGGTGACCAAAAGTATGCAGCGAAAAACGACGTTTTACGATATGATGTAGCATACTTTAGGACACCTTAGGACAAGTTTAATTATGTGGTTTCTGTGGCACACTTGATAATAAAAGAAACGTTGTTAGAATCTATGATTTAGTTTGCTGATACTGATACAGTATCCCTATCGCAGGGATAAATACAGTAATGTTGAAAGTACTTCAAATGGTGCCCAAAAGTATGCAGACAAAAATAAACGTGACAGTATATTATGGCACAGCTCTAAGTAGTATGTTTAATTTGATAATGTATTATAACCTTATTAAATAAAAACATTTCTGCAGTGCACTCAACCAATTGGCAGAAAATCTGGAGAGGGGCACTGAGCTGGGATTTTTGCTTATGTCAAAATTCGAACAATGGCCAAGTGGCTGGCCCGAAATTGAGGCTGACAGCCCTCATGGTCGCCACACCCTCATCCCCATCCACATTCCGGTCCTCATTCAAATCGAAACTGATGGACAGTCGGCCGCTTCGAGTGGGTGGTGCAAAATGAGAGGGGCATGCAGGATGGCACTCGGAAATTGAAGCTGGGTCTGCCAGAGGCATCGGCTTCAAAATTCCATTATTTGGATTAGACCAATTGTTGCTTTGAATGCGGCCGCTTCGAGCTCATAACGCTCATTGAACAGCCCAAATTATAGTTCATAGCCTGAACAGTCTACTCAATTAAGATTAGCTGAATTGAATGGATAGGTAATCATAATAAGTACAGGCTACCAAGTTATGTCTGTCAGTTTTTTAGGGTATATGAAAATACAAGAAAATATTCATTACGCCGATTAGTAATTAAAAAAGAAAGATATAGATTTTACATTGAATTTATAGAGGCGCTTTAAACTTCCTGGAGGAATGTCCCAAACTAAACCTCTCAGGGCTGAATTTCAAATTCTCATCTAGCAAATTGCAGGCCAAAATCTGCCAAAGCTGCCAATCTACTGGGGTCAAAGTTGGCGAACGCAAAGTAATTTGGAAAGTACACAACATTGGGCAGCTGGAGCAGCTGCTGCTACTGCTGCCAACTGCTATTAACAGTAAATGACTGGCCTAATTTATGCACCTTGGTCCGAAAATCCATACCCACACATGGTGAGGGGAATTACAATTGTATTGCAGTCAACATTTCCATTGCCATTTCCATTTTTGGGGCGGAGGATGAGGAGGAGGACGAGTAGTGAAAGGACACGCCCCACCGCAATGCCGTAACTTGATGGAATAGCTAAGCCGAAAACCAGCCGCATGGACAGGGGCTAGAGCTCAACCGAAACTATGTAGCGCCCGACTCCCCGGGAATCCCCTTGCCAACATCCATCTCTGCGAGTTTTTCGGGGGGAAATTGCTTTACACAATCGAAACGCACGAAATGACAATATAAATCGAGGGGCGGAACTAATTTTGGCAAAGACTCGAAATAGGCCGGGCACGACCACAAAAACCGGAATGATGATACTTGAAGGGGTGGCATACGAAACACGGATAAGAGATACTGGGGGTGTGCAGATCCAGCTGGTGCTACGTCTGAATTGGCCAAAATTAACGCAGAGAGTAGAAAAGTTTTTGTGTACGGAAATGGCGTAACTACGCATTAATGAAGAAAAATTGCACTACGTGGTGGTGGTGGCTGGTGGAAAACTAGTGCCCCCATTGAAAACAGGGGGAAAACTTTCCGAAATTGGACGACACTTTAGCCATAAAAGGCCTCTGATTTATGCCAATTGAAGCTCATCCAGGTAAACTGCCTTCTAATGAAGTGAAGTCCTGAAATGAATCCGTGGCCAGTGGGTGATTATAGTGGCTAAATGGCTGGGTGGCCACATATTCTCGGGATTACGGCACAGCCCGCTTTGATCATCATCGTCATCTAATCATTTGTTATTCGCAGACCTAGGTACCCCGGCCTCCGTAATGCTTTTATGGCCGTCATTAAATCCCTGACCAGACGGATGGAGACAACTTCCATTTACGACTGCTGCGCCAACTATAATCATCGTCCATCATCTGTTGCCTAATTAATTGTAAAGTTCTTCGCTCCTTTGTTTGAAATCTTTTGCGCCCATTAATTCTGCCACAGATGTCGTAATTGCCGGGACATCGGGTCGAATGAATAATATATCAAAGTTTTGCACTCTTAACTGCTTAAGAAAATCGCCTAGAAGTTTCTTATTTTCGTCATATATTTCAACTTTTCCTGAAATGACAATGAAAAAGTTAGTACATAGTTGAGCTATTTAAATAGTAGTTTAATAAAAAGTTGAATAATTCAGGTAACTTTTTTGAAAGATTTTTCTTATTTTGATAAGTATAAGATACTACATTTTTCCGATAGACATGTATCAGATAGTACCAATACGTTTAATAACAACCCCTTAATGAATTAGTGGAAGTGGATAATGATATAAATGTAGGAACTAATCTTAAAATCAATTCTCTTAATTTTTCGAGATTTTTAAATGCTTTCTTTGGTTTTACCAAATTCGTTAAAAAGCTCACGTTTTTGTTTAAAGCACAGGGAATTCCAAAATTCAGTTGAAATAAATAATGATTTAAATTCATGAAATTATTTGCTGACTTTAATTTATTAAGTAAAATGTGGTAGCGATTCTAGGATGCTGATAAAGGCTTCTTGTAATTTTAGCAAATTCTTTTGTCTTATTGTTTTCCTTAGAGCTCTCAAAAGGCAGCCAAGTGAATCTCGTCTTTCACCCGAAGTGGATAATGATTTAAATTCACGAAATTAGTTTTAATAATATTAATAATATCATCACTTGGCAGCAGAAACCAATTTGGAAATGGAGAGGTGGCCAAGAAGGAGGCTGCAACTCCTACGCCATAAGCCGGCTTTGGTTTCGGCTTTCGACTTTGGCTCTGGCTTGGCTTTGGCATTTTTGGTCATAGTTCAACGCTTGCTGGGAATTTGCACAAAGGCGTCAAGGCAACTCGGAGCCCCAGTCCCAGCTCCTCCCACTCCCATTCCTCATCATCGCCAGCTGGGGCTTATGCCCATTGTTGGCACTGTTGCCGTTGCCAGTGCCAACCATCATCAACATTATGCAGAAGGCTCCCGGGCTAAGATCTGGCCACAAGTTATAAAACGGCCTGGTGGCCCCAACTTCCCACACCGAGTTCCCCACCCACATTCCCCACCTACCATCCATTCATCTAACAAATTTCTCTCTCTTTGTTTAAATTTTGCGCGCCGGAAATTTGCTTATCGCCGCTTTTCAGTTGTGGCTCTTGATGCCAGTGGAGGCGTTCTGAGGGGGCACAGGGCCAGGGGGGACCATGCTTTTCGAGGGGGGGCCAAAGTCAATAGGGAGATTAGTGCGGCAGGCATTGAGCCGGCACAGAGCTGTGCTAATTGAGCGACCGGTCATGGCAACAGCTTAAATCAATAGAACCAGCCCGGATTTATTCAATATGCACCCGAAACGAAAGAGAAACTTTCCCGGGGTTTATGCGGCAGATAAATTAATGATTAGCAGTGCACTTTGTTAAATAGTTAGACTACATGGGTTATATTTAAAAGATACAAACTAAAGTTGGTTCCTCCCAGTATTAAATATACTTTTATATGCTTCAAAGGCCTACAAATAGGAGGGATTTTATTTATTTATTTATTTACTGTTCGGCGTTTTTTGAAAAACACATAATAATAAAAAAAAAATATGTTATTTCAACATATCAATATATCAACCTCTTTTAAAACATTCTAGATAATTGACAGACTTTTTTGTTCAATTGTAAAATTTCTGAAGGACCGTATATTTATAAAGTTTTTACACAGTTTTTAAAATACTTTGTTTATTATTTTGCAATTGAGTAAACTTCACAAACTTTGCTTTGACTACAAAATACCCAGTCCAAGACCACCGCCTCCAGGCTTTCTGCCCCGACTACCACCTCCACCTCCACCTCCACCTCCACCACTTCCTCTTCCACCTCCTCCAAGGCCACCCAAACCCAAGGTGTTGCCCACTCCTCCCAGAGTCTCGCCCAAGCCACCTCCCAGTTGTCCCAGTACATTTCCCAATCCCGCACAGGTGGTGGAAGTCAGAGGAGACAGTGAGGCTCCCAAAACGGACAATTCGCAGAAGCGGAAGTCATTGGAGGTCTCCAGTTTTGTATCGATCTTGATGAAAGGCGTAGCCTTTCCCGTGACACTTTGGAAAAGTGATGAGCCCTTGCTGCCCTCTTCCTTGTCTCTATTAGCGAACTTGACCAACAGATCAATAAGGTTATTGCGAACTTTCAGATCCTCGGCACTTGTCAAACGGGTTTCCTCCAGGGGGTTACCAAAAATGTCATTTGCATCGAACATATAGCCGATCTCATCGCCATGACCCACCGTCTCGGGTTTATCGTTGGCCGATTCTGAGACAATAGGAAGTCCCCTGAGGAAGTTGATACCCTTTGACTTGGTGCCATTGTACTCGAAGCTGTACATGAAAGCTGGAGCCAGATTAGACCAAACTTGGGTGGTTAGAACTGCTGGAAGATTGAAGAGGACATCCGTTGTGGACTCCACCACCTTAGAGAGTACTTGATCCACATTCAAAGCCTGAGGCACCTTCCAAACATCCTGAAGAGTGGGTGTTAGCAGACTCGTTAGACCCGGAAGTTCGGGCTTGGCTATCTGACCAGTAATCTTATCGATTTTAAGGAAACTTGTTAACTTGTTCAGAGAATCACTGAGAGATCCCAAGAACTGTTCTGCCGATCCAAAGACCTTTTCCAGGTTCTCCACCGTTACGGAGTTAGCGGTCTCGTGTTTGGCGACCCCGGTTAGCAGGGGAATCCCCGAAAAGTTACTGCTCTTGAGCTGCTGTTCCGGTTCCCCAACTATCAGACTTGGCAATGCCCTGCCATCGTCCTCGCTTTCGATGTGAGGATGGAAACCCACGTTCCCAGTCAGTCCTTTGACCAGAGCACGTCCAGCCAAACGCTCCGTTTGCACTTTGTCATCGTTTTTAATGATCTCCTCGGCACTTTTCTGTAAGATTTTGAAGATTAAAAATATTTAATTAAATAAAATTACACTTTTATTTTAATTTTAAATGAAATAAATTAAATTTTGCGTTAATTTATAGATATTTAGAAATTTCTGAGTGACTATAAAAATTGATCTACTTTTTCAGAACATTTTATTTTGAAATTTATTTTGTCTAGGTATACGTTCATTTACAAATAGTTTTATATCTTTTTGAGTGTATGATTAAAAGTTAAAAAATTTACCAGTCTACTGTTTCTAAGATAATATTAAAATCAAGTGATTTTTTAAGTTAATCTTCGAAACCCTTCTCCAAACTCACCGCCCTCATGCAGTTGACGATCTCCAGTTCGTTTCCGGTGGGGCAGCCATTGATTTTGGCCACCTCCTGGACACTCTGCACCGGTTCCTTATCCATGGCATATTGCGAGAGAGCCGTCCCCGACATGGCCACCACTCCATGGACATCCCCGGCACTCTTCGCCGTCTGGGACATGGAAAGATACATGGCACTGGCTGCTCCGGATCCGTGTCCAATAGCCTGAACCTGTTTGGGATTACCTCCGAAATAGGAGATGTAATCGGTGACCCAACGCAGAGCGGCGGCCAAATCAAACATGGCTAGATTGCCATCGAACTGCTTTGTGCCATCGCCCATAATTCCCAGGGATCCCAGGCGGTACTGGGGGGCCACCACAATGGCGCCCCTTTGGGCCATGGGCGTGGCATCGTACTGGGCGGCCGACCCATATCGATAGCCTCCAGGATGGATCCACACAAAAACGGGCAGACCCGTGCTCTCGTCCGGCATTTGGGGAGTGTAGATATTGAGCAGCAAGCAATCCTCATCGCCAATAATTCGCTGAGGAAACTGCGGATGCGGCTGGATGCAAGGGGGTCCATGTTTGGTGGCATTGAAATCGCCAGCCAGTCTCTTGTACACCGGTCGAGAGTATCTCAAGGGGCCCAACGGAGGTTCCGCATAGTGCATTCCGAGAAAGGTGTATATGCCCGTATTGGGATTTCGAAAGCCCTCGATACGGGCATCGCGATTAAAGAGTCTCGCGAAAATCACAGGATCGTCCACCGGAGGCGCCTTCGATTGCTTGCCACCCACAATCCGTTTCACTCGAATATGCGAATCTCCGCGCGATTCGCACCTCGTCAAGGTCGCAACACATAGTACTAAAAGCAAAAAGTTCCGCTTCAGCTGCTTTTGCATTTCGCCTCGCTCGATTGTCAACTGGGAACTGAGCACTAACTGGCATTATAATCGGAGCCCCTGCTCAAAAGCGAGACTGGCCACTGGCTCGGCTTGCCGATAAATAACAGCGGCTTCTCGAATAAAAATAAGTCAGGAAAAAAAGCACCGCAAAATGATAAAAAACTCAAACTTTTGCTGCCGCCTTGTTTGCGTGCCTCCAGCTGGATAAGACCATGTTTGGGGCAGAGCTGCTCCGGCAGTCTAATCACGTTCTCCTCGCCAGTTATAGTTCACTGAGTCACTGAGAATCTGGAATTAGCTGGGGATTTTCGTATAGCTTTTCGGCGAACAAACACTCCGTAAAGCTCCGGACAACAAGCCCAATAAAACCAGAGTTCAAGGACGATGTTTGTGGTCTACATTTAAAGTCAGGGCATTTTAAATCCTTTTAAGTCACCTATTACAAATAAATATAGGAAAAAAATTTTATTATAAAATTCACTTTATAAATAAAAAAATCCTAAGCATACATAACAAATATTACCACCTTAAAACAACTTTACAAAACAATCATATTTGCGCATCAATGCAATAACCTGTTTGCTACTACATTACTGGTGTCACATGTGAATATTTCTGAGATTGATGTCTCTGCTCATCTCTCGAAGGCAGGCAATTAAATCAGAGACAATTTGCTGCATTAAGTTATTATTTTATTGGCAACGTGAGACTTCTTGCCCAGAATCCCCGCCTCATCTTGCTCAATAGTACTTCTCAATAACAAACTGGTCAGTTTGGTTTTTCCCATCACCCTGTTGATGTTTCCATGCTATTCGCTGAAATTCAATTGCCTGAGCAAAATAATAATGAGAGTTTAAAGCCGACAGCGGTCATTGTCTGTAAATGCGGCTTTTGTGGAGTGGCTGGGGAAGGGAGGTCCAGCTAGTTGGCCATATGAGTCCATAGTGCCATATTTTACAGCTGTGCGGCATTATCTTTGCCCAGATGAATTATATTCTTCAGCATATTTACAGCTAACACAGGAAACGGGGAGCGGAGGCCGGATGCCGGATGCTGGCAAATATCATGAGGCAAACGCATGTTGAGATTTCAGGCTTCGAGTTCCTTGACCCCCATCCCCCCGTTCAAAAGTCGAGCCAGGACCCAGTTCACCCGGGGATTAGGCCGGGGACCGACGCAGCGGCACGCGCTGCCCCAACTGAAAGGACTCTGCCACATGAATCTCAATGTTGTTGTCCGGCCAGTCGACCACGTACGGCAGCTGATTTGTCCCAGTCTCGGCTCCAGCCCTTCTCTACTTCCATCGCCCCAGCTTTATCTATTTCTCCCATTTTAGCACTGAAAAAAGTGCTTTCTAATGATAAAGCAGTACTTATTTAATAAACAAAACTAGGAATACAATAAAAAATAAACAAAACAAACAAAAAAAATTTAAATCTTGTAAAAAATAATTGTTGCTTGATTTTGCAATGGATTTTATAGTACATTTAAAATCCATTGCAAAATCAAGCAACAATTATTTTTTACAAGATTTAAAGATCATACAAAATGGTATCTATCGACATTTATTTTAAAATATATTTATTTTAAATACTTTTCCTAAAAAAATTACCTAATAAAAAATTTGTTTTTATTTTTAAATTTAAGATATTAAGATATTTTAAGCAATTTGTAAAAATTATTTCTCAGCTTATGTTATTATTTAACTTATGTTTATCATTCAAAACATTTTGTGATGTACGAATTTTGTTTAATTAATGGGATTTTGAATAATAAAGCTTATTAAATAAACTTTTTTATAATTTTATATTTGTTAAAATAAATGTTATATATTTTAGTTTGAATTGTTTACTTTTAACCAGATTTAAAATTCTCCTGGTGTAATTTCAAGCGCTCTTAGCTCTTCATGTGTCGCAGACAATGGCCAAATGACATTTAAAGTTACGACAATATAATTAAGTATACTACTGGGAGTTGACGCCATCTGAAGAAAGAGAAGGAGGAGGAGCAAGATCCTCTCGGCCAGGCCAAGCAATAATTATATATGTATGAGGAGCGGCAGCTCCAGGACCTGCTCATCCTTCCCCGATGTCCTCGAGAGGCGTGCAACTCTCTTGCAGCACGCAAAGTTTGCCCAGATGCAAAGAGTACGGAGTGGATACCAGAACTGGCCCGGCACGCCTCGGCGCTTAACGAGATTAATCTTTTTGCCTGTCTATCTAGAGCTATCGCAATCCCAACTGTCCCTGCCAGAGAGAAGTCCTTAAAAAGTTATTAATCTTCGGGCTATCGAGTAAATATTTTGATTCTAATTGAGTTTAAATGCACCATCAAAGTGATTTGCATAAAAGAAGACATTGTGTGAAGGGGTAACTTTGATTTACTGCTCACATTGCATGTAAGACAGAGCCGAGAAACATAAAAGGCAATTATTACACGCTAGATTGATTTTTAATTTGATTTTAGGATGGACATAGTCTCAGACTTCGCTGGAGCAAACATTTTCATACGAAAATTTAAAACAATAACCCGTTTTCTCGCTCATCGGACCATAATGTAATTGCTTTGTTTAAATAAATATTTTAAGTTCACTATATGAAGTAAATTTCTTTCTTTTACAAAGTAGCTGTTTGTTTTTGTACATTTTACATTTCCTATTGTTTGAATGACAATTAGTCAAGTTGCAAAGTTCAGGAATTCAAGGTTCTCGTATTTCTTATTTATTAAACTCAAACATTTCATTTGATCATTTGTCTTCGCCCCCGAAGCTTGTATTAATTATCTTGCCTATCGTTTATCCAACGAACGAATTTTCCCAGCCTAATTTATCTTTATTTTTCGTTGCTTTGTATTGTGTGCGACACGCAACTCAGTAGGATTTTTTCAGCTGCCCCAGGGGTTTTCCATTAGATTGCGTGTGCCACGCCCATAAGTGCGTGGGAGGCGCTAGTGGAAATTAGCGGCAGCTTCCCAGCTGCTGCTGATGCGATTTTGATGTGCGAAATATTAATTATAAAACAATAATTGAATTGTGCTCTTGCTCTTGGCAGTTGAGTGAGCGTCGAAAGGTGAGCGATTTTCTCCGCCCCCCAGAAAATCCGCAGCACACACGCCAAAAGTTCATTATGCTAGACCAATTTTTCTTCGGCATCTGTTGGTATTTGCTGGAGGAAAACAAATTAGTTTGCCATGATTGCAGTTTAATAGGATACCACAGAGTTTCATAAGTGGAATTTATCAGGTGGCTAAGCGGGATATTGTTCGGGGAAAAACAAATTAATTGCTTTCATAACCATTAAAGATTTGGCACATAAAATCTAGTGATTTATTGTCTAATGCGAAACTTTACTCAAATGAGAGGGTATATTGTACAAAAATACTTAAGGTAGGTATGTGTGGTTTTCCCCAACCACTTTCCCATTTGAATGAACCTTTTTTGTTACTGCGTAAAATCTTTAAATTATTTCCCGAGCCTGCTGCTCGCATGTTTCTGTCCCCAGTCAACTATAAAAAGGCACAAGAGCGTAAATAATACAACAAGAATATATATGCACATAATAATAAATAAATATGAAAATATTGCATCAAATGGGCGACCCACTCCGCTTGAAAAGAAAACAATATACGAAATGGAAGGCCACGGGGAAAAAAAAGCAGATGAATCGAAAACAAAACAAAGTTAAACCCAATACATTAATGGTATTTGCATTTGTACTGATTTTATTTGGTTTTTATTGAATTGATAAAATCACAACGAACAGGAGAAACAAACGAGAGTCGAGGGCCAGAGTTCGAGTTGGAGTTTGGTCCTCGTCCTTGCGTGCTCCCCCCAGTTTTTCCCCCTCCACTGGCCAATTTGATATTCCGATTGCAATTTATGTTCGCCCCCAACACACACACTTTTGTATGATTACACACACACAGACAATCGGCTTACATACGTGTGTGTATCTGTGATTCTTTTCCACCCCCTGCCCCCGCCGCCAACAATTGAAGCTTTGTGTTTAAACATCTGCAATATGCTGCGTGTTCCGGGTAGCTGAAAACCCCGGAATGGGTGGAAAATGTTTTGGGATCAGACTGCAGTCGGTCCTTGGATGGTTGAGGGGGATGCCCCATTCCTCACGACTGGGAGTTCGTGTGTGTGCCTCTCCAGCGTTACAATTGTATCTCCAAATGAGATGTTGTCGTGATTCTGTTAAAAAGAAAACTTAAAAAATCTTAAATATACCTTAAAAATCAATTTAAAATTATAAAAATGTACACAGAAATTGTTTTGAGTGGATTGTTAGACCTACAATCAATATGTTCTTATTACATATTCCGAAATATTACTTTAAATTACATATTTAAAATATTTTTAATATTGGTTAATTTTAAAACATTTTTATTACAAACATATTTGGAATAATAAGAATAAAAACGATTTATTTACGTATTTTATGCAATAAGTGTCTGTTCTGTATACTTACAAGTGAATTATTAAATTTTAATTTTTAAAAAAATATACATTATAAAGTATGGAAAAAGTTGACCTTTATTATGCATAGATCTTAAAGACCCAAACCGAATTGCTATTATTACAAACATATTTGGAATAATAAGAATAAAAAGGATTTCTTTACGTATTTTATGCAATAAGTGTCTGTTCTGTATACTTAGAAGTGAATTATTAAATTTTAATTTTTTAAAAAATATACATTATAAAGTATGGAAAAAGTTGACCTTTATTATGCATAGATCTTAACGACCCAAATCGAATTGCTATTGCTATTCTCTCACGCTGTCACCTCCAGGGGTCCTTGTTCCATGCGAAACGCGTGTTTATTTGGCACCACAAATGCGTTTCCTCTCCTGCGGATGGGAGTGGGTTAAGGGTGGTTCAGTTCGGTTGGGTTTTTGGGTTGGTTTGGCTCGGCTTGGTTTGGTTTGGTTTGGTTGGGCTTGGTCTGTGGCAGCAACGTCAGCAGCGCTGCGGTTGTCGCTTAATGGAATTCCGTTCTTGCATTAAATGTGACACACAGAGAAGCTGCCAATCGGAATGCCACCCTAACCAGCCACCCACGCAGCCACCCAACCACCCAGCCACCCACAATTCCGTCCCATAGACAGTGACAGTTGCCGTTAGCAGTCACAGTTAACTGTTACAAGTTGTCCTGCGGTTTGGCTTGTTTAAGTGTTAAATTAACGTTTTAACAGTTTCGATTATTCCGCCAGTTAATTTTTAATGTTTTCCGCTCCGAAACCGAAAAAAAAACCTGGCCTGCCAGAGCGACAGGATATATTTCCTGTAATGTCCTTGGGCCATGTACATTTTCATTAGTTTAATTAAAATTTTATTCATCGTCGTGTGTGTGTGCGGACGTATATGTCCTTGGAGTTTCCTTTGCAGTTTCCTTTTCAAATTGAACCGCAAAAGTTTTTGGGTGGCAGGACAAAGGATTATTCCATCGGTCGTGTCCTGCGAGCTGCACTCGAGTTTTGGCCTCCCAGGCCGCAAAACTTTTGCCGCACGCATTCGTTTCAATTTGCCTTTGTTTTGTCCATCCTTGGCCAGCTTCCGGCTGCTCCTTGGCAGCATGTCCTGCTGGCCATTGACAGGCTTCAAACCACACATTTGCCCATCCGCCCCTCCTTTTACATATCCTTTTGTGGCTAGTTTTATAAGGACCAGGGTAGGAGCGAAACTAAAAATAAATGTTGCTCGAACGCATGGCCACAGAAATTATTGCGGTTTCCATCGAACAGCGAAGGAGGGTTTGGGAAAAGTCCAAAGGACATTAAACATGGATGTTGGCCTTGGCGAAATATGGCAGTGGGAAAGGGAAAGGAAAATATTGGATGGGAGGAATTATCGCATTAGAACTTGTGGTCGTCGCCATTAAGCCGCTTAAAACTTTTATAAATCAAAGAGGATTGCTAGCTCACAGAGTTTTGTTGAGATATGTTTCTTAAAAATATAAAATTCAATTAGGGAAACTACTTAGCAAAGGGGTATATTGTGTTTGTACTACGATGGCTTTCAGAATGGGAACACAAACCTGCATTTCAAGGCTTCATAACTTGAGTAATTGGACGCCGATTTTTTCGGGGGATACCTCCATGAATTTGTCATTTAATTCTTCAATATTCTACATTAAATGGATTTCAAAGTGATAACAAAAGACTGCACTTCTCTGTGCCATAACTTGCGTTATATTGATTTAGACGAGGTATACCTCTATGAGTTTGTGGTTGAATTTGTAACAATCTACATTAAAACTTTTCTTTAATGCGACAGTCAAGTTTCTAAGTTATTTTTATTTTTGAATAATCCGTAGAGGGCCTTCAAAGTGGGAATACAAAACTTAATATTGGTATTCATAACTAGAGTTATAAGTCTGAAAGGGAAATTTAGTTTGAAAGATTTTCTTGAAATGGTGCTTTACTTTTTTGTTAATACTACTCACTGCTTTTAACTAAAAGAAATCATGACTAAGCTATTTGTAATAGCGACTCTTTCCTTACCCATCTAATTCCAAATCAGTTCTTAGCCACACCATTTACCATAAAGATCTCATCACAATCTGCCCCTTATCCATCTCCGCAGGACATGATTGTTAAGGACACTGACCCTCTCGAGATAAATGATTCCGATGATGGAATCTGAACGGACTTACCTACCCGCATCACCAGCCTAATTAACTCATTAGACATTGTCAAAGAAAAGGAAAAAACCTCTGATCCTGAAGGACAAAAAAAACCGGGATTTGGGTGAAATGTTAAATGGGCAACATTTACACATTCGTTATCCAGGACCGGACCCAATTTGTTGACAAACAAATTACACGAAGGATTTGCTGCAAATTACGCGCAATTTTTCTACACTTTTCTTTCAAATCCGGATCTGGACAAACAAAGGATCCCTCCGAGTTGAGAGTCTTTCGGGATGTGTACATATGTCCTGTGAAATTTAATTTAATCAAAGGCCCAACTAGGGTGGCCATCAAAAAAGGGGGTTCAGCCAGCACAAATCAATCTCAGCGTTGCAGGCAAGAAAATCCCCAAAAGGCAGATTCTCCTTCAGTTAAAGGACGCAAAAAAAAGGACTGAGGGCGTGCCCCAGCAGGAATTGATTAAAGCGGAAAAGGGGGCCGATGTGCGTTCGGCACAATGCAGGCCAGTGTCCTGTCGTCCTGCGTCTTGCGTCCTTTTTTACGTTCCTGATTGTCTGACCGTAACTTGTTTGCTCGCCTTTAATTTCATTTGCGCGCAGCATTTCCCAAAGTCCTTCGCCGTCTTCGATTCCCGGACTCCGTGCCCCTTTGTCCTTTTGCAGGACCTCCCCTTTTCTGTACCACTTCTAGTTCGCCTTTCATTTACATGCTTGAATTGTCATTGTAGCGTTTAGCAATTTTATTGTCCTGTAGTGGGTGGCTTTCTGTCTGGTCTTCCCTTGGCCCGTTCCCCCCTTTTTTGCCCTGTGATTTATGCGCATATGCTAAGCATGGTCGGGGATTTCGAACCCCCCCTCAACTGCTGGCGAACTTTGACCCTGGGCCAAGGGTTGCCCAGATAAAACGGATTTTTTTCTTTTGATTTGGCAAGGGTTTGACGCCTTTGCCGAAGAGAAATGGAACTTTAATTTGCCACAGCCGATTGAATTAGGCCAGGATGGCAGTGGGAGATAGCTCGTAACTTAGGGGAAGAAACTACAGATGGGTCCTGTTTAAATGGGAAAGCTGGGAATGGTGATCATATATCTTTAACCTGCTTTGGATGTATTTTGGGGGGCTTTGAAAGCAAAAAGCGCACTCAAGTTTGGTTTATTTTGGTACTCACTATGTAATTAGTATAAAAAAAAGTGGATTTTTGTCTAGGTTTGGTTAGTACATAAGGTAATTTTTAAAAAAGATTCTCGTACTAATTATTTTACTACATTTTTCTTAGGAAAATATTATAAATGTTAACAAAAATTAAAAAAAATACGTTTTGTTTTGTTGCTTAAATCCGTGATAAAATATAAACAATAAAATAATATGAAAGTAAAAAGGTCGTAAATTTAGTTGGACTTTCAAAGAGCTTTTTTATTGTTTTCTATATTTTACTTCTATGGATTTCAGCACTTGTTTCTAAACCACAAAACTCCCCTTGATTTCGAGTTTTTTCAAACGCTCCCCAGAGCAGGACAATCAAGCGGAACTCGAAGAGACTCCCCAAATCGGAGTACGGGATGGATTTGGGGGCTACGGGTGCACTTGCATAGATAGCTCAGCTCCACACACATTAACCATATCTATTAAGGGGGGAGTGAGGCGACAGGCGACAATGGGCGACCCTTCAGACAGCGGATAATAAATGGCGTCGCGCCAGTTTCCTTCCCGTAAAGCACACCAAAAAAATACACTTTTATATAGAAATAGAAGAAGGACTTGCCGTATCCAAGAGCTAAGAAAGGTTCGTGTCTAGTTCTCGGGGGAGTGGCGGAAATAGCACCTGGGTCCACTCTCGAGGCGGGCACGCCACATAAATTCCAATGGTTCGCTTGCTTTCGGGCTTACAAGTTTGGCAAATTTGTGAAAATTACTTTTTGTTTATTGTGCTGAAAGCAGACGGGAAGGCGCTAAGCCCGGAGCTGAGGCCAAGGAAGTGAAGAGTCCTGCAGGAGGACCTGCCCCGCCCCTTAATCCTGGCCATTAACATTGAGTTGTTCTCCTTGTGGTTTTCCTTTTATATCGTGGCTCCTGGCCTTGTTGTTTTAATAATTTGTTCCTTAAAGCTCCACCTACACATGGCTCGTAAGTATCCCCAGTGCGTTGTCCTTGCTCGTTTTCTTTTTTTTTTTTTTGTTTTTTGGTTAGGGGAAACAATTGTTGTTTTCACACCATAATCATAAAAGGTACAAGCATAATTATTATTTTTATGTCTCTGCCACTTATTGTAAAGCAGCAAATTGCCTGACCACACATAAAATGGTGCGCTGGCAGGATCCTACGTGGGAGTCGTCCTTTATGATGAGCCAGACCTTTGCCGGCGAAACACTGAGTCGGCGAGAGTTTGGGCCTGGGCAGTACACAGTTATACGGATGGGGAGTGGCAAGTTGGCTGGGAAAAATTGTAATTTTGGTCCTGTCCTCGCTGGCTAACTAATGTCCTCGCTCGACGCTTCCTGCGCTCAGTTAGTGAATATTTATGATTGCCAGCCGGAGGGGAAGCGGAAGTACACGAGAGCATCCTGCAGAACTCTTTCCTTTTCTTTGTCTCGTATTCCTCAGGCTTTATTTTCGGCCAGTTCTTAGTTCTTCTGAGAGGTTTATGGCAGAACTAAATTATAAAAGATATGAATGAGGCAACTATGCTGGTAGCCTTCATTTTCGCTAGAATGGCGATGAGAAAACTAATTTCGACTTAATAATGAACGGAGATGCTGTGCAAATAAAATACCTACAATGGTATTGCTTATAAGAATAATTTTAAAGTTCGTGGCAATAGATAATAGAAATTTATATTTAATTATCTTTCAATAATTGAAATATTTAAAGAGTGGTATTAAGACTTTTAAAAAAGTTCTTAGTTCTTAGTTGTTGGACTTTACTCATAAACTACCCCCAATAAAAGCGAATAACATTGCTTAAAAAGCTCTTACCACTCGCAGAATAAACAAACTGCGCATTCTTTTCGCCACCAACCCCGAAGCCATCAAGACTATATCTCCACCCCAGATTGGGGCTTAGGAAGTCATTCAATTGTGCAGGTAAATGGACTGCAAGCGACAGTCCAAGACCTCCGACCCCAGTCAGAGCCATAAAAAAGGGTTAAAAGTCCAGAAATGTTTCACATACAATTGCACAAACATCGCAGCCAAAAAAAACCATACCCCTTCAATGAAAAAAAAATAAAGAAAATAGCCGAAAAAACGAAAGAACGCAAAAAAGGTTGCCCCGCCGTGGTCAGACTTAATCACTTTTATCCGGACAGGCCTTCGATGATTCGTAATCCTTTTAAATGCCCCTCGCGGGCAGATTTATTAGCTGCACGTGATAGTGGTCTCCTTCGACAGGGGAAAAAATGGCCACGAAAATCATCAAAATCCACGCCCCGAGCTCTCTTAATGCTAATTTATGGGCGGGCTGGGTTCGCATGAGGAGCCCAACTTATTCATGAGCTGCCTGAAATATGCTCTCCATTTAAATGTGTGTATATAAGTGTATATTTCCTTTCGGTGCATTTGCAAATCGTTGGGGGAATTATAAACTTTGGCTGGGGTGAGCGCAGCGTCAGCGGAAAAACCATTTTAATTAGTAAAAATCCCCACCCGCCAACGTTTTGTATACGTAATATTTATTCTGGCATGGTCGAATATTTTATGCGAACTGGTTTTGACCCGATATAAGAGAAATTCAAATTTTACCAACACAGGAAAATTAATTTAATGCCAAAACAAAAATATTTAAATTGCTAAACATTAACGAGCCATTTTGGAAATAATTTCATTAAAATATCTCTCAAAATTGTACAATGCATAAAGAAAAGCTTAACATTTAATTTTAAAAAAGCTTTTAAAATTGTAATAAAAAAAAAAAAACAATATTAACAATTCAAAGGGTAGATACTTGATATAGTTACAAATTGAAAGCATCACAATTTCCCATGAGAAAATAGATAAAAACATTTCCCATCTGTAAAAGCTAATAATTTTCCCCAAAATTTTCATTATTACATAGCCCCACCGAAATTCGATAGATAAAAAAGAGTAAGATGGCAAAAAATTTGGCAAAATTATGGCAAAACTTTTCAACAGTTTTGGAACAATAAAAAGCAAATGGCGCTGGATAGAACTTGCAGCAGGTCTGCCACACCCCCCGCTCCGCACGCCCACCATTTTGTGTATGGAGGGAACCGCACATTAGTAGTTAGTGCAAGCAGGCGGTGTTCTAACTTTTGAATAAATACAATAAGAGGTGGAGGTTCTCCCCGGGCGCCACTTTAGACAATGAAGCGTATAATGCTAAATATCGCTGTGGCAACCGCATCCAGCTGTCGTCCTTCGTGCCTCGTCCTGCGTCCTGCCCCCGTTTATGGTGTTATGGTGTCTCTACCACCAACTATCCTGAATAATTTTGTGCGCTGCGCGGTTTGGCAACAATTGCTTTCATTATGGAACATTTTTTGTTCGACTGGAGATGGGAGATGGGTAATGGGGATGGGGATGGGGATGCGGATGAGGATGGGTAATGGGGCTGGTGACTTGGGGCTGGGCTGGAAAGCGGTCGACTCCACCTTGGGAAACCCCTTGATGTTGTTACATCTACTCCTGCTGCTGCGGTTTCCGCTCGCCCGTTGTTTGTGCTTGTGTACTCTGTATTTTGTATCCTGCGGCCGCAGATACATTATCCGAAATTTGCATAAAATAAATAAATTAAATATGCCAGACATGCGGTGCGCCGTTGGTCGCCAGGAACAGCCAGAGCTGTTGGCCTGGCCAAGCACACTGGGAGGAAATTCGATTTAATTTGAAAAATATTTAGCTGATTTATTGAGGTCAAATAAGTACTATCTTAGGCTCAAATTAGTTCAGAAACGGTTTATAATAAATATTTCTTAATGAAAATCTATATTATGTTTTCTTAAAAACACAATATTATTAAAGTTTTACATTTGTTATTTAGATACATTTAGAATAAACTATTTTTTTACAGGAAGAAATATTTTTTTAAGAAACATGTATTTAAACAGTTAAGTAATCTTAAGAATTCTTTATTGCAATACATTTATTTGTATCTAATATTTCTTTATAATCCATTAATTAAAGGCAAAGTTAAATATTTTAATTTTCCAAATCCCTGCGATTTTTCCCAGTGCCTCTGATCTTGCTTCATTCCTTCACTTGGGCGTTCAAAGTTTTCATTTTATTATCACGCAGAACTAGAGAGCGGGTGGCGAAACGGGTGCCCCAAAAGGAGGGCTATTTCCAGGGGGAGTATTTCGCGGGGAAAGCAGGGATACTGGCCCATCGAACAGCTGCAGCATTTTTGAAGTTGTCCAGGAGTCCGGGATGCCGGGCTGCCGGGCTGCCGGGCTGCCGGGTTGTCGGTCCTCGAAACGTGGCAAAAAGGCAGCCAGGATGCGCTACGTTGCGTTTGCTTGTCATGCTCCGTTGCGTGATTTTTGTCCACCCCCTGTCCTGGGCCACCCACCACCCCATCCCTTATAGCCCCCACCCACTGGGATGCTTCATGCACGAGTTGTTGTCCTGGCTGCTGCTTTTTGGCATCCGCTGCCCCATAGAGCACATGGCTCTGGTCTGCGGCATTAACTTCATGCCGCTTCATTTTGTTGGCCATCTTTTTTTCTCCTCCGCTTTTTTGAAGCTTTAGCTCCCCGAAATGGCCGCTGGAAAATTGGTTCGTTTGGTCGCCAAAGGCACTTAAATTTCCCTTCAGCGGCATTTGTTTTTCCTACTCCTCCTGTTTTTGGCCCGTTGATGTTGATGAGGATGGTGTTTTGGCGGTGGGTTTGTTGTAGTTCAATTTGTGCGCTGCGGTTTAATGAAATTTAGTTGTTAGTTGCTGCACGTTTAGCTTTGCATAGATGTCCGCCCCCCCAGGATGGATGGCGGCATGGCGAGCACCCGAAAAACCCAACGACCAATTTTCAAACGGATGGGCGGTCCACGGGGCGTATACGTGATGTGGAATTTGTGTATGTTAAAGGGTAATTGTTGTGGGAAATGGGTCTACTGTGAAGATGTAGCCTTGTGGAGCGGGGGTAAAATTGGTCAGAGTTTACTCATTTCGGGCTGATTGAAAGGATTGTGATATATGAGTGGGGCACATGGTTCATACGTGATGTGGGCCTAAAATTAGTGGGAGAACATTTTCGAGCATAAGGATAAAAGCCACGTAAATATAAATATTTATTTTAGTTAATTAACTCTAATAACAGATATCTTACAATCTTTTGAGACTTAAAACTATAAACTTATAAATAGGTCATGCTTACATTTAAATTACACAAGCTTGTATGTATATACTGGCATACTCATGATAATTCAACTTCATCAAATATGTATAATAAGTGAGGCTTGAACATATTCATGAATAAACAAGTAGGCAACTAAATAATAAATGAGGAAGTTGTGAATTAAGTGCCGGATATGTTTTTTGCAAAACGGTCATCTTAAAAGTTATTTAATGCTTTGTTCGACTTTTGTTTTGCATACTTTCGGGGATTTTCTTTTCTGGCATTTACTTTCATTTTTTAAATTCTTATAAACAAAAAATTAAAATCTGGTTCAAGAAATCAATTCACAGTCCATTATCACAATAGAATTAAAATCGTTAGCTGGCAATTCAACTTAATTGATAAATATGTACAACATTTAAAACTTAACAATAAATAAATTCATTTCTTAGGGGTTGACCAAATTCTGGCGGGAAATGCTAGTTGCTTGCAGTTCTTCCACGGGCTCAGTTGATGTTTCTACTGGAGGAACTTTGGAACTAGCCTCGATTTTTTGGCGTTTTTTGAGCAATTCCATCTCAAGGCGACCAAGAGGAACCTCAACAAATAGATGCATAAACAAGGCCACAAACATAGTGATACCGAAGTCTGACCAGAAGCGAAGCATCTGTAAAGATAAACCATATATATTATTTTTATAATTGAAGTAAAGAATTCTCTTGATCAACTTACAGCATCGTAGTCCGAGAAATGAAGACTGTTTTTGATGCGAGCTATGTGAACAGTCTCTACAAGGAGATGCCAAATATAAAGACAGTAGGACAACTTGGATAGGGGTTGCCAGAAGGACCAGCTTAGCAGGTCATTAACAATAGGAGCCAATCCATTTTGACAAGCCCAAATGAGCCAACATAAAGCCAAGGGCCAGGCAATACGACTGCAACACAGATAGAAAGCCCCAGCCAGTGGGGAAATATCACCCATCCCGTCCTGGGTGTAAGGATAGACGGCGAAGATTACAGTGGCCAGAAGGGAAAGGGACAGGATCCACAGCGCCAAAGTCAACCACTTTGGCAGGTTGGTCTTCCTTCCACTTTGGTGGTGCAGAAAGTATCCAAAAAGCAGTCCAATCAACCAAGGAGTGGCTCTGGCATGGGTGGTATAATAGATCAACCGCATTTCGGGACTATCAGCACCTAGGTTTCTGTAAAATATGAGTGTCATTTAATTAAATATTAAAATATATATTAATTTAAACGGTTTAATAAAAAGTAGCCAACGGATAGTATGTAAAAACAAATATTGTAAAGTTCGAGTTCCAAAAAATTATCTAATTTTTGATTAACTTACCCATGGCGGTCGAATACTCGAAGATTGCGTAGCATGACTATACTGAATACACAACCGAAGAGTAGAAGAATCAGAAGGACAATGCCCCCGACAGCCTTTTTGCCCCATTTATATAGAGCAATCAGAAGAAGGGGCGAAATGATATAGAGCTGCATATCGACAGCCAGATACCAGGAATGGCCTAAGCACTGTAAGATACAGATACATAATACATATATGGGATGGCTTAATGGCCTATATGAAAGACTTACCATCTTACCAGGGGCCGCATAGTTTTGCACATAGAGCAGAGTGGCCCACCAGGTTTCGCTGCAGAGTTCCGAGGAGCTGGTGAACTGCTTCCACAAAGGACCGCTGTCCAATCGGGGAAAAAGGGTCATAAAGATGAGGACTGCCAGAGCCAAGACGGGTGTTAGTCTCACAAGACGATGCAGATACATCAGTGGCACGTTCAGACAACCTTTGGTACTATAGATTATATAAAATTACTAATAAACCATAGATTGGTAGCACTCCCAGCTCACCGATCCATCTCCCGCAGAGTGGTCAAAACCAGGAGCAGTCCACTGAGCAGGAAAAAGGTGTCCACAGAAGTGGAACCGCTCTGAAGGACCATGGAGAAAGGGGTCTGAGCCCAGGCCACGATCTCATATGCGTTTATATTGGGCGCCAATAGCAGGTACATATACCCATGGCCAAGTATAATCCAGATGATGGTGAGGCAACGAATGCCATTAAGAGAGGGAATCACACGCGGCGAAGGGGTGCTCGAGGTCTTCAATAACTGGGGTACGTTCTTGCGAAGAGAGAAGGAGCCCAAAAGCTTACTTGGAACTGTGGAATAAATAATAAGATATAAGAATATCACATTTAAATAATATTTTAGTTTATTTTACCTTCGGCATAGTCCAGTATGGTGGCCAGGAGAACCAACGTGCACAACAAGATTAGTATAGATCTGTGGAATTAAAAAAATATGTATGTAATATCTTATATTTGGCTAACCTTAATATTAAACAAAAGTTAAAAAATAATTAAAGATTAATATAAAAATTATATTGTTATAATATAATACATATAACACACTAAAAAATACCATTTTAGCAATAATTGGGCACTCAGGTGCCAAAAAAGAAGTACAGATAAAGTCAGCAAAAAACAAGAGAAATATAAAGCAAAGTACAAAGTGCAAAGTAAAAAGTGTTTAAAGAAATGTGACCGTTTTCAATGGATTTTAGTACTTTGATTATTATAGTGTTCTGTAAATGTTATCAATATAAAATTTTTATAAACTTATATAACTTATATAATGATCAATTAATTGTTTAACAAAATAACGATTTTTTATCATCAGGTTCGGCATTAGCTTGTAGTTTATAGTTTATAGATAGATCGCCATTGGCATTCAAAACAAGTCCAAGCGCACACAACCAGTCATTCCAGTGCACATTGCGTAAGTTGCGAGCAAACAAAGGCTGGTAGATATGATCTCTCACCGTCTCTCTACCCACAACCATTATTTTCTTAATGAGCTACCCCGTTGTTACTTACACAGCAAGCCAGTCCAACCCGCCCATGGGGTTTTCATGGGCCAAGGAGCAGTCCTTTTCCTGCACCAAAGTAGCCCCCGTTGAGTTTTGGCCAAACATATCCTGCAGATGTCCATGAAGCCAACGACTGAGTTGGGCGGCACTGCAGGACGAGGGTAAACAGGTGCCAATGCTCAAGGTAAGGGCATCTGCACCCTCTGAGTCCAAGAGCAGACTCTCAAACTGTAGATGACTCAGACAGTACTTGGCTCCAGTGTCGATGGTGACACTACTTCCTAGACTTTTACTAAGATCCAAACTGAGGCAGGATTCGTAGTTGCCCATGTCCATGAAGTGACCATAGAGCAGGCCTTGCGGGAACTTTCCCCAGGCATCCAGAACTGCAATGTATGGCAGGGAAAGTAAGTATGGGTTACCTATTTAAATTACGCATATAATCTCACCTCGCAGAGCTGGCAAGGATTTGGCCTCCGCTCCTCTTAGGAGAACCCGAACCTCTGCCAAACAATTTGCCTCCGACGCAGTCAAAGATTGGTTGTCCTTCGGGGCCTGCTGCAGAACCTGATAGCCAAAGTTGCTAGCCTGCATCCAGGTTAGCAGATCATTTGAGCTGTAGCCACTGGCAGCAGGTAGTCCTAGCCCCAGGATCAGGATCACCCGGATAAAGAGCGATGAGCTCGAGCAGCTTGGTTGCTTGAATACCATTTTTCTGTGTGCGACGGCCGTGACGCTGCGAGTGATATTTATACCGGGCTAGTAAGACTCTTACTGCGGCCCATACGCCGGCTGATATGGCTTTTTCTAATCACTTCGGCGGAGCTCTCTTAGCTGCAGCAGTCACTCTCTATCTGGCGCCCCTCTAAACGGGGCCCTACTTCACAGGGTATCCGGCTGGTCTAACCCATTCGCGTGCTGTTACTACCTGTTTGTTGATATCTCCGTAACGTGCGATCGCAAACAAATCGGTTCAATGACCGATACAGCAGCCAAATTAGATTCAATGCCATGCATGATGGGGGATGTCCGTTGCGATGACGCTGACTTTTAGCTACTACAGATCACCTATTAACTTTTTATCAATACTCCGTGTTTAATTGCAGCATCACGTAAGCAGTGGAGTGTATCTTTAGAAGTGCGACCTGGGAACTCCCCCAATCCATTCACAATTGGGCCAATTACGTCAGTTTGTTTTATAAATTTCACAATTGGGTCAATAACCGATAGCGGCTTCTGGCGAAAAGATCTGTTGGCATTACAGATAAGTTAGCACTACAAATAATATCAATAAGTTCGTCACTAGCTCAATCGGTCTTGCTAAAGGGGCTGCTCACCTTGGCAATCTACTTGCTGTTTGTAATAGTTCGGCGGTCATGGCGGGGTCGTTGAATCCACTGCCCTTGGAAAGGGCGATACGACGAAACTAACGCATCTGGTTTTGTTTCACGGCAGGTATTATTGCGCAATAATAGCCACATTTATCAATATGCGATTCAAAATGGTGAGTATTTTTAAGTCAGTCAAACAGTGTGGGTATTCCCAAGCGCTTCGAATTGTGAATCCGCTAAATAATACAAAAAAGCGAGTATGAGGCCGAACACTTTCACTGCTGGATCTTTAAATGCTCTTGTCACGCATTTTGCCAAAAAAATTAAGTTTTGGGCCTCGACGGAATGATACCTGGTTTTTATAGTATATCAAAAAAAAACAAATTAACATTTTTTTAATGTTTATTAATTCGTTTTGAATTTATTGAATCAAAATACCTGTTGAAAATTAAATACGACTTTGAGAAGATTAGGTTCAGGAACTTTTCATACTTTTTACATGTTTACATTTATTATTTGAGTTAACGAAGCAGTTAGTTGATAAAATTACTCTGTGACTTCATAACCATTACATTGTTTTTAATACTTATCAAAAGCAAACAATGACAAATTTCCAATTTTTGTAGTAATCTGAGATAATTTCAAGTGGCTGTTGGCAAATATTTACCTATGTTTGTACACTTTATTTACCATAGTACAAATAAGCATTACTTAAACTAAAATATACCCGTTTAGTCAATGAAATATGTTAAATTATATATGTGTGTATATGGTCATTAGGGTGGACCTTAGTTGTATAAAAGAATTTTTTCATGTTTCTAGCTCATTTTATTTGTCATGTTTATAAGAACTTATTCGATTGCCTAAACATTCAAATACGCAGTATTTAAATAACCTAACATTGTACTTTTATTACCAACTTACATGAGCTATCCACTTTATTTTAAGGACTAAAAATATACTTTTAATTCCACTCCAAAGTTCCAACTCCCGTAAACTTTCAAATCACTTTCCCCAATAATTTTAACTGGATTATCAGAACATTAAAAATTTAATTAAATTTCCCTATCAGCGCGTGTAATTAAAACAACTTTAGCCGGGAAAGTTGCACAGCCAAACCGCAAAACAGTTTTCGGAAAAGACATAAACGTAATAGTAACTACGTTAATCCGACAGCTGAAAATCCTGGCACTGAAAATCCCTGGAAAACCATTTAACTCTTGCCTTGCGCTAAGTACAATGTAAACCGTTTGCCACATTCCACAAAAGCACAAACACACATTTAAGCCAGGAAAACCCAGAGACAAAACAAGAACTAGGGGTGAAATGAGGGGGTAGGTGGAAAGTAGTTAGAGGGGGTGGCAAGCTAGCCGAATTTCGACACATGTTGCCGCAATAAAAATGTCAACACACACATAAAACATCTTCTAAAATGGCATTTGCAGAAGGCAGCGAATTCCGAAGGACCAACCGGGAAAAAATGCGAATATTTTTGAAGCATAATAAATGGAGCTCAGCGTGGGAAAGCGTCGTATGGGGGGGGAAAACTGAGCTCGGGAAATCCCCATCCACACGTGCTTAAAGCTCAGACTCACACACATGCCGGCCATTAAACACGCATTCTTTGGCCATAGAAATTTATAGACCAGAAAGGCAAGACGACAGTGAAAGTGTGAGAGCGAGTAAAAGAAGGGAAAGCAGGGGGATTGGAATGGCCATGGGAATGGGATGGAAAAGGGCTGGGAGTGGGTGGTGCGAAATGTGTCGCGCAACGAGTCGCGAGTTCTACTTTCACTCTCGCCGGCACTTTCATTCAAGGACATGGAGCAGACAGGACCGCGCCAGACACTAATGGCAAGCTCCGAAACCGAAACTGATAAAAGGAATATCTTGCTATGCCCTTACTAAAGGAATTACTGGTTTTGTTTTTTAATTAAAAAATGTAAATAGATTAAAAATAAAATAATTATAATTATAATTATATTTTTTAAAAAGTGTATATATTAAGAGTTATTTATGTAATAATATCATTTTTAAAAAGTGTAATAGTGTTTGTATTGATTCTAAAACCAAACGACATCTTTTTGCAGCATACTTTTGGGCATATTCTTTAGTAATTTTTTAGATCCAATAATTTTTTGTTTCTCCCGACAATATTCTTTAAAAAACTGCCGAAATTTTATCAACAAAATTTGGAAATCCTAGATCAATAGGATAACTTTTATCTTTTATATAATAAATAATAATAATATATCTTAAAACTCAAGTATAATTATAATTTTTAGTGTATTCCCGAAAGCATGTTTTTCTATTCTTTTGTAATCAATTCCTTTTTTTTTGGACAGCCAACATATTTTTAGTTTGTCAGCCGAACACTCCCACTCCTTCTCCAATAAAATCCTGAACTGAATTTAAAGGAGACGCCAGAAAAAAGCTAGTCTGCGGGGGCGTTTCGCCTTTAATGAGATAATCTGCGCCACTCGTCGTTATTCTACGTAATTGAAGGTTCACTTGCAGACAAGGCCCCTCTTGATTACCAAAAGTGTGGGGAGTACGGGGTTTTGGGGTCTGAGGCCGGGGATGTTGGCAACTGGCCGTAATGATAGTGGTGGGCCTGCAGCCTGTACGTGCGTGTAACTTTCTGGGGGGGATGCTAGATGTTCCTCTGCCCCAGCCACCGTCCTCCATCTTGTCTGCATTTTTCGGTGGAGCTTCCTGGGATGGTAATCTGCAATAAATGAGGCATGTTGGAAGATTTATTTGATTGCTTTATTTAATATTTTAGAGAAGGCAGATGTTTCGCTACCCTCCCAGCGGGTTGGAGTGGATTCTTAGGGGGGCTTTATTTTTCGGAGACGGTGTGACTTTAGAGCTGCCGTTGAGTGGCTGACTGTGAATTATGACGGATATAATGAACAATATACGCATCTGGGGGCAGGAATGCCAAAAGGTAAACTGAGCAAAGGTGAAAAGCATTTCGAGTGTGTGCTGACGGCAAATGATATATGATTTGGATATGAAAATTCTATAGACAATAAGTTATGGCATGTGTGAAGTAGGGTAGGAAAATGGTGTGAAGCATTTCATTTATGAGTGAGAAAGGTGGCAGGTATACACAAATTAATATTTATTTTTGAAAAATAAAACCTCATTTAAGGCAAATATAAAATAGCATATATAAAACACATTGTTTCCCATTTCTTCTTGTAAAACTTAAGTTATAAATGTTCTTAAAGCGCTGACTGTATATTATAATATCCGTTACAGCTTTGAATGCTTGGACATTTTAAACCTATTCTTAGCATTTCGAGTCCCACCTTGAATAAATTTCCCTCCATCAATTCTGATTAATCCCAAGTCCGGGCGAGAAATCTCTGGTAGACCCAATTTGCGAGGCGGCCCCCGAAGGGCAATCCACAATTAAATGCTCCGCTCATTGCGACATCGTTTATCACTTCTCCGGGAGTCTCGGATATCCCGATTCTCTAGGCTCTGTCCACCATTATGGTTGCTTCATTACAAGCGATTAATTTTGATTGTTTCGACCGGAGGAGGAGCAAGAAAAAGTGCCCAATGAAGCACTGCAAAATTTCAGCCAGAGAATCCTCCTTCTGTTGTTTTCTGTTTCGTTTGCTGGGATAACCAGAGAAAAAAGGGCCATATTTCACCCAACAGGAGGCAGAGTGCGGATATAAGGACTGCGAGCTGTGACCAAAATTAAGCACACAGGGCACAACTACACGAAAACGTAATAAAATCATAATCGTCGGATCAACACAGTCATCAGCGGTGTCACAACAGGCTACCAGGAGATGATGACGACAAAAGGCAAGGACGCAGACAGCGGAGGATGCCACTGAAGCAGCCAAGGAGCAACCAGGAGCAGCAAGGAGCAGTGAAATTGCACAAGCAATTGCCAGGCGAAACTCAACGGTAATTACAGTAATAATTCAAAAGAGATTTGCCCCCACCTCATCCAAAACAAAAAAAAATGGAATGAAAAACACGACTCCAGCCAAGGAGAAAAGCGGAGGTACGGAAAACTAAGAGACAATGAAGGCGGCGATGCAATCCAGAGGGCCAAAAGTGGCAATTGCCACGGCCAGAGACAAAACTGCATAGTGGGCCTAAGCAGAGAATTAAGATTTTAAATAAAAAGACATTTTTTAGGTCTACCTATTATAAAAATATGGATCAAAACTATTCCTCCTCTCAGCATTAGTTTTTAGTTTGAATAATAAATATATTATTTAAAATTTATAATTTTTTATGTGATTAAAAAAGCCATACTTATTGAAATTTAATCAAAGTTTTTTGTAGGCACCTATTTTTTCAAAATAAAATTCATTGAAAAATAATTATTAAAAAAATTGTTTCTACATTTTTAAGGCTCCATAAAATGCAAAGCTGATCTACAAGAACATTACTCTAACTTACTCTTTAGTAAGAGTCTCTTAAGATCCTCCTCTTTTTTAATACTCATATATTTAAACCTTTATTAAAAAAAACAATATGAGTTCTAAGATTTATTATATTAAAGTTTTTTTCAATTTATTTACCATTTCGACTATCTGTCTATTTTTAGGGAGTCTTTTTTTATTGCTAGGCTTAAATAGAACTATTTTGTGGGCATATTAACCAAACCAATCCCACTGTGCCCGGAGGATGGGGCTGGGAAGGCTCATTCTGGAGAACGCCCACGCACACGGAGCGCTGATGTGCAGCTTCCGGTCCTAAGCGACGCACAGGTGCAGGCCAACGGCAAGAGCTATAGAAGCTATAACTATAGCTACGGCCAAAGCCAAAGGCGGAGGACTGCGAATAGTGAAAAGCCGGGTCAGGAGCCGGCCCAGCCAGAGGAAGCCAGCCAAGCACGGCGAGCCATAAAAACTTTGGCGGGAGTTCGGCTGGGGTTGCTGGAGGTGATGATGAAAAATGCGACAATGAAAATAATGCCCGGCACACGCATCTCCACCTCCATCACCGTCTCCAACGCCAACTCCGTCTACGGCCACATGCAATCCGGAATCCCGGGTCCTGAATCCGGATCCCAAATGAGGGCGTCCAGCGGAGCTGCGGAGCCATAGAAGCCATTTGAGGCACTTAAAGACTCGGCGGGTCGATGCCATTTTTGGTGTCTGGGTGTGAAAAAGTTTAAGTGGCAACAACGACGAAATCCCTGGATTTACTTTTATGCACTACCCACCCTTTCGCACTTTGGCATGAGTGCAATCTGAGAGGTGAATGCCGAACGGTGTAAGCTGGCCAAAAAAAGCAAGATGCGAATACGGGAAAAGTGGAAACTTTGACTCCAACACCACTCCCTTTATGACTTTTTGGCGGCGCTGAAAGTCGTTGAAAGTGTCAATATTGCGTTATAGCATCACGTGGCAAAGTCTTACACTAAAAAATATTATACCTACAAATATATAATAATAAACTTAATATAAACTTAGTACTCACTCGATTTTGTATTTCATTATCAGTGTTAATGGTACCGATAAAGGCATAAATAATTTTTAAAAAAGAAAATTAAAGAAATTCAAAAATCCTTTGCATACTTTAACCATAAAAACATATATATTATTAGTTTAAAGAATATTTTTAAGCCTAGTTATTTTCAAGTATTTCTTATTTAAAATTAAATAAAAAGCCTTACATTTTTGGAAGCAAAATTTATATTCGTTGCCCTAACTTTCTCCATATTTTAATAAATGTCGACTATTTTTTTGAGTGCACCTTCCACCTGTACCATTGCCCACCAGGGCTGCCAATCCCAGCTGGGTGCTGATGGTGATGATGGCTGTTCCCTGTCTAGGATTAGCTATGCGTATGGCCCCACTTCTTGATGGGAAGGGCCAACCACTTTAGCTACTTATTCCCGCCTTGTGCACTCTCGAAAAACGCAACTCGAAACTTTTTTACCCACTGCACTCGGGGGATGGCCCGAAAGCAAGGCTCCCTGCTCCCCAAAAAGTTTGGCTCAAATGATACCAATAAACAAATCCCATTATACACGGTGTATCAGCTTTACGTTGACTGCTCGTCCGCTACGTGAGATGACTTTCAAAAAAAATGTAATACAAAAGATGCCAACCCCCAATGTTTCGAAAGCTTTTGTTTCATTTTTAGGTTTTTTTTGACTGCCAGAAAGCGTGAACATTTAAAGTTTTACCAATCGCAATGTAGAGCCTTTTTTAATATAACCAAAGAATGGAGTTAGGCTTAAAAAAAATAAAAATGCATCCAAAAAAATCCAGTTTGAAAAAATGCTTAATATAGATTAAGTTCCCATTTTATACAAAAAAATTTCCTTTCCATCATTTATTAAAAAATAATTTTTTGTAACCAAGAAAATAATTTCTCTTTTCTAAGACTGAAAAGTTCCCAGAAAATCTGTTCACTTTTGTAGGCAAGAGGCAAAATGAAAACTACTTTGAGGAAAAACCAATTTTCGAGTCCATTATGGGCCAGCTTTCTAGCTAATAACATAAGCCCAACACTTAAGCCACTTTGCATCTGGCCAGCTTCATAAATCCCTAGTTAAAAGCGATAAATGTTTTAAGATTCTGGCCGAGGCAAACGAAAGTCGCCTTTTAATGAACTCGCTGCATTAAAAATATGTGCACAACTAAGAGCATTCATTAAAAAAGTTTTTGCTTTAAACAAAAAAAAAGGGAAAACTTATGCCAAACTAGGAAAAACGAAGAAGGCGGAGGAATGGGCGTGGCGGCCACAGCCGCTACTGCAGTAAATCCCGAGAAAAGCTGCAGAAACTTTGCGACTTCGGCCATTCATCTTACAACTAATTTCTGGCTGGACTCACTGGACATTGGGAAGCCCTTTTCCTTTGGCACTTAAGTGCTTAAATATTTTTCTTTGTTCTTTGGCCAGCAAAACACTCCAGTTAGTGGCTAGTGGCCAGCTCCGCTTTACGCTTGCCTAAATATTATTTAAGCTAAATATAAATTGTAAGTGGCTGCGTGTTTGGGCCCTCTAATCACATTTCGGTGAAGTCCAGGTAGCCGGAGTGGAGTTCTGGTCGACTTGGCCAACTTTCTGCTGATTAAATGTTGGCCAAAGTCCACTTGGGGACGATAACACACGCACACAATCGGCAAAGTGGGTAAGACAGATTTTCTGGCTGAAACTTTAAACTCAGCCAAAGCCCTTATCTAATTGCTTTGAAAAAGTTTCCGATGCAAAAGTCACTTTTGGCTTGTGGCCTCAACTTTTTGGGGGGCCAAGTCAAGATGCTGGCCCAAAGTTGAGGCCATCTTCCCAAGGTAAGATAATCCGCAAAAGTATGTTAGTGAAATTGTGTGACGGAATGCATGAAATGATCCTTGCATGTCATCATATACCTGAAAAGAACACAAAAGAAAGGGAAAGGTTAGGGCTTAACCCGACCTCTGGCGTGACAGACAAAATATAATTTCAATTAAAATGCTCGCCATGGAGAGAAGAGCAGGAAAAAGTGTCAAAGGGCAGGAACGTGCACTGAAAAAATAAGGCAGTTTGTAATATTTTATCTTAAATATTTTTTCCTTTAATTATGATTACATATTTCCTTATTGATATTTCAACGACCATCATAATAAATATATGTTCCCTATTCTCGATACTATACTAAACAGTACAATAAGTATAGGTTTCGCTATATTTAAATTACATTTTAATTCTGCAATGACCATACTGAATTATATAAATATTTTTTTGTGGCTGTGTATTTTAAATAAACTTTTCAAAGTGTAAAACAAATATAAATTCAAAGCCTTCTAAAACAAGATCAATGGAAAATGAAATTACAAATAGGATGCTTTGTACCCATATATGTTTTTTAATGAAACTGGTTTTCTTGAAAATATATAAAATACTTTATAAAATATTAACCCATTTAAAATATTAATTAAAATTGTAAAAAGTATTTATTTTTCGGACAGTACAGCCTAATAATTTTTTTCTTAGTGAGTTAATACGATATGAATGGAAACAGATAAAGGTGGACTACTAAAGCTCTACGGGTGGCAGCCGAAAAATATACAACAATACCCCAGACTTATATGGTCGTCGAATAGATAAGGGAGAATGGAAGCATACATTCTACATGAGGGGTATTCCTTGCCCGCTGGCATTTTGGACAGAAAAGGATTCCCTGCAGCTTTTATTGATTAAACTTGAAGTTTGGGCCGCCCGCTGCTTTTTCCCGCCAACTCCTTGGGAACTTTCTTAATTTTGTTGTAATTTCCCCGACGCTGCTGGAATTTCTATCTGCGAATTTATGAGCAACAGCGTAAACTATTTTTATTAGATTAAAAGCACACAAACCAAAGGGAAAGCGCAGAAAAATGCGCCGAAGAAGAGCTCTGCTTTTCCTTCCGCCATAATTTGCTCTAACAATTTTAATCGCATTTGGCCGAGTCGAGAAGGGAAAATATTAACAACAATGTCGGAGAGGAGCAAAAAAGGAAGCTTTTCATTACGAAATTGTTCGTGCGTAAGAATGTTGCAGGCGGCATTTTCAATTTTCCCCCTCTCAGTGTTCATTTATTATGAATTTAGCAATTCGTGTGCAAAAATTCGCTCGACGCTCAACAAAAACAAAAGAACAACAAAAATGGACACAAAGAAAATGTCAATTGAACTTTTGTTTTACCCGGCTGGGGTTGAATGAAAATTAATGATTTATGTACATTATGCAAATTTCGTTAACCAATATTTGCAGGGTAAGTTAGAGCATATAGCCTGTATTGATCGGTGACTAGCTAACTTGAATTAATTTTTATTTGAAATAATATCTTTTGTACTTTTTAAGCTAAATATTAATGTCCTTATATAAATATTTATTAAATGTATCTTATGTAATGTAGGCATTTTTCCTTGGATAAACTCAAGTTAATATACCAACTTTATTCTTAGGACGTTTGCCAATTCCCTAATTTATTTGTAAAGCATCCATTTCCTGGGTTGCAGAACTTTATGTACTTTTCGGGGAGCAGGAGAGCTATCAGTCATGGACTGATTTGAGGGTCTGGGTCTGTCCATGGCCGCCACTCGTGCTGAATTTTTATTGCTTGATTTAATTATTAATGCGACTTGCAGATGTCACGAACGCAAGCCCCTGGCCCCTTCAAAAGGCTCCCACCCCCTTTCCACAGGTCCTTCGGTATGCCCATCTATGGTATTCTACCTCATGCTTAACCCTTTCGTGTCCCGACGCATTTTGATGCGTAGAAATAAAACAAAAATTGAGCTATATTCCTTTCGAAAAGGGTTTATTGAAGCGGCAACGGATTGCATTTTTTATTATTTATTTCGGCCAAAGTTTCGCCGGCAGCCTAGGCCAAATGACTTATAGATAGCATGTTGAAGCGCGTTGTCTGTATACCAAAAAAAATTCATAATGAAATATTTATGGTCATAAAGCAATGCGGAAGGCAAATGGAACAGGCTGCTCCAGCTCCGCCTCCCAACTCCATCACCATCATCGACAGAAAGGGTCGCCGGGATTGGATTGTTTTTGGAGTGGGGCGGGACTGACGGGGAGAATCGTTGATGGGCGATCTGTGCGGCAGGCGGAAGTCAACGCAGCTGCCTGGAAATGATTATGATAAGGACCCCGTCGTCCTTCGTCCCATGTCCTTTGTTGCCGTAGTTTATACAGCGGTTTATGGAGGTAGTTCAGCGGACGTTTTTATGGCAAATAAATTGCTAGGTATCGGGCGTTGGACAACCAGGAAGCCCATAAATACTTATGCCTCGAAATATCGCAACTGAGTATCAGCCAAATTGATTTGGAAAGTCTGGAATCTCAGAAAAAAACGTTTTATTGGAGCATTTAATGACTTTTCAAAAGGGTTGGAATATGTTTTGTGTTTTAAAAGGTATTTCAAAAATTTGAATACTGGAAGGAAATAATATTTTCTGTAAATCTAATGGTATATCTTTTATAATTTGTATATAAAAATATGAAATATACTTAATTTTCAAAGAAAACCCCTAAAAACCAAGACATATTTTCCGACCTTAAGAAGGCTAAGCCCCTAGGCGCCAAGTCCTTAACATTTTAACCCTCCTCTCAACGATAAAAAAGGCGAAAAACATAAATTAACTACAGTTTACATAACGCATTAAAATGGCTGGCTGGAATGGCCACAATAAATATGCAACTAAATCAAGCTTAAATGTGCTTAACAATTTTGAACAATAATGTCCAGACCACAAGTGCGAAACCTGCCCCTAACGAGGACCTCAAAGAGTCCTGGAACCCAAATTGCCGACCCTCGCCCCAACCCCTACCATTCATCTATCCCATGCATGTGCAGAGAGGGCAGAGAAATAGTACGCAGCCGAAGAGCTCATTAGGAGGGGAAGGACGGATCCCAGGATGCTGGGCTACGCGCCGGGATACTCTGGGTACGGAAAAGGTTTCGTAGAAATAAATTTGCACCTTAACGCCTTTAAATGCGCAACGCACACACAACACAACACTATGGGTAACACCCACTGTTGCCGGGAACATGGTGTTGCCAATTACCCGGAAGTATGCGAAAAGCTTATGCGATAAATTCGGCAAAAGTGCCAGAAAGGTATGCACGGCGAAGGGAAAATAAACCGAGAGTGTTTCCAGACGAAGGTACAACCGAAAAATGCCCACCACCCTCGCCACCCCGTCGAATTCAGTTATATGGTTTGGGATCCTTTCCGTCTGGTTCGGGTCTGGTCTTCTGGCTCTGGCTCTGGGTCTGGGTCGGAGTTTGCTTTTGCTTTTGCTTCTGCGGCTTCCAAGTCGGTTGGCGTCTTTGTTGCCTCGCCTCGACCACGTAGCCAACACCTGCGTCCAAGCCAACAGAACCGGCACCATCCTCCCTGGACCTCGGCAAAAACTCAGATGGGTGGCTGCAGCTCCCCACACACTTTATGTGGTGCCACCGTATTGAAGGTTAACTGGAGGCTTTAATAAAATATCATGCGAACTTTCACAGCTGTTGCCGGGGATTGGCCAAATCATATACGTGCTCATATATCACTATAAAGTTGTATTTACGAGCTGGCGCCGCACTTTAAACATATTTCATTAAAATGTAGGCTCGATTCCGGTTATATCTGTTGTTCTTCTCGGGTGGGGAAAGAGGCGATGGGGGCTATATGCCAGGTGATTCCCGGGGATTCGCGTTATGGTGGAGATATAAAATTTTATACGCCCGCTTTTTGCGTTGTCTGTTCGGATGAAGCAAAGCGTGAAATATGATTGTGCTGCGCTACGAAAGGCGACTTGGGGGCTTTCGATTGAGTAGTTCAATTGGTGTTTAATAAAACAAAAATAGTAAATTTAAAAAATATTATATATTTTTATCTATCTATCGATATATGGTCGGAAAACTCTTTTCAACTATTTATCAAAGTAATTTCAAATTAATATAAATTAATTTTGAACTTTAGTGACGGATTTTGCAGTTCCAAGCCTTTTAAAAATTCGAATAATTCTTTAAAATATTAAATAAAATTGCAGCGCACCTGGCTGCCTGCTACGACCCACCTAATACTCTCGCTTTATTACCCGAACATCATTTCACGCTAACGTAAGCGCAAATTTTGAACCTAAGCCGCGGCCAGATTCTCTCTTACACAACAGACAATGTGCCGCATCCCTCGGAGGAAAGGACCCAAGTAGGTAAACAAGTGTAGCATCCAAAAAATGGGCAATCAACTTCAAAACGGCCCCACCTGCCCTCAACCACCCCCAACCCCAAAAAAGAACTCAGTAGCATCTTCTCGTTACTTTTTAATACTTTTTATGATTACAACAATGTGTAAGTGTCTGCTTAGTGGGGGCAGGTGAGCCAGGAGACTCTGTAAATACAAAATAACTTCTGTTCTGCAGCGGGGAACAACCCTCCTTAATGAAACAACTGACAAGAACCCACACCACCCAGAATCTTTATCCCTTTTGCCACTTATGTTTTGCTGTTTTCTTAAGTTTACACTAAACAACCACCCAACCAAAACAACGACGCGAGAAGAGGACACAAAGCGGCAAAAATCAACAAGAAACAAATATCATAACATCCCCTCGCAGGCAGAATTATTTATTTTATTAAGTATACGCAGCGTATTAACCCTACAAAGCCAGAGACTTGCTCTTTTCTGATAGTCTTTTCGTGTTACTTCGTTTGTCGTTTCGCCGACTCCGTTTAATTGTTAACATTTCATTTAAGCCATGCCCACGCACACACATAAAGCCCCGGGGGGAGGGGCTGGAAAATGTTTGAGTTGGGGAAAATTCATTTATCAAAACGCTGCCCGCATTTCCGCGATGAAGCCCCTCAGGATAAACTGACTGGCGCCAGCAGGAACGGCAGCCGAGGTTGAACCCAAAATCTAAATCGTTGTATGCAGACGCACACATGCAAAGCGGGGGGCGGTGGGCGGTGGGCCGTGGATAGTGGGAGCTGGGTGTTCTGATGGGTGGCCAAGGCACGGCCCCAAGGGCACAGTGGTGCCAGGGCTAACTAAACTGAGTCAGCTTAATTGCTTATAAAATAACTTTCAAACAAAGGTTTATTAAACAATTTTTTGACATAATAAACTTAACTTTCATTACCTAGAATTCATGACTCTATCAACCTATATATATCCTAAATGTAGTAACCTAGAAGTATTCACTTTACCAACCTAAATATTTAAAATAAAATATAAATAATATATTTAATATGACATGATAATCTAAACTGAATAGTAAAAATAACATAAATTATTAATATTTTAAAACATATACAATACAAATGCATTTAATTAAAGGAGTCCGAAACACATTCAAATGTAATGTTATTTCTCTTTTAACACATTTTGAATGACACTAACAGAATCCATTAAATCTAATACCTAATCCATTTTAAGTGGTAAATTCTAAAATATATACAAATTATTAAAATATCATCAAATAAAAAAAAATTTATTATATTAATACTTAACATATGTTCGAAATATTCGAAAAACTAAAAGTTAATTTGCTTCCTTAGGTTGTGGCGAACTTTATAAATATTTGGTTCTAATAAAAGTTATCTTTTGGAGAAATATAAAAACACATAGCACGCACTGTTTTTCACACCCCCCAACCACTGTGCAGGCTCCTTCCTCTCCATGACGTTTGCGTATGTCAAAGTTATCTAAATGAAAAATTGACTTTCATACAGAGCATGGCGAATGGGGAGTGGGAAGAGCGGGTGGGGAAATCATCAACGTTCGTTGGCGCATCGCTTTCAGTTGAGTTTCCGTTCTGTAGGATTTCGCATTTACGCATTTCCTATTTTAGATGATATTTCATACTTTTTTGCTGACAGCAGCAGCGGCGGGAAAGCGGCCAAGCTGGGTGAAAGGCGGGGAAAACCTCTGCCGCCGTTGATGATGATGATGTGCGTTTATTATTGTTGCTTTATGGCTTTGCATAGATAGATGTCCGTGTGTTTGCATGTGTGTGCCACTGACATATCAATGCCCCGCCCCCATTTTCCGCCCCCATTCGAGTATTTGCCTTTGGGATTATCAACTCATTGTGCCAGGGCATGCATTCATTCATGTACTTATAGAGCCCTCCCCATTCGACTCCTCGGCTTCTGACATTTGCCAATTTGGTAGATTTTCGGGGGCCAAACAGAGGGCTCCGAATGATATGCTGGTGCCATAATTGTTTTGCAATTGGGTTAATAGTTGGAGCCATGTTAATGGCTACTCCTACAGTAGTTTTTTTTTTTTTTTATGATGTTAAATACAAACAAAGGCTAAAAATATTGAAAATATCCGATTATATCAAGTTTAGGACTTTGGTACCTTATGAATTTGTCTAAAATTCGGTTGTATACATATGTCCCTTAAAAAATTGTAATATCAGCCTGCTTTAGGCGTTGAACCATTTTAATTTAAATATGGTTGAAAAGTGATTTATCAAAATGGCAAGCCGGTTTTACCCTTACAATCTTAAATCCCTTTTATGGGCACTCTCCCCTACCTTGTTTCAATCGAACCGCCTTGGCCATTTAAACTTAACGGCTCCTACGTGTCTGTTTTGTAGCAACCATTTCGCCATCGCCCCCTGCATTACGTATTGGCTAGCCTAAAATTATGCTGCAAAATTGTTGCAACATCAATCATATCGCTCGGTTCCCATCTGGCCACGGCCAAGACAAACATCCAGGGGAAAAGGCCAAAAGCTTGCCGACCCCCCCGCACGGAGCGTGCCAATAAATTGCGGAGGAAAAGTAAAATAAATTGAAAAACACTTTGATGCCATCAATAAACGCTGACAAAGCCAATGCCAGCCGAGCAGCTGAGGCCAGGAAAGTTCACGACATTACCGTGAACTAATGTTGATACTGGGCACGACCTCTCCACTGAGTTCCACGACATCGACGACACAAACAACTCAAACAGACATAAATATAAAAATCATTTTGGCCAACTGCAGTTTCAAATCGTACCTACACTGCGGTCTAAAACAAGTTGAAATTGTATATTAAATTTACAGAAAATTATAGGATTCCTATTTTGAAGTATTTGTAAATTATAAAGATTTTTTAAAAACCGTGTTAGGTTTTTAACAATATCCTTTGAAAAACTTATTTTAAATTTTGTTAATAAAATATACAAATTAATTTTTGTAATGGTTTTTGGTCCGGCTGACATTAATACTTTGCCTAAAAAAGGTTTCCGAATTTTGTAAACCTTTTAAGATATCCTGTTTTTCTCCCAGTATGATTTGCTTCCGAATTCTTTATTTTCCTGCTTTGATTTCCTTCTTTTTCTTGGCAGCTGTTCCCTTTGTCTCCGCTGTCTGTTGTTTTTCCTCCGCTGTTTGCTTTCCTATATATGGCTTTAAATTAGAACACATTTCTGGGATTGCCATTATGGTGGGATGGGGGTTTCCAGGAATAGCAGAAAAAGGGCACTGCAGGCTCGTCATAAAGTGCGACAGGCGCCACTTTGTTCAATAGTTTTCTTCTCGATTTTTATTTTCTGCTGTTTTTGCTGTCAAGTCGGCAATATGCCAAACTGAAACAGCTGCGGCATTTCGAGCCTACGAGCTGAGTTTTCTTTGGGTCCTTGTGCTGGCCAAGCTTCTGTTTCCGTTGTTTGTTGTTTGCTGTTGGCAAGGATATTGGGTTGAGTCCTTTTTGCTGTTTGGCCTACTATCGAGCCTCAGTCCTGGCAGCAAATGTCACTGGGATATATGTGAGTGGGTTAGGCTTGAAGCTTAGGCTTTTGTCTATTCAGTTTTTCAGGGATTTACGAAAGTGTCACCCCTTTCTGCCCTTCGCTTTTCCATTGTGTCCATTTTCCTCCACCAACAAGTGTGTTTTATGGGGGCCATCCTTTCTCGGCATGTGACATATTTACATTGGAAAACTTTGCCCTAGGCAGCAGTTTTTAATAGGCTAAATCGATTGCCAGGGAAAACATAATAAATCTTAATATTATACCCTTGAAATATGGAACATGGGGCAAGGAAAATAAAGTCAACAAGTTTCTTAAAAGTAAACAATTTAGATATTCAATAAAACGTTACAACGTTAAAAAACAGAACTTCCAAGTATTTTTAAATTGAACACAATATTTTAGTTTAGTTCTTCGCTTGAGCTGCAATAAGCTTATGCTTCCCTTAGAAAATTACTACGACTAAAGTGCAGTAATCCCTTTGAGCCAGTCATTTCCATAACCTTTTGACAACGCTCTGGTATACCCATGCCAGAAAATTGATCCCATCCCAACACCGTTTTGGTTTTAGCCAAAGTGAACTTTGCACTTTTACTGGTATTAAATATTTACGACATTGCTTTGGCCACTGACAGCGAAATTTCAAGAACAAAACGAAGCAAAAGTAAAAATGAAGTGAACGAAGAAAAATCAGGCTCCCAGGAAGAGTGAAATCCAAGCTAAATGGAATTCACTTAGCCGTGGCAGATGATGCCGACGATGATGGGTGTGGGGATGAGTCAGGTTCGGAATCTGCATGGGGATCTGAATCCGAACCCGAGTAGTGGCCTTGAGCTGGAGTGGATGTTGCTTCAACGGTGCGAGTGCCAGGACTCCCTTTGCTTGAGTATCTCCTGCAGGCGTCGTCTTTCCTTGGCGGTGAGAACCTGAGTGAAAACACATTTAAGTTATGTTAAATCTGAGATTTAACCAAAATATTTCTCGCCTGCTCGAGGGTCTCCAGCGTTGAGTTTATCTCCCGTTTCGAGTGCAAGGGCAGCCAAAGTGTGGTGATGGCAAAGGTTCTGGTTAAAAGAGGAATGGATTTAACAGTAATATTTATGTACTTAATTTAAGAATTTTTAATCCCAGGAAAACATCATACTAAAGCTAAAATAATGTACGAACATAAATTGTGCTTAAACATGAATAAACAATTTGTGAATGGTTTTTAATCTATTATCAAATGTTGATCTAGAAGCACTTTACAGATATATTACATCTAAGGGTATGTTTCATACCACTATATTTTATACTTATATATAAGCACTAATTACACTATATTCTTGGTGGTTTTGATATTTGGTATCCTTAAAAAACGAAATAAATTTTGAAGCACTCAAAAAAAGATTGACGAAAAACCAAGTCAAAAAAAAATATTTTATAATATTTGATAACATTTGTATCCTTAACTTATCCTTATATCTTATCTGTAAATATAAGTTTGTTAAGCTTCTACACATAAAATAAAATTTTAAAATTTAAAAACTTTTTGGCCAAGATTTTGAGAGTTAACTTTAGAAATATTTAGGTACTCCCATCCCCTCACCTGTGGACCCTCATGGCATCGATGGCGCACCGCTGCATCTCCTCGTGCTTGGCCATTTCCCGGCGGAAACGTTCGTTGTATCGCCGGAACGCGGCTGTATAGCGCTTACGACAAATGTCGGCGCTTTTTCCCGAGGCGTGAGGAAATTGTGAAATGTATAAGATCAACAGGAAATTGCAATTTTCACACAATTTGATTTGAACGGAGCGGGCCGTGGCTCCGGCTGCGGATGCGTCTGGCTGACTTACTACGTTAGCTCCTTTTCATCGGGCGGAGGGCGCTGCCCGAATCCCACTCTGCGGGCCAGCAGAACGCGATACCACTGCTTCTGGAGGGCATTCATTGGCCGCTTGAAGGGATTCTCGCCAGCCGCATTGTTGCCCCTCAGTTTATCCATCCTAACAAGTTTTCCGTTTTATGCCGAGCACTCAGCCAGATACCAGATTTCCCTACTTGCTCACCGCCGGGCATTCGCCATGGAACTGAAATCCGTTTGGAGGGGAAAACCGAGGACTAGGTGCAGCTGCGATTGGGATTGGGATTTGTTTGGCTGTTGGCAGGGAGTTTATCGAACCAACAAGCCAACAATGGCTTGGGGGATTGGTCGGGGGTCGGCCAAAGTGGGTGGCACAGACTTCGCAGCAACTGTTGCATATGGGAAAAGTTTCCACTGCATAGAAAGAAATGATTTAGGACGCATATTATAGGTGCTATGCCAATAAACCCATAGGTAGAAACACCTTTTATTATAACATTAATATAATATCAGCATTAGTTCCATGTTGAAAATATAAAAAATATTTTTTTATTTACTAAAATTATCCCCAGTGTATGTCCTATACCTCCAGTTCCCCAGTGGAACATTTGAAATGAAGTTGTCTGGCTTTGATTTGCCATCGAGTGAGCTTTGAATGTGGGTTAAATAAGAGAATAGATTGCAAGGCAATTGCACTCGATGAGTTTGTTTCCACTTTCCAACTCCACAAAGAAAGTGGAAACTGTACATTAAGTTGATTAAATAGAGAACAAGAGGGCAGGCCTTCAACAGATATCAACCCGTATAACTTCGCTACTTTTCCGTAGTTTTTCGCCAAATTTCGCAGTAAGCCTTAACAAATGAACCCATTTTCCTGAAATATGAAAACCTGTGCATAATCATATGCAAAAAGCTAATGGCATAGCCAAGACAAATGTCTTTCGAATTTAAACCCGTCTGCTGCTGTCTATGGCCTCATTATTAACCCACATTCCTGCATACACGAGCACCGGGAGCAAATGCAAAAACCACACCCGAAAGACTCGGGGTCTTTCCAGGCCATTTCTCATGCCAACCCAGATACGACAATGTCTATACATCATAGAACAACCCCGCTCTAGTGAAAAGCGAAAGAGCCCTCCGAAAGCGGAAAGGGAAAACATATTTCTGTTACGCGCGGCGCTGAGAAAGTAGTTTCCACTTCCCGGCGAAAACTCCAGGGCAATGAGGGGAAAGGCAAAAAAAATTGGATTATATTAATTTGAATTAATAACATATTTTCCGTTACGGGTTTCTTTTTTCCCGCTGCCGTGGAATGCTGTTGCCATGATGAGTTTTTCCCGGGGAAGGGAAATGCGAACCGAGGGCTTTTGGCTTTGGGCATTTGATCTTTAATGAGCTTTTAATATGAGTAAATTTGCAATGGCATTTTGTTTGCTTGTGAAGGGGCTCGCTGGCATTTCCAATCGGAATTTTGGTTTCAAATGCCTTTGGACATTATTTAATCAAGTGCCGCCCATCGAACCGAAATTGAGTTAGCTTTGGCGCTGGCAGGGGGTCAAAGTCAGGTTGGCGCGCGGAGGGTTAAAGTGCACTTGCCGTTTTGGCTAAAAGAAAAACTGCACAACATCAATTCGGCACTCGGGGAGAAGCACCAAAGCTCCCGGTTTTCTTTTACAAACAGTTGGGGGAATAATTTAAAGATTACCTATTTTCTATTATTTATCTTTAATACAATCTTTTTCCTGATCTTTCGAAATCTTTCGAAACATTATGAATAGAAAAGCCTAACCTAATATATTTTTCCAAAATGTCCAATTATTTAAAATACGGGAAAAGAGCTAAACTTCCCAAGCCTGCTGCAAAATTTTCACTAGCTAATTTTAAACAAAAATAAAATAAATTTATAAAATAAAATTTTATTTTTTTTCATGAAAAATTATTTTTACCACTTTAAAATTTTTTTAAATCTTAAATCAATTAGGATAGGAAAAAAGGAGCTAATAAGCCCACTGCATCTGTAAGCTTCCTTTCCCCCTTTTGGATGCGGTCAAGTTGCCCGTTTCTAAGCAGCCAAACGCCGCCGCAATTTATCGAGTGTATTGAGTTGGTCTACGTGCTGCACATAAACCGCACTTATCTGGCTGACTGACTAACTGACTGGCTGAAGGATGTGGGCTCTGGCCATCCCCCTGCCGGATCCTCCGACCCATTCGATACCCTTTCTCCACCTTCCCCCAGGGCTCGCTTCCTGCCATTGAAAGGCGATAGCCGAGGGAGAGCTAGCCAAGAAAAATTGCATGCGGTTAGGGAAGCGAGCAGCAAAATTAATGTGTCTGTCCCGGCTAAAGTTGCCCCCAGCTCCGGCTCCAGCTCCAGCTCCATCTCTAGATCCTCCGAGGTCCAGAGACCGGAGCGTGTCCTCCACATCCATGTGCTGCCACCCGATGAGGCATCCATCCTTAAGCAAATAGACGGACGGAACGTGTCCATGGCCATATCAAAATGATGTATGTGTGTTAGATTTGTTATAAATTTTATTTGCTGTTTGCTTGATTTTTTCCCCCAGACTATTTTATAGCCCACCCTCGGTTTGATCTGTATTCAACCGCAGATGCAGTCAATTATTGAACGCCTGAGTGATTGCGGACAGAAAAGGGGATGGGACCATCACAAGAAAATCATATATTATGGTCTTTTTCCAACCAAAAGTTCATAGTCATGTGGGCGCATATGACTGATAAGTTTTATTTTATATAAAAAAAAAAACACAACAACTTGATGCAAGTATTTTATAATAAAATATACAGTTTTTTTAATACAAAAAGTATATTACAAGTGTCTATCTTTTATTCTTTTGGTACTTCCCCTAAAAGGGGTGGTATACCCCACCTAAAATCATGATTACAATCATAGTTAAAGTCTGACTAATATAGGCAAAACTTCTATGACCCAATGCGTAATTCCTATCGATAAGATAAGCCTTTCAGATTGCAGCATTATCAACCCATTGATAAGGTTTACAACAGATATTTACGTATCATTACTAATACTTCACCGTTTCAAAATAATAACAAAAAACATTTTTGCAAGACAAATATAACTTTGGTAAATGTCAGCAGGGGCAAATAAATCAAAGATATGTTTAGCTAAGAATACATGACATTCGACTAATGCGATAAGCTATTTATCAACAGCAAATGATTGATTGATTGTTCTCTGACTGTAAGGTGACCAATGAAATACTTATTGTGATTGGAGTTTTCATACGAGATTATGGACTTATTATAACCAAAAAATAGTTCGCATAACTCACAAGCAGGGAGAGTTATTCCCCAATAGGATGACGACTCTGTTGAGTGGGGGAAGGTCGGTTATCTTTATAGCGGTATATTGGGAATTCCGGAATGCTCATGGGTGCCGGCCCTATCTGAGTAGGTGTACTTGCAATAATACCAATGACTTTTTCGTATAAATGGTAAGCTTTGGCGGGTAATTTCAGTACTCAACTGTAGTTCGTCAAGCAAAGATGCCTCCTCCACCACCGCACCACGACCACCACCACGGGCCTCCGCACCACGGTCCGCCCCACCACGGTCCCCCCCACCACGGTCCTCCGCACCATGGACCCCCGCACCACGGACCTCCGCATCATGGACCTCCCCACCACGGACCTCCGCACCATGGTCCTCCCCATCACGATCACCATCACCACCCTCCCGGACCTCCAATGCACCCGCGTTAAGAACTGGATCGGTGTGAATCCCCTAGTTATTTATAAAACTTAGTAAATTAATAATAATACACAAATGGTAATCAGTGACGTGGTTAAAAAATGTGCCTATAAAAATTTCAAACAAAAATAAAACCAAATACAAAATTTAAATGTACTTGTGTTATTTCCCAAAAGCCTTAGAACCAGTGCCAACTTAGACTGGGTGGTACTGAAGATTGGTTTTGATCAAATATAGTGTTTGATGGTGCAATTAAAAAGGGTCGAGAGAACAGCTTACCTAAATACTTTTAAACAGGCAATACAATTTAACAAGAAGATTTATGTTTACTCGGCCACAGACAAAAATTGTTTGGTGAATATTGTAGTCGGTTCTGAAAAAAAAGGCTTAGCCTTTTATCAGCAAAAATAATAATATTTGCCCTTGTTGCAAGTCGGGGATTTTATTTTTTAAAGAAAGAAATCTATAAAAGGGTGTTTCCCCTCAAAATTGAGAACTCAGGGAGTGCCAACAAAGACAGGAAATGCCTATGACATCATGTTTTCCTATAAAAATGGAAAAGCCCGCGGTACTGCATTCAGTACTCAGTTGCAGTTCTTCGAGTCAAGATGCCGCCTCCAGCCAAATTCTTTCCAAAAATGCCAACTAAACCGATCAACTTCGGACCTTCTTATATGGCACCACCATATGATTTCAAGCCATTAACCAGTACTCATATATCTCCTGTGCCGAGTTGGGTATTTAAGAGAACATACCCCTAAGACAGCTTAAAAAGATGTCCACTAAGGTAGGACCAAAGCTTCTACGGAAATATTCCTGTGTATCAATACATCTCAAATTTAAGTAAAATAAATAAAAGTAAACAAAAATCTGGGCGACGTATTTTTAGAATAGATTGTTAATTTATTTATCACATTATACTTTAGAAGTCCACTTTATAGTTCAGTCCTTATCGAGGGTGCATTGGAGGTCCAGGCGCCACGTATCCTTGATCAGGCGGGTATGGATAAGGACCGTGTGGTGGCGGTGGGCTGAAGCCGGAACTATTTCCGGGGTTCCCGGGAGTTGGTTCGTAGTAAATGGGATGCACCGGCGTCTGGAAAGGCGGTTGAGGCCCATGGGGCGGTGGGTTGTGATGGTGGTGCGGTGGTGGCGGCGGCATCTTGACTTGGCAAACAGCCTTTGTGTACTAAACTAACCCACTAATGTCACACCATTTATATAAAAATAAAATATTTCGAGTTCACCGAAATCTTATCGGGGCTGCAGATAAGGTGGGGCCCCGTTAAGCCTGTCGGACTTTGCAATAAACCACTATGAAGATGGACGGTGCGGCTTTTTGCCGACAATAACAAATGTTTGTTATTGAATAATTAGTAATAGTAAATACTCGTAAACAAAATATTTATACCGTCATAGGTATATATGTATGTATCAAAGACTACCTTTATGAGTAAGTCAGCAGGAAGTGGTTTTTATCACAAATAACTAACAAATAACTGAACTGATTTCCAATATTTCCTGTATACATTTTACGGTCTTATTCAAATATAAGATTTCTTATAACCCATTGTATGAATAAGAATATTTTTTAAAAATGTTGCACGATCCTTATCCACAGATTTTTAACGGCATCTGCAAGATAATAACTTGCAATCTCATAGGATTACCTTATCGAAACCTTCTTATAAAAATATATTTGTAGAATTCCCACAAAATTACTCAGAATATGGCTTGGTCTGTTGATAATTTGAATGTGCTAATTTGTTGACTCTATTGCAGTTATTGACTTAATGAGTATTTGCTGGGTAGCCATAATAATAAGTTAATAAGGGGAAATGTATTGATGTTTTGTTTATATATTTAAGAAAGGTTTAATGGTAAAAAGATAAACTGTTTATACGAAAGCCAATTTAAGATAAGACTCAAATCACAAAGTTTAACATGAAACACAACATAAACTTTCATAAAATTAAATTTATATAACGCTTTTGAAATTTTTTATTATTTCTTTGGCTTATGATTGCTTAAAGAGAACACATTGGTTTAAATAAAGCTTTTGCCCTGTAAAAATATATCCAATATTTCTAAAATCCATTTAGTTTCAACTTTATATTAAGGATAGCTTAATGGTGTCCATGGTGTGGCTTCGGATCTCCATGGTGGGGTGGATGCGGTCCTGGATGATGGTCCCCAGGATGGCCAGGACCCTTTGGTGGGCTGTGGGGCTGGTGTGGCTGGTGAGGTGGTGGCGGCATTTTTCCAATTGCAAGTACGATTCTGAACTGAAATTTACTTTGATTTCCACCCTATATATAGGGGTAAAAATAGGGTTGAGTCGTTGGTTTTCCCAGCAAAACGTTTTATCAACCGCTGTAGCGATAAGGTCAGTTTAGTACTTGTCGTTTTATATCGGAATTTCCCAATGACGAAACAGGGAGAAAAATAAAAATCGAACCCCCCTGGATTTTGTATTCCATCTGGTTTCTTATAATCGTCTCATTTGCTTCAGTTAGTGTGTACTTTCTTATTTTTTTGAGTCAAATTTTCTCGTGATAAAGTTATGAAAAACAATATTTGGGATACGCTGCAGGAGGTCGAAGAAGTCAAGGTTTCCTTCAAGCAAACCTTGAGAAACATCAATAATATCCAAAGCCGATACAAAATGGTCTCGGCTTTGAAGAGAAAGGCGGCCAAGCGTCAAGAATCCTTCGAAGAAGAGATCCAAGCTGCTATTACCGATACCAAAATCCACAATCCAATCAAGAAGAATAAGATCAGATTGGTGAAAAAAAAGCGGGTCAAGAAAATCATGAAGAGACCTTTGGTCAAACCTCAAACCATTTCGTTTTCGGAAAATGTCCTGGAAATCGAGCCTGCTTTTGTGTGTCTTCAAACTAATTGTGTCTACGAAGTACACAAAACAACTACACATCTGGTGACTCAAAAACCATTTGGGCCCCTCATCCAGAGACTCTATCGATCAGCAAATCGAAGGGTTCGGAAGGAGGGAGATTTGGAGCACGGTCAGGATCCGAATCAGAATCTGGAGGTGTGTCCAGAGTTCGAGAACTACTACTGTTCCTGCTCCTCTTGCTGTGTGGAATGCAGATAAATTATTTGTATCAGCTGTTGTCTTGCATATTTTTAGGCTTTCGCAAAGCTCCCAAATTTCTAGCTAAATTTTGTACAAGCAATAAAATTGCTGTTAATAAATTAAAGTTGTTCAAATAACTAGCAAACTTAATAAGCCTCTTATTTATTTGCTTAAATATTTTCAAACCATTACAGCTTAAAGGGAAATTTTATTATTTATCAGAAAGTACATTATTGTTAAGATTTCTGTTCATTTAATCGCATTATGTCAATAACCAGAACACCAACTATTGATCATTTTAGTCCCATTTGATGTAAGAATATTTTAAATCGGCTTCTCCGAGAGCTCACAGATTTCATTGTTCACTTTGCAGCAAATTCTCGTTTAATTTAATCGGATCATTTTCAATAACTAGCCTCGGCATCGATTACACTGCCTTAACAAAGGAAAGCAGGAGAGGAAGCCAAAACAAAGAAACGTTTGCTTATTTACGAGTCGCATTTTGTATGGGCAACTTAAACGCTAATGGCATAAACATCCGAGACGTGAGCGAAATGTTTAAAATTCGCTTTCGAGGCTTCGAGCCCAGGACAACGAGGACGGAAGTCGAGGTTTAGCGACTGTAATGCGGCCGCCGACCAAATCAAATCTCAAATCATGCACGTTCCCTTTTGGCCAGCGGGAAACCGGGGAAAATGGGGGTGGGAAAACGGAGGGCGGGTGGCGGAATTGAAAAGCGCCAGGAACAGAAACTGAAACCAGGATACACAAACCAGGCGATGACGAGGTCCAGGACTGCACTCCCTGCACGGGGGAAAATTGTTTGAAAATTCAATTCACACATTTGCCAGTTGTCGATGATTTTCTGTGATTTTGACTGGGCCTCCACGTCAGCGTCCTCCTGCCCTCCAATGCTAATGGCACAGCCAACTTCTTGCTGGCTCATCCGCAGCCTCAGCTTCGGCCTACTACTTTGAGGTTTTCCTTAGAATTCGGCTGGGGAGACCAGCACAAGGAAAAATTTCGTATTTAAAAGTATTTTTACAAGTTATTTTGAACAACAAAGTTTTTAAACTTTTTGAGATATCTGTTAAATTGCATAGAACTAACTTAAAATAGTTTTGAACATAATTATTTTCAAACATCCTTTAAAATTGTTGTTCTACAGATTTTTTAGTAAGTTGATAAACAGCCTTTTGGTTAAAAAATATGTTTCGGTAAATATTAAATATATATATTGTGTTATTAAAAACAAAACCTTATACAAACTGCAATAAGTCAAGTAAATTTAAATTTGAACTATTAGTTAATAAATAATACTAAAATTATATTATTTATATGCAGTTTTTTAAACAATTTTGAAATTACACTTTTTTATAAACGAAAAGAAAAGAAAATGTTATAATTTTCTTAAAATGTAACTTAATTTTAATATGCACCATAAATTAAAGTAGGACACATGAAAAACACTAAAATTGCAAGAAATCAAAATTTAATTTGGACTGTATATTAAAGTAAGACAGATAAATTACACTAAAATTAAATTTTATTTCTTGAAAACAGTTTTACCAAATGAATGACGGAAAACCCCTAAAAGTTGTAAAAGATTTTTTTTACATTTTGCAAAGTGTTGGGCTCAATCTTTTTTGGTTTTCCCGGCAAATAAGTGGAAAATCGCAACGAATTGTTACAGAGTCGGCGGCAGAGGGCCGTGGAGTGTTCGTGTTGCTGGAACGTGCAGATCGAACCCTCCACTCGGTACCGTATCCATTGCACATCATCCCGGCTCATCCTGCCGCTCCTTCTCCCGTCCCGAGAGCTCCTCCTCGTCGGTGGCATGTGTTTGAAATCTGAGCTAGCTCTTGAATCTTTTTCGGCCACGGAAGGCATTCCTGCTCCAGCGCTATTTTGTATGCAAAGAGTTGCTCAAAATTTAATTTATTTACCCTGCCCTCGAGTTGTTGTTGCCGCCTGTTTATTGTCTGCAAATGAAATGCGTCTATGTCGATGTCTAAGTCTCGTCTGTCGCTGGCTTTCTTTTTAAACGAATTACCATTTGCCAGCTTTGATGTTGGTCTCGTTCTTCCGGCAACTTTCCTACCATTCTTTATCCCATTTTAATTTTTTTTTCGGGTTTCTGGTATTCTCCTGCTTTTTTGGGCTAGTTCGGCTTTGACGCAAACTTTGCAGACCATAAAGTTTTGACTTCATGCAATTTTAATGACTTAACGAGCAGCATTCCGTTTGACATGGGAGTGCTTCCTTTTTTCGGGGGGCGACCGACTGGAAACGGCAGCTAATTAGCCAAACGCTTTGCGATTACCAAAAGAAAATTTCACTTTTCCTTTCACAGGTTTCCACTTTTTTTTTGGGAGGGGTTTAAGGGAAACTTTGCAATTGCAGAAACATGACTCCGCAGAAAATTTAAAAACACTCTTTCCCTTCGCTTGTTTTTTCTTCCACATGTTTTCCGTATGTGTGTGTGTAATTTTATTAAATGTAGCTTTAATTTAGACAAATAAATTAAGAATTAATGATATAATAACTATGGTCAACATATATATATTATGCAAACATGTTCGTGGCGTCGATGAGCAAAACCGATCGTTAAGAGGGAGTTCCTGTAAGAAATGTGCAAATGTTTCACTGAACACAAAAACAAGCAAAATGGTAGGAAGATCTCGATGGTGGGGTGTTAAGGGAAATGAGGGGGATATTGATTTGAGAGATGGGTTCGGTTTGGTTTTAGTGCGTTGTTGGCATGGATGACTAAGTCCGATTCTCAGGGCGGACTGTGTGTGAGTCTGAGTCGTCACGGGGCGGGTGAGGATTGAGTCCCTCATAACATGTCCCTGAGCACCTCCTTCTGGGCGGCAGTCAGTTTCTCGGGGAACTGGATGTCGAAGGCCACCAGGAGATCCCCCTTGCGCGTTGTGTCCTTGGGAAATGGCAGTCCGTAGGCCTGGATCCGCTTCACCGTGCTCGGCTTTATAATCTCCTGCATGGTACTGATGCGCAACTTGTCGCCGGACATGGTAGGAACTTGGAAGACAACGCCGCAAAGAGCCTGGAAATAAAAAATATAAATATATAACGTAAATGTACAAAATAATATTTTTGAAATGCTCTAAGAAGGATGATGGTAGTTCCTGGTAAAGGTGGACATCAAGATCCCAAAAATAAAGTAGGGTTTTTTCAAAAAACTTGTTTTTATTTCTCCGATTTTGTTGTTATAACCCGAGTTGTGCTTTAGAAATTAATCTGAAATACGTTTTATTTTACAACCATAATTTCAACCTTAAGCCAACTAAATAAATGGGCTACATTGAGTATCTTTAGAGATGGAAAATGTTAAATTTTTATAATAAAGGTGTAAAATTACAGGGGTAAAGTCTTTAAAATAACTGGAAAAAGTATCTCGAAAATATTCAGCTTTCTTTTACTTTTATTTCGAATGAAACTTAAATTTCTTAACTGACCAGAGTTTTGTTACCATGCTAACATTATATTTATTTCCTTTTCATTTTATTTATTTTGGTTCCTGGCTTATCAATCAATATGGTCAGCAAATACCCCGGCCAATAACTCAATTTCGCTTTCTTGGTCACCCAAACCGAACCGAAATGAGCAAACACGACACATGAGTTACACTGTCGAGTGGCATCTATCAATCTTTTTTGGGTAATCCTGTTTAGGTGCCCCGGCCAATCCTGGATTTTTTCCAGCTCCTTCGAGCTTTTATCCCCCGAGTTGCATGTTTGCCTTCCCATCGAACATAACATTTGTAAATCCTTTTTTATGTTGCCTAATTCGTGTTTAAACATCTTGTTGACACGCTTCCATGTCCTTTTCTGTTTACTTTCCCCTTCTTGGCCCAGACATTTTCATTGATACTTTCTTTCGGCCCGTCGGTTTGACATACGACTTGTTTAATTGGTCCACTAAGAGATGGGCATCAATCAGGTTTTCTTTTCGCCCCAGACATTGATGTGGCTTACTCAATTAAATCGCCTCCGAACTTGGATGAAAATCTTATTGATTGCTTCTTTTCCCCAGGGCAAAGGCTTTGATAAGGATAATATAATCAAGTTCTTAAATTTATGTATTTATGTACATGTGCAACCGTGCTTGTGAGTATCTTTAACCAAAAATTGTAAGAAAGTTGTAAGATTCAAGTACTGTGATGTTATAAATTGTTGAATTTGTAAGCGAAAAAATTTAAATGACTCAACATTTATATCAGATTTTAAAGGAAAGAGAAGGAGATAATTAGTAAATGACTTATGATCCTAACTTCTCACTTGGACACTACCATTTCGACATGTCTTGTTAGCCTATCGCTCCGTAAAATCTTTCTAAAGCAACCCAAAAAGTGACAGATTATCTTTGGTAATCATTTTTAGGGGCGAGTTCCAACATTTTCAACTGGTAAGCCTTTATTTTTCAAACTTTTGCGAGACCAGCCATAAACAAGCAATAACTGGAATGTCAATCCCTTCCTCAACTGTGATTTATGGAATGCAAAAAAAGGGTTTTGATCTAAGCGCGCAAAACGAAGCAAACCCCTCGATGCCCATCAGCGGATGATATAATATTTTACGCCATTCCATAACTTGTCACAAGTGATTTGTAACCAAAGAACTTGCCGGACACGTGTTAAATAGTTGTCAATGTGCCCCGAGCCTCACCCAATAAAATACAAATAAGTTATAAGTACAACAAGAAATCACTTCAAACATAAATAAATAATCTGCGACAAAACCAAAGTGCACACCTTATGAATATTTAAATGTGTATGTATGGATGGTAGTGCGTACTTTTATATCGCGGATCGGGTATTGGCCATTATTTGCCGACTGGCGAATTTAAAGCGATGACAGCATAAACTGATGACGACAGACCCAGAAAACAGCAGCAACAACGATAACAACCTGTCCCCCCGATGACGACGACCAGCATCAATATTTTTTTTAATGGAAATGTTGAAAATGTTGTCGCAGCCCAAAAAAAACAGCGAAATACACATATATAAATCTGTAACGCTTAAATACTTTGCTACCTTTTACGGAATCTGAAGCATGAAAAAGCAAAAACAGAGGGAACCGAAAATAAAGGGAATACAAATGTGAATTTGGCATCGATAAAATTTTGCGAGCACTCCGTATCTAGTTCGGGAATTTAGAAAAATATATTCCTGTTTTCGAAGCCAAGTCAATCCTTAACATATGACACTAAAATTAGTTTTTTTTTAATAACCTATACTAACATTTATAGTTCAAAGGTTATCTAAAGACCTTACTCAACATATGTATTATATTATACTTTAATTATAAATTTACTTCATATAAATTCTTGCCAGTGTAAAACATTGTTATGGCAGTTCTCATCTGCTATATGATAAATCTAAAGAAATAGTAAAAACAATTCTAAAGAAATTGGATTCTAAAAACATGACATTTCGTTTACTTTTCTTGCTGTTTCGCTTTTGAAAATGCCATACTTTTATATTAGACTTTCTATTTCATATTTACTACATCTATATTTTTTCTGTGTACAAAAATCATCATAGCAGCTATCAACGGCTAGATGATAAATCTGAATGTCAGGCTCAGCTTAACGGAAGGTTCCAGGCAGTAAACATAAATTCCCCTATATATTTCACCGCTTTATGCTCGCTTTTTCCCCATTTTTCCGAACTGCCCTAGACAATTACTCTCGCTGAAAGAAGTGAAGGTTTAGGTGGGATTTTCTTCTATTTTGCTGTGAAAAACAAATCAACAGCATTCAATCGCATGTCATAAAGCATTATTCGGCTGCCTCTTTTTTGTGCGCCCCCCCCCCCCCAAACTCCTTTCCCCCATCCCAGTTGACAACTGTCATCAAAATGCAAACGAAGTTTTCGACTAGCAAATGGTTTTGTATAGAACTTCCAATTTTTTTCCAACAAAAATGGAGGAAAAAGAGGACCAAATCATTTGGGCCACCAGTCGAATGACAATGCCATTGGGCAGACATCGAAAACAACAACGTCTGGCCATCAGTTACAAGCAGGGAGTCCTGGTTACACTCGTACATCCTTGAATTCTTCATCAATTTTAGTTTGCTGCATTTGCGGGAACTCTGACGCAGGCACTTGAAAACAAAACCATTGTTAAATTCGATTTCCATTTCGAAAATGTTCATGTACAACCAGACAGGGGAGAAAAAGTGCCACAAAAATCGAAAAAGGTGAATTTAAAATTCAAACTGAAACGTGCCAAGTCTATATATCATCAGACATATGCATAAAAAATAAAAAATACTCGTACATATAGTACCAAAAACGTGAAGCAAAAAATTAATTCGAAACTCATTGACTTCAATTTTATCGTAAACGATGATGTAATTTACGATTGGCATTAAATTTACTGCTGCAGCGACGACAAAAGCGAAATATGACAGAAAAAATGGAAAACGCTGTTGGCAATTATTTGGATGGTCATATATGGAGCTCCAATTGCCGTATGTCTGCTTTATTGAGGCGAACAGAATCTTACGAGGCACGACTTGGGCATGTGATTATAAAAGCCAAGATTTATTGGTTCCACCAGCCAGATTTATAAAGTTTCGTACAAGCTAATAGAATATGCATTTAAAATTAAAAAATAGATATATTGAATGTTTTTAATTAAGTTGCAAATCGCCCATCCAAAAGCATGTTATCCCCCATTCAAGCCGAAAAAATATTTCAATTAAATCCATTCACATTATCCACTCACCAAATAACCGTGTCAAATATTTCTATATAGAAAGAACAGCATGACACTTTTAGCTCAAAACCAAAACCAATATGGAATTCATAAATTCAAAACAGAGGCAACAAGAATATTTGGCCAACTATGCCATAAGTGGCTGCGGACCGAGAGATAGGCCCAAAAATATTTACTAAATTTGTCGCACTAACAAGCAATAAAATGTTAAAAATCTCCAACGGAGCCAAGTCAACTATTTAATCTACTTAATGCAATTAACAATTTTAACATGACTGCAAACTCAGTGGCGTGTCATTTCAGTTTGTTCGTCTGTTACTTTTGAGAATTTCAAAATTTATGATATTTTTCCCCCCTTTTTTTTTTGGACTTGACCATATAGGAATTAAGTGAACTAACAAAAAACAAAAATGTTGTGCGAAGTTTTGCGCTTTGGCGACTGTGTAAAAATCTAACACCTCAGTGGGAGCCGCTACAGAGCAGATTGCTGGCCAAAATCCCACTCTCTGTCTCCGTTAATTGAAACTTGACCATGTTTACCAATTTGGCGGGCTGCTTTGCTGCTCGGCTGCTCACCGCGTATATGGTAAATTTGCCATAACCATTATGCCTGCCTGATTCCATTACAATTTGATTTAGGCACTGGCTGCGCCTCTAATTGGGCGCCATACTGTGAGAACCCAACCGCAGGTCCCTCATGCGGTATCTGATGGATACGGTTCTGAGGCGAGGTCTTGGGTGGGTGGCGGAGGGTCAAGTATCACAGAAGCTATCTTTGGAAATAGTGACCTGAATTTGTTGATTAAGAACTGCTACTCAGAACTATTTACATCTATAATCATCTGGATCAGCACGAAAAATATGAATCTTTGGTTACTTAGCTATTATACATTTATAGTCAAATTAAGACTTGATATTTGCTTCAATAATAAATCCTTTTTTAATTTAAAAAAATTCAGAAGAATTTTTGGAGCACGGTTGACGGAAACATTTAAATTCTACTGTCACAGACATTTTTTAAAGGTAATTTGTCTTGATTTCCCCCTCATTTGGCTCAAAGAGATTTGTGTAACATTTCCGAACATTTCATTTCATCTTTTTCACTAATTTTTGTAGACATACGCATGTTTATGATTTTATTTTTATTGTCTAAGCCTTCCTTAATTTTATTTTTTGTATATATGAATTTTGTATCTTTTGTTAAACTAAATTTATTTTGTCCTACCATTTTATACTTTCTTATTTATAATTCTCTGCTCCTTAAGCTTCCTCTATATAATATACTATAACCACCCCATGCAATATACATTTCCCAGATGGAAGACTCACCTGCTTGAGCGTCAGTCTCGCCGTGTAGCGGAGATCGCTGCCCTCGCGCTTGAACATGGCATGCGGCTTGTCCCGGATGATGAACACAATGTCGGCGGGGATTTTGCCGGGCGCCTGGTCGCCCTCCTTCTGGAAGGTGACCTTGGTGCCGGACTTCCAGCCCGGCTTGATGGATATCTGCAGGACCTTGTCCTCCTTGCGGGAACTGCCATCCGCCTGGACGACGCGCCGGGAGATTTTCATTTTCTTAACACAGCCGTGGTAGATCTCCTCCAGCGTCACATAGAGATCGTGTTCGACGGGCGGATCCTGCTTCTGCTCCTTCTTGAACGGCGTGTGCACGTTGAAGGAGTGTGATCTGAAAGAGGGCCTGCGAGAGGTTAGCAAGGTGTTCCACGGAAACTATCGAAGGCGATGGACCAACCTGAAGGCACTGCCCAGACCATGCCGCGAGCCAATCCCGCCGAAGGGCGAGGAAAAGAAGTCGGGTTCCGTGTCCAGGTCGAAAACGTTCTTGTCGAACAGATTGTCGCCCATGTCGAAGAACGAGGCGAACGGATTGCTGTTGCCGAAGAACTGGGCGAAGGTGGCGCGCGGATCTCCATGGAACTGATATGTAAACGAGTTGCTCGAGGGACCGCCGTTTCGCGTGCCTAGAAAATAAAAATATAATATAATAAAATAAATCAGTAATATATCATACTAAGCTATAAATATTTAACAGATCAATTTATGTGGGAGAACATTACAAATGTCTCCAACTTGAGGTGAATCTTTGGGTTTAAATATCTTCCAAGATAATTCTTTAAACTGTAAGCTAACAAAAAATATATCTTTACGTAGAGTGTTGATCAAAATAATTTATAAATATGTAACATATCAATTTATTTGGGAGAACATTCAAAATGTCTCCAACTTAAGGTGCATCTTTAGGTTTAAATATCTTCAAAACAAATCTTTAAAATTGGATTGTAATATATATCTTTACGTAGAGTGTTGATCAATAAGGTATTAATACTTTTAACTGAAGTTACTAAAAGACGATAAATCACGAAAAAATAAATCTTATAAAATTTTAAAAATATCTATTGTGAAGTTCTGAAACATACCGCCACTCTTGAGACCATCCTCGCCGTATTTGTCGTACACCTCCCGTTTGCTCTTGTCTGAAAGAACCTCGTAGGCCTCGGCGACCTCTTTGAATTTCTCCTCGGCATTGGCGGCTTTGTTTTTGTCCGGATGATAGCGCAGGGCCAGTTTCCTGTAGGCCTTTTTGATCTCATCGTCGGTGGCAGTTTTTGGCAGCCCTAAGGTTTTGTAGTAATCTTTACCCATTGTAGGTTCTATCTGTGTATGTGAGCGGGTTCTATATATGTAGGTAAAAAGTTAACACTCTCTCAAGTTCACTGTACTCTAATATCTGTAATTAAAAAAGGAAAGTATTAGAAACGTTCTGAGTACTTTATATATTATGATACCTACAATATAATATCAGTTATCGGTATTCCATATATAACGAGGACCTCCTTAGTGCTATGATACTGCTCCTGATAATGTCCTTCCTTTATCCTTATAATGGCACATGCATCTTGTCGTTCTCTCTTGTAGCTCGCTTGCTCTATTATCAGCCAAGATCTGCAAAAATTCAACGATATAGTACATATTTATCTAGCTGAGTATAGGTTGTTCCATTCGGCTGTTCGGGTTGGGATCATAAGACGCGTCACAGACCCTGGCCATGTTCAATGCTGAACGGCCCACGCCTTTTTACTAAATTTAGACCGGCTAGCAAATGGTTTTTTCTTCTTTCCGGAACATTGGAACTTTTTCAGTGCCCACTTCTCGCCCTTTCCATCGATTGATGGACACTTTAAAATTAAGTATTTGCCAAATGCAAGATCAATTAACGCTCTATGTATTTATCCATTTATTTGATATTCTTAAGCACTCGACAAACAGTCACCGATAAACAAGGAAAGTGTTTGAAATACTTATATTTGTTCACAAATACATTGTTAGGATTTTTTTGTGTGTGAAATTGATAAATGAAAATTATTCCCGAGCCAATTTGCATTAACCTTAACATTTCTGAAAGATCTGAAGACTCGAGGGGTACAATTGAGTTTAACATGAGCCATTTGAATTAGAATTGACGATGACATTTATGAATATTTCTGTGACAGCTCGGGATCACTGGGGGTTGGAATACCCCCTTTTGGGATCGAGACCTGAACTTAAGAACTTGATTAGTTGACAAGTCTATCAAGGGGCGTTGAAATGTCTGTAACTTAAAACTGTTCCTGCCTGTGGTTACCCCAAACAATCAATCCACAGAATTTTACCAGACCTTTCGCAGTGAAAAGTTAATCAAGCTAGGGGCTTGAGAATACTGTGTGATCCCAACCACACCAATCATGCCGCTTTGTATTATAAAACTGATATTATAAGCGGAAAGGAGAGTAAATTTTTGTTTGCTTTAAATCGCAGTTTTTTTAAAGATTTAATATTATATATTAACCATTGTCAACAACAAATTTATATTTAATTCCCTCTAAAATATAATTTTTAAGGGGAATTTGTGTCAATCAATTATACCTTATGACGTATCTCTTTTCCAACTTCATTCACACTTTGTTTAAAGGCTATATCACATCATCTCAACATTCTATAATCCAAAAAAACATGATCTTTAATTGCACTGAAGGTCTGCCGCTGCTCAAGTTCAGGATCCCATCCCAAAAATCATTAAAATTCAAGATGTCAACACTCCGACCGCAATCCATACTCAAAACAGTTTTCAGCCTTGGGCTTAACTCATTTCATCTTGGAATATCATTTCGTGTATATATATAGATGAGAATATATAAAGCTTGTTGCGTTGACAATTTTGAACGGCAAAAAAACGCAATATTGCTGCGAAATGTCTGCCTCGAATTGCGATTCTCGCAGAGAGAGACACTTTGGGGCCCAAGATTTGTAGACTATTGACAGCAGACGATTGAGGCGATCAGCGCCATTCCATTCCAGAAATTAGTCAGCTGCAGTTTGCATATAATTGCCAGCGGATCGTGAAATCTATTCCGGATCGGATCGGTTCACCGATTCGTGCCAAATGTGTGCCAGATTGAGCGAACAGGGGACAAGGTCGCAAGGAAAATATATTTCGAACGAATATAGATATGCTATTTTTTTCGAATTTTTTTCGACACATCGGCAAAATGTTCTTTCATTCAAAGAAAGTTTTTCCCCCTCACTGGCCGCAAATGAAGATAAATAAAATAAAATGAAATATGTTACGCAAGGCGATTATGCTGTGTGTTTTATATGTTTTGCACAATCCACTGAATTGAATCTTTTTTATCGACAGAGATTTTCGCACGCGTATTAATAATTCTTTTTATGGCTCTTTATTGAATTATTGGCCGTATATGTGCAGCATTGTTTCGTGTAAAATTACGGGCTTAAGGTGGAAAATAAATTCATGCTGAAATCGAAATTATGGCCGGCCATATAAAGAGGGGTTTTTTACGGCCCCGCCCAAGTGACAGTTACAACATGTTTCGAGTGGGTGGCTATATGGTTTGGGCCCCACTTCCGCATACATTATTCACCAGACACTGGCGGCAGCTCATTTATTGATTACAGAATAACATTTGTTTAACAATTTATTGGATACTCGCACACTGCATTATTAGCGAATTGCTTTTTCAACGTTTTTCATTGTCAGTTTGTTTGCGCGTTTTGCAAAATTTGCATTTGAATTTCTTTCCATTTCTGCGCAACATTATAAATTGTCGTAGGTTATGAGAGGCCAGGCGCTGGGGGAAATGAAAATTGTTTGTGTCGTCCCCCGATTGCACTAATTGAATTGAACTTGATTTATTAATGCCTCGACTCGGCAACTTTAATTCCCATTTTGTGTCTCGTTTTTGCCCGCACTCTCAACTAATGCTCACATGTCCAAAAAATAAGGAGAGGGGCGGAGAAATAAAACTAAAAGATACGAAATTTAATAATAAACGAATATCAAATTGAAAGAGTGATTTATGTGGGGCTATTCAAATTCGTTATTTATTGCCCAGCAGATCAAAGTCGAATGGCTTGGGGCCAAGTAGAGATTGCCGATAAAATCGGTTACTAATGCGAAAGTTAACATTTGTCCCCTTGGCCAAATGAACGCAATACCGGTGCCCAGATCAAATATTTAAGCCAGAGCTAATTGGTGCACGTTGATTGATAGAACAAATAAAAATATGTATTTTGTTCAGCTGTGGATTTTTCTGCCATTGATATATAATTTTAGAAATTGCCTGGCATTAATTTAAAAATAAGGAGGTTTTCAAAGTTTATTCTATTTTTACTCAATTTTAATATTTTTCAAGTTTTTTCTAAATATTTTATGGAGTTTTCTGTCCCTAAAAATATTTCCCTGAACTATTTTTAAGCAACGCCAAGCATTCAAAATGTTTAAAAGAATTTTTTCTCTCCTTAACTATTTATAAAAAACGATAAACATATGTTCAGCGATAAAGTATGTACTTTTCCATGTCCAGCTGATTTGTTTTTGATTACACCACAATATTTTTAGTGTTTCAAGGTTGCCGAAACTTTGGATCCGCTGACTCCCATTCAACTTCAGCCATTCACTCTCGCTCTTAAAAAATGAATACAAATAATTCTCTTTTTCAAAGTCAACAACAAAGCCCATTCATTGTCAACCCAGTGGTATTTTTTGTGCTGTGCCAATCGAAATCAGCTAAAAAATGATCAAACACCAAGAAGTTTATTCACCCACACTCGCCGAAATCTGGTCGAAAATCGCAAAGTATAAATGGAGAAAAACGAGTACGACAAGAATCGAAAATTTAGCCATGACCGAAGGCAAATCGTTTAGGCAAAGCCACATTAGATGGCCAAAAAATGGAAACCAACCAAAGATTCCGGCACATTATCAATATTTGGGGTGGGTGTTTCTAAGCCGCAAATCTGCTGCAAAAATAGGTCCCATGACTAAGCGCCTTTACCTTTGGACGTACAGTAGAAACTCCCACACAATCATCAGCCAAACATTTTTTCCATCGATTTTGGAGAAATTTTTTTTGTGCGTCTTGGACGAATGAATCAGCTTCCAGCAATTTGGACAGTGATTTGCATGAGGTGGTTGGGTAATACTCTTTTTCGCGCGTGGTTTATCTTTGCAGATGAGCCTCTGTTTGTCCAGGCATTTCAGACTAATTTGCTAAGAGCAGTGATTTCTAAGCAACAAAATATGCAGGCAAATATTCCATTTCCGTTTATTTTGGCTTCGGCGTAACAAAAACAAATGCAAAAGGCAAACAACCGATTTGCATAGAATAACTATTAGAGCGAACATATTGTATACGAGGATTTTTGTATTTGAATTTTTGTCTCACCGAAAATTTGCATTCGACGATGAAAATGAAAAACTCGTTCCAGCTGGCTAGAATAAATGTTGTTTGTGCGGAAATTGTTGTTGATTTTGTTTGGTATATTGATTAAAATGTTGTTGCAAATGATATTAAACTAAGTGAATAAATGGAAGGCTTTTAATTGAATTGTTTGCACAATATTTGGATTATAGAAAATAAAGATATATAAAAAGGAGTGAGTCATTTAGGGAATTTATCAAGGTTTTTATCACTTTTCTTTATAAATAAAATCAAATGGAAAGAAGGAAGCTAAAAAAGAGTGATCATAAATTAAATTAACATTCTTTGGGCAGCAGGTAATTGATTTTTATTGATTTTGCATACTAAAAAATGAACTTTGAGTGCCAACAAAGAGTTTTATATTAATAAAATAATTACAAAATTAATTGAAATTCTTGAAACACCCACTAATAAACTTTGAGTGCTTTGGCACATTTTAAAATTCGCTTTTAATTCATTGGTCAACTCTTTTGAGCGCTCTTAATTGACTGATAAGCCGAATTTTAATTTTCGCTCGTATAAAGAGTGTTCATTAATTTATATAATTAACGCAGGCCGTTTTTAGCCTCCCCGGAGAGAAGAATGAAATTAATCAATCGCAAAAACAAAAGCGCGAAAGTGTATTTCCTTGTGTTTTCTTTTCCCCATAATTACTTTGCTTAATTGCCCCAGCAGCTTCTCTCAGAAATATGACGAATTTTGCATGTGTTTGGCGGCTCAACGACAATCAAAACAACACTGGTGGACCATGCCCCCGCTCGGCTGCCGCCCACCCAGCAGCTGTTCGAAGAGTACTACCCATGGTTCCACTCCCCAAATAAAACCTGAAGACCCCGCCGCTCTCTGGATCTCTTTCCGACTCTCGAATGTGTCATAATTTATAAATACTAGGCAAAAACCGAAGAGCCCGCCGTCTGCTAACGGTACGAACTGACAAATTCTGCTGCGATTATGATTAGCAGCAATCATTATAATTTTCTTTTATTTCCAACACTCTCCGGTGGTAACTTGTGGCCATTTGGTATTGACCATTGGTCTGAGCCCCTGCATTTGGAGGCCACATCTCTTAGCCTCTGTGCCTTCAATCATATGTTTACTTTTTATTTATGAATTGTGGCCAGCAAATTTGAGTGTTTGAAAAATGAGGCAATGGTAGAGAGCCAAAAAAATGACCATCAAAAGCAGGCATGACCACGAAAAGTGAAGAGATTATAATAGACTTTATATATGGGTCTAACATTAAGTTTAGCTTGGTTATATAGTAACTAAATTTGTAAAAAAGATATTTTTATTCACTTCTTGAATACAATTTTGTTATGTATTTCCAAGTTTTCAAGTTTCCCCACATACCTTCCTTAACTTCTGGTCCACCCCTATGCACCTTTAACCGAATTTCAAACACAAATCTTTTCACACATTGTGTGTACACAGAGTGGAAGGCCCATGAATATTCCAAAGAATCGGCCTGAACATTTCGAAAAATAACCAGGCGAACTGGGCAGCAGCGAAATTGGTGAGAACGAGGCAAAAAAAAACATATACACAAAAATAACTAAAAGTGCTAAAAATAAAACTTATTTAAAGAAATGAAACCATGAAAATTCAAAAACACACAGGCCAAAGCGAAAAACGATGGCCAATACAAAAATATAAATAATAAAACGAGCGGAAAAATCACTTTTGGACTGTGCAGCTATACTTGGCGTATACTTTATATAAGGGTTCTTCGGTTTTGCGACCCATCAGATACTCCAAACCGAAATCCTGGGGATAAACAGAGGCGGCAGAGCCATAAAGAGCGCGGATTACAAGGCACGATTGTTTATGGCTTGTGTGTGTCTGGGTGTACGAATTCGTATATATACGTTTTTTTTTTTTGCTTTTACCACATTTGGCTAACGATACGAGGCAAAAACCCAGACACATGTGTATAGTCACTCCAGCACTCACTCAAACACTCGCACTCACGCACTGCAAGTCCGTGATTAATTGTCATTGTAAAAGCAGTATTATATGTGAAGGACTCCTTACAATCGATGGGATGATGAGGCGTATGCGTGATATGGATTTAGGATCCTCCGATTCGGCGATTTCGAAGTGTATTATTAGCGCGGGCTTCTCGCTGCCAATTTGCCGCCAGATGCGTGCAGCAACACCGTTAGCTAGAGGTACGAATCCGCGACAGAACCCGCGATAAAGTGGATGCGACAACGCTTGGGGACTCACTGAACGATCCACCACCGACTGCCGCCACCAGCACCAGCGCTCCACTTGCCGCCGTCTCGCGCTCCCGCTCTCTCGGATCGAGATTCGTCGATCCCCAGAGAGCTGCCCAGCAAGATATCCCCCGATCGGAAGAGTCCACGAGCAGCCAAGAGACCCGAATCGAAAGTGAGAGGTCCGATTTTTTGGTTTTTTTCATTTACCACACATGTACCCTAAGTACGATCGAGATAGAAGTCGTGGAAAAGTCGAAAATCAACACAATATCAAACGGCCGTTCCGCGCGAGATCCACGATCGCCACCGATTTGCGCTATGCGTCATCCTATGGCTACAAGTAGCTTTTTCCCATAGGTAAAAACGAAAGCTTTACGGCCAGAGCGGAAAAAGGTAGGCAAAGCAGAACCAAAAACCAGTATTCTTATGCCCTTTATAGGGGTATATTAAATTTTTTAGGCAAACTAGATTTGACTTTAAATAGTATATTATAATAAAACTGAAGAATAGAAAAAATACTAAATTGGGATTAAAGTACATATTTAGTTTAAACATTTACATATTCAAACAAAAATATTAACAACCCAAACATGTTCAGAATACAATCCCTATATCATATATCATTATAGAATAAAAATCTTCGTTCTGAACAATTCAAAAGGTACTCTTTTTAAATTAAAACTAGGATAGAAAGTACTTTGTTAGGGGTTTTAATTTAGTAGAGCTTCTGTTTTGAATTGAATTTTGTTTTACTTTCTTCTTAAATTTCTATTAAGTTGTTTGTTTCTATACTAAGTACAAGCAATTGTAAAATGTCTTCAAGGTATTTTAAGGTTTCCTAATTATGCCTCATTAGTGGTTACTGGTTGAACGTCCAATCTTTTGTAATGTTAACTGGTGGCCACCTGCTCCTCTGCCACTTCCTCCTTCTCCTGCCTCTTGTCTGTCTTTGGCTTCAGCTCCTGCTCACTCTCCCCCTCCGGATCCGCCGCCAACTGAATATTCACAGCTGCCAGAGCTTCCCGTATCCAAGCCGGAATAGGTTCGGCCTTAAAGTGCCTCGTCATGAAATCCTGGACGAATTGTGGGAACTCATCCCTCTGGATGGCCTCCCGCATGCTCCTCATCAATCTCAGCTGATACGACACATTGTGGATGCTCAGCAGAGAGCAGGAGACACTCTCGTTGGTGGCAATGTTGTGCAGATACGAGCGTGTATATCGCTTGCAGGTGCTGCACTCGCAGTCCTTGTCGATGGGTTCCATGTCCAGTTTGTACTTTGGTTGCTTCAGGTTGAGTTGTCCACTGTCCACCAGGGCACAGCCAAATCGAGCTGTGCGGGTGGGAAAGACGCAGTCGAACATATCGATGCCTAGGGCCACACAGACCACCAGATCCGCAGCGAAGCCCACGCCCATCAGATAACGCGGCTTATCCTTGGGCAAGTAGCCAGTGCACACATCCACCATCCGCCAGAAGTCGTGTTTACTCTCGCCGCCACTCAATCCGCCCACGGCGAAGCCTCGCACCTGGCGTTCCATCAGGGCAGAAACGCAACGTTGTCGCAGGGGCACATCCAAGCCCCCCTGGACAATGGGAAACAGCGACTGATCATCATCCCGGGCATGTGCCTCTATGCAGCGGTCCACCCAGCGGATAGTCCTCTCCATGGCCTCCTCCACGCGGGGACCGACTGTGGTGGTTTTCACCACGTCATCCAACTGCATCATAATATCCGCACCGATGGCATTCTGGATTTGAATCGAGTGCTCCGGCGTCAACATGCATTGGCTGTTGTCGAAGGGTGAGCGGAAGTTCACACCGTGCTCATCGATCTCGGCCAGCTGCAGCAGGGAAACCATCTGGAAGCCACCAGAATCCGTCAGGATAGCCCTGGGCCAGCCCATGAACTTGTGGAGACCTCCGGCTTTCTTGAGGGTCTCAATGCCAGGACGCAGGCCCAGGTGGTAGGTGTTGCCCAGCAGGATTTGGCAGTTCAGCTCGATGAGCTGGTCCGGCAGGATGCCCTTCAAGGTACCCTGGGTGCCCACGGGCATAAAGACCGGAGTATTCACCTCACTGTGCCTGCATAGTGAAGTGTGTAACATGGATTAGTCAGTGTTTTCAAGGGGTTTTCCCCTACGGAATCACTCACCTGAGGGTCATCAATCCCGCCCGGGCCTTGGAGACGGAGCACTCCGCCACGACCTTGTAGGTCAGTGGGGGAATCTTGCTGGGTCCCATGCTGCTAGGAATATCCAAGATCTATCCCTGGATATACGAATGACCAATGTTTACGCGGAAAAAGCCGGCGCACGTTTTAATCGGAATTCTGTGTGACCAGTTCGTTGCAAAAGAGAATATACCCAAGTTGAGTGCTCTTTCTTATCGATACTACATGGATTACTTGTGGGCAGTGTAGTTGAGGGCGAGCTTACGTGTATCTTGATTAAAGGTTTATATATTAACCGGACCTCTAGAGATTCGCCCCCTAAACAAGGTCGAAATGTCCACGCAACAGCAGCAACTGGACTACATCGAGCGCCACCTGGTGTACGACATCTTCAAGGACTTTGGCCCGGCTGCTTCGCTAGAGTCCCACAGTGTGGAGTGCTCCAACGGGCTGGACGGGTTCATGTCCGCCCTGTACACCGTTACCTTGGAGCTGGTTATCGCCGAGCGCAAGCGGACGGAGGTCGTCCTGGTCAAGTTCATGAAGGGAACGGAGGATTTCCGGGAGAGCAGCAATTCGTACATCCAGTTCGCCAACGAGATCTTCGCCTATGCCGAGATCCTGCCCGCCTATGAGAATGTCCTGAGGACCAGTCACCTGGAAAGCGATGTGGTGACCAACTGGGTTCCTCGCTGCTACTTCGCCAGGTTTGGCCAGGTTGAAGGTGGGTCACCCAAGACGATTTTGCCTCCTTCCTCTTTAACTACTTATTTCTTCAAAAAGGTCTTGGCAATGGTCGAGAATCAGTGCTGGCTCTGAAACATCTTAAAGGCGATGGCTACCAGTTGGGTCCACGGCTCACCCTTCGCCGGGATCAGCTGGAGGCCATGGTGGGCCTAGTGGGTCCATTCCACGCCCTGGGCTATGCCACCAGAATCCTCCAGCCGCACGTTCATGCTCGGCTGCGCGCCGGCGTGGTGGACATGCCCTTTGTTTCCAGCTCGGGTAAGGCCATCTTTGATGTCCTCTACCGCCTGGCCTTCGATAGATTCTACGAGTTCTACGACCGACAGAAGGAGCAGCTTCTGAGGGACACCGATGCTGGCTTTGGTGCCGCCATAGAGCGTCTGCGGGAAAAGTACTTCAAGCAACCCACTCTGTTGCTGGAGAAGATTCGCACCAATTCCTATGCCGCAGATCAGCAGGATAGCCATTTTGCCACCTTTCTGCATGGCGACTACAACAGGAACAATGTGCTCTTCCACTACGGAGCCGATGACAAGGTGGATGGCATCAGAGCCATCGATTTCCAGGAGCTCCGTTTCAGCACCACGGCCATTGACCTCAGTTTCTTCTTGTACATGAACACGCCGACCGAGGGAAGGGAGGAGATCTACGCAGACTTGCTGCGGAAATACCACTCCCATATGATCGGTATGCTGGAACTAGTGCTGCGACGCAATCAGCATGAGTTGACCGAGGATCGGGTGGATCAGCTGCTGAAGGAGTACAGCTTCGAGCGCTTTATTTCCCACTTTAAGCGTTACGCCTTCTATGGGGCAATGGTGTGCATGCACTTCCTGCCCTGGCTGCTTGGCAACGAGAAGGATTGCGCCGAGTTGTCCCGCCTCTTCGATACGGATATGCACGGTCCTGCCTTCCACCAGTTGTCAATGGACATTGCAGGGGACGAGGCGAACGAGGAGATCTTCAAGACTGTGCGACATGCCTACGAGCATGGCTACATGGACGAGATTTAAAATCTTTTACATTGCATTTATCAGTATACATATATTAATATAAATCAAATATAATTTGAAACTTTATTCATGAACTATTTACATGTTAACTTCGCAAGTACTGCTAAATGAGCGCAATAAGGTGGTCGATGTGAAATTGAGGTAAACAATGCCTAAATGCTCCTATTTCTAAGCGGAATTAATTCATATATGTCCTAAGAGAAGTCTCAAGCGTTCTCGTAACGCTGCTTCATCATCTTTTTGATGTAGGATTTGTAGTCGTTTCCAGGTGTCATATTTCCAACCTTGTTGCCCAGGCCCACGTTGTTGGAACGACCATCAGCCTGAGGATGCAATTGGACTTTTAGGTCACCCCTTATTATTATTGGACTTGTATGCTTACCTCTATGATCTGTGTGCGTCCTTGGTTCTTCCTGCCCAGTCCCTGGCCCTCCGACCAGCCCATCTTCTGCATCAGTCGACTGCCCACGTTGCTCGAACTAATGGGCATGGCTGGAGCAGCCCCAGAAGGGTTCTTCGGCCCCGTCTGCAAAGTCTTTATTTCCTGCTCAAAGCGCTCTCTGCTGCGATTAGGTGGAGGAGGATCGCTCTCGCCGTACTTCAACCGGCGCTCCTTGGCACGGTCACGATAACTGAGTAAAAAATATATAAGTCAACTAGGTATTCATCGGTTTAACCACATAGTTCGACTTACGATAGTCCCTCATCAGTGCCAGCTGCTCCACCAGAATTTTGCTTGAGCTTAGCCAGATTCTCCTTGTGTAGATTGGACATCTTCAGGTGCTTCTGCAGGATGTCTGGCGATTGAAAGGCACGCTTACAGAGCAGGCAAGTAAGCTTTTGGAAATCCACGTAGTCAGATTCTTCGGCAGCTCCTCGCCCAGACCCACCGGATAACTCCACAGCCTTCTGCAAGCTCTGGGCGGCCCCACCAACGTCGTCTTCCGAGTCTGATGGCCCTCCATAGGCGTTGACCAGTTTGTTCATCGCCGGTTGTGATCCCTGTGGTACATAATCGTTGAGCTTACCACGCTCCTTCTTCTCTAGGATCGAGAATCCCACATCAGCATAAGCTCCTTGAGTGCCGCGCGATGTGCTGGGAGCATCATTTTCCGACAGAATGGGCTGCGGTGTGGCCACTGCTGTGTAGTCCTTTCTCTGGTTTAGGTGCTTGGCCCATTTCTCCATGTCCTTGACAATCTTCTTGGCCACCTTGACCTTGTCGGGCTTGCCCCCTTCATCTTTTTCCTTCTCCTTCTCCTTAGCCTTTTTGGCCTCCTCCTCTTTTTTCTCTGCATCGGCTATTACTTCTTGGAGAGCGGCCTGGGTAGAAGCGGGTGTGGCCAGCACATAGGTGCTTCTTTTCTGATCCCAATAGAGGTACGCGCCCGTCTCGTTGTTGTAGTAGTACTGCGAGTGAGCATCGTAGTACAGACCGGTGATGTGGTCGTAGTAATAGCCGGAGGTCTCATCGTACTGGTACTTCGACACATCGGGAGTGGCTAAATACGAGGATTACCATTAGTTATTAACAATATTAGTTAAGTATCGACTTACGGTATTTCTTTCCATCATTACCCCTGGGAGCACTTGCTCCCCTGGCAAGGAATGCGGCCTTCGCCTCGGGCACAGATGTTGTGACCTCCACATGGCCAACCTTCCTCTGCTTACGCTGAATGGCCGAGAGAGCCACCGCTGCCCCTGAGTTGGCCTCTGTCAGCTGCGGATCGGCGCTGTTCTTACCGATTTCAGTCGTGTAATAATCCGTATAGTACTGGACGTAATGGGCATGCTCCACTGGGTTTGAGGCATACATGGATGCACTGTACTCGGCGAGGCGCGGGACATCCGCAAGGGTGTAGCCTGCACACACTCCAGACGGTGGCATCGAGGCTGCGCCGGCTCTAGATGCGCTTGTGTCGGTTGGCGGCACTTGACGATTCTCGGGATCCATACAGTAGTTCACGATAACTGAAATGGATGAAAATGGTTATTATTGCAAGGTAAAGTATAAAGTCGAAAGTGGCCCCTTACCAGTTTTGTCATCCAGTGTGAGTGGCGGATCCAAGGCCGTCAAGCCGTTAAACACATTCATGGAATCGACGAGTGTGTCAAAGTTAAGATAACAAATGCCCCGAGATGCCTGGGTTAGGGCGTCGCGACTGACCAGCACCTTGCTGACTGTTTTGGCCAGGTCGGGCAGGTGCTGCTGGAGGGCAGTGAGCACGCCCTCTTCGTTGGTCAGCGCGTCCAAGCCGCGAAGCATGATCTCTGCATTGGGAAAGCGGGTGGCAGGTTAGTGAGGTGATTAGCTGATTAGCTAGGGGAAACGGCATTGAAATAGATTGCTCATGGTGGATATACTTTTTGTGAGGATGCGGCTGATCTCGTCGACGCCCTCGCCGGCTCCGGACAGAGCATTCTCGCTCTCCGCCCGCGAGGAGCTGCACACGAAGCACTGAAAGCGGCGCTTAAAGTTGCTGGCACCACACTGAAAAACAAGATATAATATTAAGTGTCTCATCTGCCTTTTAGATGGTGGGAACTTACCTTAACACAGGTCCAGTCCGAGATGCGAGTGTGGCTATACTGCATGGATACACGATGGTCTCCCAGCTGGAGCACTCCCTGCATGGAAAAAGGGAAGAGAAGAGAGGAGAATAGCGTCAGTAACTGCACTTGTTCAAAAACTAAACATATCTTTCACAGAGTACACAGTCACCAGGTTGCTTCTGTGTTTTTGGGCAACGAGCGGATGTCGCAGATGCAGGTTGCCTCCTTTGTGTGAAATGTGGGACTTGAGTTCAGTTCCCCCTCGGCGACCCAGCGGAATTTAGATTAGATAGGGGAAAAAGGATATGGCAGAAGAACTGAACTCAAGGCTTTCATTTCTGTACAGCAGATGCCACGTTTTCGGGTTTAGCCAGTCATTTCTCTATTGGCTGATTCAAGACGATTCAAGTTTCTTGTGGTTTGGTGGGATACCTGGGTTAACTCCATCCATTGTCTCGCCTCCTCAACGGTTTTAAACTCGACAAATGCAAAACAGCGTGAGGCACCTAAATTTTAGATAGAAGCAGATACGAAAATGTTTTTGTCAAAAAATGTTGTTGGTTGTTTTAATAGCATTGTAACATTTTTGGGGGATTGTATTTTTGTTTCAGTTTGTATTTATCTATATCTCTATTTTTTGTGAAATTTGGTTGCTGATGTCGTAAGCCAAGTATAATTGAATTTTGTATAAATCCTTTTCCGAACATTTTGCTGGGCACTCAATACTCACGCTATGTTTATCTTTTTTTTGCACTTTAAATCGAACATAAAACGCGGAAATGTAACCCACCTGTTGGCTGCTTCCTCATCACGCGAATGGAACTGGGTTCCATATCGACTTTGATCAGCTCGCCCATGATCTGTGGGGTATACCAGAGTTATTGGCTTGTACAAAGTATTTTCAGTTTAAACATTACGTCTGCCTCGGTGACGTGCTTCTTCAGACCGAAGAGGATTATGTTGTTGAGCGGCTCCACGCTGCCGCCATGATGACCTCGCTGCTTAAATTCATTGGCAATGTCGCTGTCCTCATCCGAGGAATACTGTCTTTCGCGTTCCCTCTCCCGATCTCTATTGTTGCTGCTAGAGTTCCCATTGCCATTATTATTGTACTGGCGCTGGTCGCCACTGCGGCTGTGAATTAGGGGATTAGTTAGTTAAGACCTCATTCGCTGTGGAATATATTTTGCATTCGTTCAACTGAAGTTAATTCATTGCTTTCCTCAAGCACATTCCCTTTAATTCAGCAGACCGAGCATAAATAATTGATTGGGCAATTTGTATGCATTCATGCGGTCTTCAGCCTACAATACAATGTAAATACCTTAACATATTTCTTTGATTTTAATTACAAATTGAATACTAAGCTACTGTGGAAAAGCAACTACAACTTTTCTCTTTAATGCATGTTTATGGCGAGAAATTGGAAACTGAAAGTCTCATGTAGGGAAACCTGCCATTCCTTATTTTGGTTGTCAGGTAGAAAGTTAGTAAACGAGGAATGGAGTTTTGATCCAATTTCACGAAAAGGTATATCTATAAAGTAGTCTCTTTAGAAGATGAATTTTATAGTGCTCGCCGAATCTCCATTATTTATACTACCCAATCTGTATACTTCCTCACCTGCTGCGCTCAGATCCCCTGTCAAAGTCGTCATAGTTGCGCTCCTTCGACTCCCGATCGTAGTTCTTCCAGCGGTGATCGCGCTCATTGTCATATTTATCCTGACTACGTTGATCGTGGTTGTTCTGCTCATGACGGTTATGACTGTTATAGCTCTCATGATCCCGGCGACCGTGGCTATCCACATCCCGACGATCGTAGTTGTCCTCGTTGCGCTGCTGACGATGATCATAGTTATGCCTTGAGCCATAGCTCCCCTGATCTTCGTAATCCTCGTTGATCAGGTCACGGTAGAGATCGCGATCCGAACTGTGATCGTGCCTGTAGTGCGTGGACCTCTCCCGACTGCGGGAGCGCGAGCTGCGACGTCTGTACTCGTTGCGATCCCGACTGCGCTCCCTGAAAGATGCGAATAATCAATTATTCCAGGTAACATATGCTTGTGGTAGGCAACGTATGCTTCCCCACCTGGATCGGGATCTGGAGCGGGTATAGCGCCTGTAGCCCGACTCGTTGCCATTGCCTCCCGAGAAGCTGCGACCATATCGGGAATCCATGCTGGAGCGTATCTAATGCGAATCGATGGTAATTATATTCAGTCTGTATGCGCTTTTGGCCGTTTGCCATTTAGCTGAACCGCGTCAAAGTGCACATCTTACTTGTTCACCGCGTTTCTAACAGGATGCGATTTCCGGTTAAACTTGTTCCGCCGCCTAGAGCTCTCTGCTCATTCGAATAGAAACAATTTGATCTATACGGTCAGAAAAAAAAACACGAATGGGATAGAAAAAATCTCGGCCTCCTTTTGCCGTTCACCCGAAAGTACCGACTGACAGTTATCGATAACTAGCAGCTAGCCAGGGCTGAAGCGCGTAGGAAACCATCGTTTTACAACACTCGCCAGCATTTAAAATTTTCAACGTTAGATTTATTTTTGTACAATCAGATGAGGATGTGCACTCTCTTAATCCTAACTCAAACTACAAAATGCTTAGCTAGAGGGCCGATTTCACAAGTCCCAGTTCAGAATGCGAGAAAAGTATTTCCCTTAGTTCTGACCTGCAACAGAAAATGCTCCAAAAGATTCATATATAATATGGTAAATAGATCTAGGTTTTCGTAGTATTCCAACTAAAGTATTTCAATAATACTTTTAAGGGAGCTTGTGGAAACGGCTGCAAATATTAAATCTACTCTCATACATCCTCATAACGTTGTTTCATCTTCATCTTGATGTACGATTTGTAGTCGTAGCGTTGTGATATGCCTGACGACTTGTTGCCCAGACCCACGTTGTTGGAGTGTCCCTCAGCCTAGAGGATGAAAAATACAAAATAATGTAATTATTAATTATTTTAAGCAAAGCAGATGTATGCTTCATACCTCTATGATCTGAGTGCGGCCCTGGTTCTTCCTGCCCAGTCCCTGGCCCTCCGACCAGCCCATCTTCTGCAGCAGGCGACTGCCCACGTTGCTCGAACTAATGGGCATGGCTGGAGCAGCCCCAGAAGGGTTCTTCGGCCCCGTCTGCAAAGTCTTTATTTCCTGCTCAAATCGCTCCCTACTGCGATTTGGCGGAGGAGGATCGCTCTCGCCGTACTTCATCCGGCGCTCCTTGGCACGGTCTCGATAAGATAGGGCCTCATCAATGCTAGCATCCCCTCCAGCGCTTGGATTGAGCTTGGCTAGGTTCTCCTTGTGCAGCGTGGACATCTTCACATGTTTTTGCAATATATCCAGTGACTGGAAGGCACGCTTGCAAAGCAGACAGCTTAGCTTCTGAATATCCACATAATCCGACTCGTTGGAGCCTCCGCCTCCAGATGGAGCTGCTAATCCCACAGAACTCTGTGCTTTTGGCAAGTTCGGAGCACTGTCCTCCTCAGAATCCGATGCTCCGCCATAGGCATTTACAAGCTTGTTTATAGGAGCCAAAGCCGGTTGAGCCACATAGTCATTCAGCTTGTCCCTCTCCTTTTTCTCGAGAATCGAGAAGCCCACATCGGCATATCCTCCTTGATTGCCACGTGGCGTGGAGGCACCTTCGTTGCCCAAAATAGGTTGCGGAGTGGCCACCGCAGTGTAATCCTTTTTCTGGTTCAGCTGCTTGGCCCATTTCTCCATGTCCTTCACTATCTTCTTGGCCACCTTGACTTTATCGGGCTTGTTTCCCCCCTCCCTGTCTTTCTCCTTCTCCTTTGCCTTCCTGGCCTCCTCTTCCTTCTGTTCTGCTTCGGCTAGCGTTTCCTGCAGGGCTGCCTGAGTGGAAGCTGGCGTGGCCAGCACGTAGGTGCTCCTCCGCTGATCCCAATAGAGGTAGGCACCCGTTTCGTTGTTGTAGTAGTACTGCGAGTGGGCATCGTAGTATAGACCCGTGGAACGGTCGTAATAGTAGCCGGATGTCTCATCGTACTGGTACTGCGACACATCGGGAGTGGCTACAAGATGAAGAGAAATAATTTACTTTAATGGAATGCTTCGGAACATTTGTATATGGGCACTCACGGTAGGTCTTTCCATCGTTGCCCCTGGGCGCACTAACGGCCTGAGCAGCGAATGAGGCCTTCACCTCGGCCGCTGCCTGTGCCGCAGCTGTGGCCGCCGCCGTGATCGTTGTCTCTATACTATTCATCTTCTTCTGCTTGCGCTGGATGGCCGAGAGGGCCACAGCCGCTCCGGAGTTGGCCTCCGTTAGGAGAGGATCACTGCTCTTCTTGTTTATGTCCGCCGTGTAGTAATCCGTGTAATATTGGACGTAATGAGCATGCTCCACGGGATTCGTGGCGTAGAGGGAGGCACTATACTCGGCAAGCCGTGGGACATCCGCAAGGGTGTAGTTCCCATCCAAGCCTGTGGGTGGAACTGCAGAAATGTCGCCACTATTACCGCTTGCTTGGCTGGATTTAACTGCTTTGGCTTTTGGATCCTTTGGCAATGCTTGACGTTCCTCCAGGTCATTGCAGTAGGTAACGGCCACTGAATGGAGTATATAAGTTATTTGTGAGTCATAGAAACTCTAAACCAACATCTTACCAGGTCTGTCGTCGAGAGTCAGAGGAGGATCCAACGATGTCAAGGCATTGTGCACATTCATGGAGTCGACGAGTGTGTCAAAGTGAAGATAGCAGATTCCGCGCGAGGCCTGAGTCAAGGTGTCCCGACTGATAATCACCTTGCTGATCGTCTTGCTCAGATCCTTCAGATGCTCCTGGAGGGCAGTGAGCACACCCTCCTCGTTAGTCAACGCATCCAGGTTGCGTAGCATGATCTCTGCATGAATGGGAAAAGTTTTAGAAAATATAAGTGGTAAGATAGCTTTAGAGCTTGCATACTTTTGGTGAGAATGTTGCTGACTTCGTCCACGCCTTCGCTGCCGGAGGAGAAGGTTGTTTCGCTGTCCTCCCGGGATGTCTTGCACACGAAGCAATAGAACCTAAACTTGAAGTTGCAGACGCCGCACTGAAAGAGGCATATGTTGTAGTACATGTAGAGAACATTTCTATTTTGCAAAACACCACCTTGTTGCAATTCCAGTCCTGAATGCGCTTGTGACTGTACTGCATGGTCACCCGTTGATCGTTCAACTTCAGCACGCCCTGTTGCGCCAGACATGGAAATAGGAAAAAGAAAGGTTCGGTATTAGTGACTTATCGAAGGGATGCCATCGTTCACACTCTACACAGTCACCGGATTGCTTCTGTGTTTCGTAACGCGAAGTTTTAGCTGCTGGCGATATCCTTGGAGCTCCTTCCTTGAGCAATAACAGTGAAACAATTGTTTCTTGTTCAGTATCCATGTTTCTAGGATTCATGTAATCATAGGCTGGGAAATAATAAGCCACTTTTTGTTTAGAAAAGGTAAGCCAAACGGAGAAACACTTTTCACTATCTTTGCCAACGGAAGAACCTTGGCTGGTGATGAGCAAAGGTGCAAAGGGTTTCTGATTGATTGCGCTGATACCTGTGTCATATCCATCCATTGTTTCGCCTCCTCAACGGTGTTAAACTCGACAAACGCTATACCGCGTGATGAATCTAAATTTTCGGATAGAAGCAGATACAAAATGTTTTCGTCAAAAAATGTTGAATGTTTCGATAGGTTTGTAACAATTCTGTGGTAAATTGTATTCTTTTCTTATTCGTTTCATATGTGGCCGCTTAAATTCGATTGGTACATGGTTCATCTCCACTTGGCGCATGGATGCAAATACTTTTTGGACCTACTTACGTCTATGCTGAAAGTATAAAGTCAGTGATTCGTAACCCACCTGCTCCATGTTTCCGGATAATGCGAATGCAGGCTGGCTCCATGTTGACCTTTATCAGCTCGCTCATTATCTGGGAGGGATAATGTCTATTTAAGAGGTGCCTTTTTGCAATACTCTCTTTTAGCTTACATCTGCTCTTGTCATATCCTTGGTGAGACCGAAGATAATAATGATGTTGAGGGCTTCGGTGGCTCCTCGGTATTTGTTCCTGCGCATGTGGCCCTCGTCACTGTCATAATCCGACGAAGCTCTCCTTTCCCGAACGCGATCCCGCTCCCGCTCGGGCTCCCAATCCCTTTCACGTTCTCTGTTGTGGTTGGGCATACTATTGTTTCCACCGCCGTTGTACACACGATGATCTCGGGGGCGTCTGGAAGGAAAGGGGTAAGGTATTATATGGATAGTAATATCATATCACAAGATGCACTCACGAGTTCCGCTCGTTGCTTCTGCTTCGATCGTCATGATTGTAGTTCCTGTTCCAGGGTCTACTGTGCTCCCTGCTGCGACCCCGGTCCCTGTCCATGGAGTTACGATCCCGCGAATCGAGATCCCTACAGCGCTGCTCGTACTCATAGTCATTCAGCTCGCGCTCACTATCACAATCTCTATCCCGATTCCTTCGATCAAAGCTACCTTCCCGCCGGAACTGGCGGTTATCAAAGTTATTCCGAGAGTTGTAGTTGCGCTGATCGTCCCGGTGGTCATCGTTGATCAGGTGGTGGTACAGATCGGGGTCACCATTGCCACCGCGACCACCACGATGCTCGTGCCTGAACACGGGGGAACGATCCCTGCTGCGCGATCGGGAATTCCTCTGCCGGAAGCCGCCATAGCCGCGGTTTCGCTCACTGGCAAATGGTTGTGCTTGTTAATAAGTAATGTCTTATGGTTTAAGGAGTTGTACACACCGTGAACGCGATCGGGATCGGCTGTATCTGGACCTGGCTCTGTAGTAATTGTTGCCCCCATCCCTCTCATTTCCACTGCCTCTGGAAAAACTCCGAGCGTTTCGCGCGTCCATTGCCGACTTGGTGGGGCTTATCCGATTGCCGGGCAATGTTTATCAGAGAGCTCCTGCCGAAGAGCTCCCTAGTTTCTTTAAATTAACCTAATTTTGTGTAAACTTAACCCCGGTGTCTTTATGTCGGACCGTTTTCTTTTTTCCTCAGGAATATTTAAGACCCTTTTGCCATTCACGGCGAGCGATATATCGATAAGTACAGCCAATCTAGAGATGGCACGATGTTGAGTTATTGAGTGCTGTAGTTAAAGGCATTAAAACTAATGCGATGAAATAGAATTCGGGATAGTCCAAAGCAAAATTAAAACATAAATTGGTTATCCTAAATGCATATACTTTATGACTGTAATCACTTACACTGTGATTAATATTAAATTACTATTTTTAATTCAAAATACGCTCCGTTAACCCGTTCGATTGCTGAGCGCAACTATCGGCCACCTCCAGAAAAAGTGTTGGAAAGCGCTCGGGTGCCACCACCTTGCCATTCCGTGCAGCGTGTCTTGGGGAAAAACCAACTTATTTTATTTTGGATCCATCTAAACTTGGAACTCCCCCCAAAATCGACCCCAAGCAGAGGTATCTTATCGCTCGCTGATATTGCAAGCTCGAGTAGTGTTCTGAAACGCGGCCACGATGAAGAAAGTGCTATTAACGAAATCGCAGCACATCCAGCCAGTTGTCGCTGGGGGATCGGATCTTCTGCTGACCAGACAAGCAGCTCTCGTTCGGGTTTCCGTGCCCGCCGCACTGGGCAGCACCACCTACATCCAGCGCAAGTCCTTCCAGCCCGTGTACGAGGACATCTTCAAGTTACTCATGCGAATTCCCGATAAAGCCCTCGTCCAACGGGTGATCGACGCAATGAACGGGCATAACAATAGCGATAAGATCGCTATCTCCTATCAGGGTAAACAATGCTCGTGTGGGGCCCAAAAAGTGGATGCCTCGACGCAAACTGAAACGGAACCCGAGGAAGGAAAGCTAAAATCAACAGAATCAAAGCCTGCCATCAAGAATGAATCGTCAGAATCTACGGGGAACACCACTACAACTCAGGAGAGTTCAAGTTCCACACCTGTGGAACCAGCTAAAGAGCCCATAAAAGTTCCTAAAAAGCGCGGAAGAAAGCGCAATACCTGCGTGCCACAGGTGGTCAAGAGGTCAGCGGCTGAAATGGCTCTCCAGGAGCGGGAGGAAAAGCAGCTGACACCCGTGGTCACCAAGAAGAGAAAACAAGAGGTTTCAGTAAGTAAAAAATGTACTTCATAACACAAAAATATTCTGTGCTTAAAGCAAGTCTTTTTCCAAAAATGTTGACTCATGACTCGTTATTATTTCATAAACGATAATACTTGTTTTTAAGGCAAAGTGAATCAGAATTGTGAGACTTTTGAATTCAGTTCCTTATCTTCATAACAAGGAAATACATATTTGATTTTACTGATATAAACTTAAACTACTTTTTCACAGAATTCCTCAAAATCGGGGGAAGACCCATATTCGAAAGCAACACCTCAGCGTCGTCAGTCCGGTTTCTCGGATATATCCCTAGATTTAGACGAAATCACCCGGGTAGAGAACTATATTAATGGCAGCAGTAAGGACCGGATTCTATGCATAATGGCCAATGAATTCAAAAAGGCACGCATTGTGTCCGAAGAAGGATTGCTGTAAGTATGAATAATTTTGATACTATGATGTCATCTTCTCTATAAATACATTCATGCCCTTCCAGACCCATCCACGATGAAATACTAAAGGGAGATATTTACGGCGTAAAGCGTCAGATGTTCGTCTGCCATCACGCCAACGTGAACATCAACGAGCTGGTCAGCTCCGATGGAGAAGATTGCCTGGAACTCGCCCTGACGCACGATTCCGGCCCTGAGATAGTATCGCTTATTTTGGGGGCTGGCTGCCTGACGGATCACCTCTATGAGAACTCAAATACAGCTCTCCACCTGGCGGTGATAAACAATATAAATATCGAGTCGATTAGGTTACTGATGCGCCGCATCGATCTGAACAGTCTACTGCTGACCAACGATGATGGTTATACAGTTTTGCACCTGGCCGTGCGTAATAATCAGTTCTTGGTTGCGGAAGCGATACTAGATATAATAGATGAGCGGGAGTTGGGGGAAACAGTGTACAGGAGAACGCAGGAGGCGCAGAATGCGAATGAGAGCGATGAGAAGGCTTTCGCCAGGTACTACGATCGTGCCTGCGAAAGACTGGAGTTGAGTAAAGCCAAGTTGAAGAACCGTCGGCATAAACTGGAAGTGATCAATGCCTCCGAGGCGAAGGGTGGCAATTCGCCGCTTTTCTTTGCCGTCGAAGGGGAACAGGGTGGGTTTTAACCAATTCACTAATTAGCAGTCGTATTTACTTAATGAAATCCCTATCCTCTTACAGAACACATTTGCTATTTCCTGCTGGCACACCTGGCCGATCCGGATGTGGAGAACCTAAGCTGGCATTCCCCAAAATCGTTTCACTACGAGTACGCTCGCACGCTGCGCATCAACCTGAAGGTGGCCCGCGTCATGGAGAAAGTAGTTAGCATTTTGAACACTTGACTTAAATGTGCTGGTGTAAATATATATGTGTTTATTAGCCCCAGCTAAGTTCAAAATTGGTTTGCTTGAGCCTGGCCAACTGAATGGGTTGTAACGATAGAGGCAGTCCCCTTTGCGTATGCATTTTCCAGGGCCATTTTGTGGATTTCTTTCTCTTTCCGGATTTGGCCTTCTTCTTGGCAAGAACTAAAAGGATACATATATATATGGTTAATTCTATCTTTTCCAATTATATTTTCAAACCTAGTTTTTCCAGCTCCTGAAAATCCTTTGCACTATAGTGACAATATTTACAATACATTTCAAATTTGCAGTAGCCTCCAAAGTAACGCTTGCAAGGAGTTTTCTTGCGTTCTTCGTCCAAAATCTTTTTGGGATCTATAATAATTTAAATATTAAATTTATGCTTTGTGTTGTTTACAAAGGTTCTTACCCTCATAACGTCTCATATAGTTGGTCTTGGCAATTGTGTGAGAAATGCCGCCATTGTGCAATTTGCGCACATTTAAATCGTTTTTCATAAAACAACAACAGTAGTCGCAATAATAACTTTTTCCACCCATTTTTAGAAATGTAAACAAAACAATATGCTAACCATAAAATACAATACTTTTAAGCGTAGAGATGGCAAATCGGATAGTATTACTGATATCGATAGAGTGTTTAAATATCGATTTGACTCTTTTTTTTGATAGATAAGTAGTACCCGTGATAGTAATTACATGATATATTTATTTTAGCCTCTAAAACTTTAAAACAAGAACAAGTTTTATTTTAATTTAGTTTGCTTATGATATTTTAAGTTAGTTATAAGACCTGTTTTTCTGTTCCCCAAATGATATTATTTATATGTTAGGAACTATCGTATGAGGTTTGTTGACCTTTAGCCGTGTGGATTGGCCCACCACTATCTGAGTGTGCAAATTTTTTCGCAGCGATAGGCAAAACCGCTCGACAGCCGGCGAAACAAAGTAAAACGGAGCTTCAGGACCAAGTTAGCTTGAAAAGCATAGCACCACCAGACATGGAGCCATCGTTGGACAACTACAAGCTGAGCTGCGAGCTCCTGGGCCACAGCCTGGATGTGCGGGCAGTGGCGGCGGGAGGAGCCACTCCGGAAGGCGGCCAGGTTATTCTGTCTGGGTCCAGGGACAAGAGCACCAAGATCTGGAAGCCCACTGGGTGAGTTGAACCCTTAGCTTACTACACCCCAAAAACCCATCCTAAGCCTCCATTCTCTTCCCCAGAAATGAGTACTTGGAGAGCCTGACCCTGCAGGACCACAAAAACTTCATCTCGTACATCTACTACCTGGAGTCGGAGCAGTGGATCTGCACAGCCAGCAATGATGCCACCATCTGCATTTACAAGCAGGATGGCTTTGTGCCTTTGCTCACCCTCAAGGGCCACGGCTCCACGGTGTGCGCCCTCTCGGAGGGACTGGAGCCTCGCAGCCTTATCAGCGGCAGTTGGGACAAAACAGCTCGGGTGTGGAGCATCGGCGAGGCGGGTGATGTGACCTTCATTACTTTGGAGGGCCACGAGGCGGCTGTTTGGGCAGTGGCCACCTTGAAGGAGCAGGGAAAGTATGTGACCGGTGGAGCCGACAAGAACATCTACTACTGGAACGCAAAGGGCGAAAAGCTGCGCCTGCTCAAGGGACACACGGACTGCGTGAGGGGCCTCATCGGTCTGGAGGCCAACACGCTGCTCTCGTGCGGCAACGATGCTGTTCTGCGGTTTTGGAACGAGGATGGCGAGTGCGTCCGCCAGTTGAGCGGCCACTCCAACTATATATATTCGATGGACCGGAACCGGGCTCTGGGCGATCAAGTGGTCGTCTCCTGCGGCGAGGATAGCACGCTGCGCATGTGGAATGTGATCACCGGCGATGAGCTGGGCGCTCCCATCATCCATCCCGCCATTTCGGTGTGGTCTGTGGCCTGTCTGAACAACGGCGACATAGTCACCGGCTGCAGCGATGGCGTGGTGAGGGTATTCAGCCAGGTTCCGGCTCGGCAAGCCAGTGAGGGACTTCTGAAAGCCTTCGACTTGGCTGTGGCCACCAGGAAGTCGCAGATCAACGAGGAGATTGGAGGTATCAAGAAAACAGAGTAAGCTTTCGAGTACTTTTATGTTCGGTACATGTAATCCTAAAATCCTTTTTCAGCCTTCCAGGTCCCGAGGCTCTTCTGGCCAATGGAACCCGGGAGGGACAAACAAAGATGGTGCGTCATCCTGATGGATCCGTAAAGTGCTACAGCTGGGAGCTGGGCAATTGGAATCTGGTTGGCGATGTAAGTGGTGCCTCTGGCGGAACCCAGGCGAGCTCCGGCAAGAAACTGCACGAGGGCAAGGAGTACGACTATGTGTTCAACGTGGACATTTCCGACACGGAGCCACCCATCAAGCTGCCTTACAACCGGGGCGAGGATCCCTGGCAGGCGGCCCAGTCCTTTATCCATCGTAATAACCTGCCGCAGGCCTACCTCGATCAGGTGGCCAACTTTATAGTGAAGAACTCGGGAAGTGCGCCCGTGTTGGTGGAGCAAGCGCCAACTGGCTATCAGGATCCCTTCACCGGCGGCTCCCGCTATGTTCCCGGGTCGAGCAACACCAATGTGCGAAGTGGCGGCAATGTGGACCCTTTTACAGGCGCATCAAGCTACTCCACAGCCAGTAGCAACACCCAGTCGCAGGTGAATGTGAACTTTGTGCGACCCGGTGATAAGCACTTTCCAGTGAGCAGCTACCGCACCTTTGACACATGTGATGCGAAGAAGGTGCTGGAGAAGATGAAGTGGGTACAGAAGTGTTCTTTGGGATGCAATTTATCTAATTCCTTCCCGATTTCAGAGAGTTTAACAACAAGCTAACGCCTGCCGACGGTCGAGTTGGAGACGAAGTCCTGCTGGCTGTAATCAAACTAACCGAGCAAACACCGGAGCTTGACTTGACCTCTCTGGAAGCTCTTAGTATCCTGCTGAAGTGGCCAGCGGCCATGCTCTTCCCCGTGTTGGATATTCTTCGGTTGGCCGTGCGGAATGAGCCCATCTTCACTGTCCTCAACAACAGCCACAATTTCCTAGGGATCGTGATCCCCCAATTGAGTGGTTCAGCGGCCAATCAGCTCATGGTAGTTCGTTGCCTGGCCAATAGCTTGAGTCACACCTCTGGACGGCAGCAGGTGGAGTCCCATTTGGCGGAGATCATCGACCTTGTGGGAGCCATCAAGACGGGCAGCGCCAACCTGCAGATTGCAGTGGCCACCTTCTATTTGAACCTTACAATCGCCCAGACCGTGAACGTGACCAAATCAGAGGTGTGTCACGTGGTTACCTCCGGTGTGGTGGAGCTGCTTAAGTGGGCCAAGGATTTGGAGGCGTGCTACCGTTCCATGCAGGCCATCGGCAACCTGACCACCACTTCCTGCGGACAGGAGACCATCGCCCAGGTGGTGTCTGTCGACTATGTGATGGACAAACTGCGGGAGCTGACCAACACCCCGCAGGGCGAGAACTTCAGCAAAGTGAACTCGGTGGGCCACGCCCTGCTGGCTGCGTTCTAGGATCTCTGTTCGATCATTCTAAATTATACATATATATATATTGGAGAACGTTTTTTTCTAAATACACCATATACAACGCTAATCTTTCTTAGCCTTGGAATGCTGGGGATCCGTCGCCGCCGACGACGATGAGGGTTCTGGTGGCTGCTGTCGGTTGTTGATCCGGTCCAGGAGTTCATGCTTCCATCGCTCCTCGGGCACGCCTTTGGCCCATTCTGGCACTGTGATGTTGGGCAAGGTTATTGTGGACATGGCTTTGAGGATCTGGCATAAAAATGTGGTCATTACAATCTTAATAATATGTATAGGGTCTGTTTTGAGTTCGTAAGATTAAACTGTATTTATTATTCACCTGTTCTGTTCGCGTTTTGTCCAGATCCATTTGGAGTTCCCTAGGCCTGGGCTCACTCCAAACCTGCCTCTCGATTTCCACATCAGCGGGCTCAATCGGTGGCATGTTGGGGTCACCGTGAGTGACCTCAGCTGTCATCAAATCAATATCCGCATCATTGTTTTGAGATGCGGGCTCCCGTTCCCTGGGCGTCTCCTCGGAATCTGCACCATCGTTATCCTCATCTAAGGCGAGGGGCTGATAGCCATCATACACATCCGAATCATCATCGTCCTCGCTCTCCACTCCTCCTCGCGGATGTTCCACCGTTGGCGTTGGAAATATGTCCTGACCAGGATCCGTGGGTAATTCCGGACTTCCCATTGTTATGGTTTTTCGCCCTGTAAAGTTTTGTCATCGATAACGATTGGCAAGAAGTAGTGCTGTAAAATGTCGTAGTATATAAAGATACCGCTAATTTTCAAAAATAGATGTTTTAAAGTTTTCAAAACTATTTGAGATAAACAATTGAAAGTAAAAGTATTCCCACGAAATTGATTATCCTAAAACCAAAGAAGCCAGCATTGTTTACATAAAAGTCATAATATATTTCCTAATACATGTACGCGGGGGCGGGAGCCGTGGCAGCTGTGCTGCCCGCTTCGGAAGCCCCCACTTTCTGGAGTGGTATAATCGTGGACTTAATATCTCTATTCGAGGTCTTGCGCAATTCGGTGGCCGCGTGTTGCAGCTGCAGGGTGCACTCGTTGCTGGCTCCGTTCAGGCTGAGATGGGCGCACTCCTTCTCCAGCAGCATGGCCAAGGCCTCCAGCAGCTCCACGAATCCGAGGGCCAAGGCAGCTCGTCGAATCCGATTCAGTTCTTTGTAGAAATGCTGCGTCTTATCGGGCATCTTCTTGGCATGCCGCAAAACCTTCTGGACATCGGACTGCAGGCTGGCCTGTCGTATCCATACCACACTGCTCTGGGAATAGGATCTCCTGTCGGCCCGCACTGGAAAGCTGGCCGTCTCTCCAGGGGCCAAGTCCTCGGGGAATCCCAGCAGTTCCAGATCTCCAATCCAGGGTATAACATTTGTCCCGGGCGGCAGAATGTTCAACATCAGATTGGATTTCTTCTTGCTATCGGTGAATGCATATATGAATCCATACCACTTGTCGCCCACTTTTACCAAAGCGGCCATGTTCTCCATTTTGAGAGCTCCGTGAAGCAGGACGCAAAGGTTTTCCTTTTGCTGCTCTGTCTGAGGACCAGGCTTTAGGACAATGGTCACATCATCGTCGCCACTCTCCTCGGTCTCCTTGGGGTCCTTGGCGTAGAAGTCACGTATATCGCTTTCCAGCTTCTCCAGCTCATAGTTGGGATTACTGACATCTAGGTTAAGTTTTGGAGGCTTGGCTGCAGGCGGCAAGCTTCCAGATCTTCTGCTGCCGCCAGTCTTTTCCCGTTCCACCTTCGGCAGCACCCAATGACGGCTAAGAGTAGCCGGCGAACCAATGTCCGACAGGGCTAGAAACCCGCACACCTCAATGCGTTGATCTATGTGGCGTGTGGTGGGCTCTCGGCCAAAGACTGAAGATTTTTGCTCATAAGGTGCCGTGGGTGGCCAGAGCAGAACAGGCGCGTCCATGCGGAAGTAGCTGCCGCACTTTAGGGTCACCTCCGATGACTTGTAGCAGGACTCACACAGCCGTTCGATTAGTTCGAAGACCGTAGTGCGGCCCAGTTCGCTTTTGTGGCTGGGATTGGGGTTGGGATTGGGATTTCCCTCGACGGCTTCGGTGGGCTTAGTTGGTTTCGTCATGAACAGCTGGCCTGAAGAAGAAAACAGATCATTAGTGACTTGTAATTTGTGTAAATTCTCAGTCTCACCCTTTAGGGAGACCTTGTCCAGTAGCTGTTGGTACACAGCCAATCCCCTAGTGAAATAATGATCGCCATGCAGACCCAAACAGATAAAGTTCAGGTTGTAATTGGCCAGGGTTTTCAGAAAGTTGAACTCGGGCTCCGTCTCCTTGTCGGCGTAGGCTTCCAGGAAGCTTATGATCGAGGTGTTGCCGAAGCCAAGACCGCAGTCCGTGAAGACGACCACCTGCAAGATGTTTTGGTTGCCCCACGGCGACATAATGGACACCACCGCCTTGAGCATGCTCATCAGACAGGCCTTGTCCACCGGCTCCACTTTCTTGACTGCCTGCCGGATCTGGTCGTAGTCGCGTGTGAAGTCCACCTTCAGTTCCGCGGTCGTGGAGTAGGAGAGCAGGCCAAGGTGCTCCAGTTTTCCGGCCGTCGTCAGGTTGTCGAGCAAATGCTGAATGCCCTTGATGGCCAGCGATTGGTAGGTGTGCTCATTGCGTCCTGGGACAGGACGAAGCATCGATAGCGATGCATCCAGTGCAATTAGGGTGGGCATATCGCTGCTTTTTGTTATAAAGTTATTGTTAATAAATGGTTTATTTATATTTCCGGCACTACTTGTTATTTATGCATCTTCTTCATCCGCTCCAGCTGAAATGCTGTTCACAACGGTCTTTGTGAGTGATTCCAGGTGAATGGCAGTTCTCCATAAATTGGCGCCAAAACAGAAATTCAAATATTTAAATATTTTTAATTTGCCTATAATAGTCTATTAAAAATTGTTATTTTTGTAAATATCATAATTTATTTCTTAGGTAAATTTTTAGTTATTCATGTAATTTAAATTTCCCATTGTTTCAGGTCCCACAAGTAAACAAAAATATTAACTGCTTTGTTTTATTAATTTGTATTCGAAATTCTAGGAACTGGAGCCAGCGGAAACCAATTATAATTGAACTGTTAGGCATCTCATCTCAATCAATAAATTTGGAATTTTAACTGCCTTAGATTTTGCCGCAAAACCATCTAGAGTTCGTCACCCATGTCATTTGTTTGCATTGCGCTAAATGGTTTTGTATTAGAATAGATTGAATTTTGATTCGTCGGCAGGCCGACTTGACTCTAGGCGGGAACTCATCATCTTTTGATTTTAATTACTAAAAACATATGCAGTGCGACAGTCTCCAGCGGCCAGAGAAAGCGGAGAGCAGCTCTCTCTGCTGTCGGGGAGGAATACGGATCCGATCCACATCTACTCCGGAACAGGCGGCCCAACCAGCATCATTCCTCGTTCTCCACTCGAGCTGTGAGGACGTCCAGTTGAAGTGCCCCGATTTGAGGCCCAAGTGATCCAAGTGTGTGCCAGACTTGAAAGTATTCTTGTGACCTTAAGTTATTGAAATTCGCAGCCAAGTGAGTACTTTATTGCCTTACCTAATCGAACAACACAAATATTATTTAATTAGCAAATAAAACACGAGCTTCTGATGGGGAATATATCATTATTAGTCAACCTTTAACCGCATCCTTATCAAGATTTGCCTATCTGGAGGCTTTTTCGATTTCTTACTCATTAACGGTGGCGTTTTTATTTTCGCACTCGTACATTTCACTCGCTTATTTCTGACCCAATTTCCGCAATGCATCACTTCCTCTCCCTTCCGAAGGAAAACTGGCACATGCAGTTGACCAGTGGATATTTTTGCGTCATTTGTTTATCGCGGCAAGAACAATATCGCTCTGTATACTGCATATATATTTAGCGAGGTCTATCCGCACGGAGCGGACAAGGAACCAATTCGCTTTGTTTGCACTTGTTTCAGCTGCAAATCAGTGGCATTTCTTTATTATTTGTTTGCGCCCCCATAAATATGGCACATAAACTTGCCTATATTTGTTTATACCATAGTTATTTGCGATAAACACTTTCCGATCTGCAGTTAGGCCAGAGGAAACGTCGCCATTGCAATTGCTTTCAATGACCATTTCGATTTTCCACAGGTCACGCAGTGGATTTGCACACCAGCATCCTAATTAAAGATTGGATCCGATCGAAACGCACTCTATACGAACCATGGGTGCAAGAAGTCGGACACTGCAATTGGCGTTCCTAGCTCTAATTGCGCTCGGGCAGTGGCACACCATTGCAGCGGGCCCAGTCACGTAAGTAATCTGCATCTATCTACTTAAGTTTGGAGAGTAGGGAAGATAACTCCCCCCGGAAACTATTTTTCACCCCTAAATTCCTTTGGGACAAGATATCCTAGAGATAGGCAAAAGATGGGAATTAAAATATACAGGCTTATATAGGATAAAGTCCTTGGGAGAGTATATACATTATATTATAAGAGTCCATATATGTAGTTTATTTAGTATCCTAAGATACCCAATCCTATCCATAGACCTTACCACGTAGGACTGGGAACCCCATAGACTTTATTATATATACTATAAAGTTTATTAAGCATATATCAAAGTTTAGGATAATTTACAATTGGTAATGGATTTTTATATATGGAAACTTACTTATAATAATATCAATACAAATTATCAGATGATAATACTCACTCTTCTGTTTTTGAATAGTTCCCCCATAAGATTATTCTTTTAATTACCGCTTTTCCCAATTAATTTCCCAATTTCCCTGTGACTTGTAAGCCATTAGGGTTTCCCAACTTCAATAGTTCACTTTGAATGCACTTGAAAGCGATGCTCTCAGAAGCAATAACTCCGCGATCATATCTCGCACAAGGGGCGGTAATTGGATGCTCAATCTTTGGGAGTCCCCGCCCCAATCCGGATTCAAAGGAACTAGAGTGTCTGGCCCTCTATCTTTTTATGGCTCCGACACATGTCACACATTCGTTCGCACTTGCCTTCGGAGTGGTTCTGGTTCCGTATGCCATCCCATAACTTAGAATACCCTCCACTGTGGAGGAGTTTTTAGCGAAATGTGCAAGACTTCAAACTAAAAGAAGTTGTCGGCGCCTGGGGCCATCTCGCATGGAGATGGATGCATCCCATGCCCGGCCACTCCACTCCACTAATGACTAATGCCTTCAAAGGGAGGCCAAGATGTTGGCGTTCCGCCTATTTGTTTGTTTATTTTCGAACTCTGGATGGGACAGGGGGAGTGTTTTTACTGCACACTTCATGCAAATGGGCGGGTTTTCGGAGGGTGACTGGGCATAGAAGCATATGTTTTATGTTTTCCCCCTCTGTGCATCTATGCTCTATCCATCAGCATCAATGCATTTCACACAAGCAGCTTTCGGAACAGAGGAATAGGGTTCCTGACCCTGAGATCCCGGCCATCAGGCCCGTCCTCGATCGCTATTGCGCCCCTCAATATTTATAGACGCTCATGATGGCGGTGGTCCCATGCCCATTCCCATCCAGACTGCATCTCCACCCCCACTCAGATGATTAATGGCCCAGAGCGAGGCTAATTTTAAGCAATCTCCTCATCCCCCGCCTCTTTGCAGCAACGAGGAGCTGCGTGGAACCATCCAGTCGCTGATCTACTCCTACAACCAGCTGGACAACAAGCTGGAGCGTCACGAGCATAGGGAGCGCGCCTTGGGCGAGCTGCTGAAGAAGGCCCTGCAATCCCTGCAGAAGGGCCAGAAGAGCCTGGAGCCCATTAATGGGATTTTCGGGCGTCTGGATGAGAGGGTCAGCCAAATAGAGACCATGCTGATTACGGTAAGTCAGGGGTAATGGTATACTGGTACTTTTTATTTACTAAATAAATCAAAAAAAAAGTTGAGAACACGTATTCCTATTTCTGAGCAGAAATCAGTTTTGAAAAAAATCTATTTACTAAAATTCATCTCACTTTTTTAAGAAGAAGAGTTCTTAAAATCTAGACAAAAAAGTTCTCAATGGGGTTTTTCTAACAAAAAATATCAGTTTGAGAACACATTCTGTCTCTTATCCAAGAAGAAACGTTCTTGAAAAACAGATAAAAGTTTTCCCGAAAACATAAAAATACATCAAAAAATTGTTATCACTTAAAAAGAAAGAATGAAACGTTCTTAAAATCAAGACGAAAGTGTTCTCAAGGTTGTTTTTCTAACAAAAAATCATTAATTTCAAATACATCTCCCTTACATTCTCCCTTATTCAAGAAGAAACGTTCTTGAAATTAAGATGGAAGTGTTCTTTTATTTTCTTTCAAGAATTGAATTTTTAGAATTTTTTAATATACTTTTGTTTGAAAATCAATATATATTCGACATTATATTGCATATTTTTGACTATCTAATCTCTAGCAAGAGGAGAAGTACAACGCGCAGTCGGATCGCTTTAACCAGGCCACGGATCACATGTTCAAGTGGATGAGGGAGAACGACGAGTGCTTCAAGAGACCACCGGTTACTGCCAACCTGATTGCTCCACCTGCCGCGCCCGCCATTCCCAAAGAGTTCCTGGAGGAGCAAAGGCGCTTCAACGCAAAGCTGCTGGAGGAGATCCAAGATCTGAAGGCAAGCAACCAGAAGGCAGCCGACCAATCGCAGAAGAATTTCGAAAGTCTGCCCAAGGGAGCGGAGTTGCTGTCCCAGATCGAGGCCAAGTTGCAGGAGCACTCCGCCACTGTCACCACGGCAGCTCCGCCAAAGAACAATGAGTTCGAGGCCCAACTCCTGGAGCGACTGAATTCGCTGGGCGGGAAGGTCACGGAGTTGAGTGAAACTGTTCAACGGCCGGCTGCTCCAGTTGGCCTCAACGAGAACGATCGGGCCTACATCCAGGAACTGAATAACGACACTTTGAATGCCCTGGCACAACTTAAGAGCGAGTCGGCGGCAGTTCAGAAATCAGGTGGGTTTATTATTTTAATTTCCAAAACTATTTTACACCATATTTATTTATCTTCCATCACGTAGCCGCAACGGAGACCACGGAGCGACTGCAGCAGACGGAGGTCAATATCCAGGCGGACGTGCGCCAGCTCTCCACGGACGTGGGCATCCTCAACAAGTACTTCGCCTCGACGAACGAGAGCAACGCCAAGCTGAACGAGGGGCTGGAGGCCCTGAGCAAGTTCAACAACATCATGATGACCAACTCGCAGGTGGTTCTGGACACACAGCGCAAGGTGGACTTTGGCACACTCAATGTGGTGCAGCGGGTGGGCAAACTGTTGGAGGAGGAGGTGGCCAAGTTGAGCGAGCTGCTGAAGGAGCGCTTCGCCTCGCTGGACGGAACGGTGGTGAGCACCCAGCAGGAGGCGAACAAGAACATCAGCGCACTGCTGGAGACCGAGCTGAACCAGGTGTGGCACCGCATCGAGATCATGGCCAGCGAGATCGGCCAGAGCAGGGAGATGCTCGGAGTGATCCAGTCCGCATCCGATGGCTACATCAACAGCACCCTGGCCACGATGATGGGGCTGGGCAGCAAGGTGCAGGAGACCAAGAAGCACATGATCGACATGGACGAGAACCTCAACTTCCTGCTGGGCAAGCTGGCACTGATGTCCAGCGAGTTCGCCAACATCAAGAAGGGCCTGGCCGAATCGCTCGAGGATCTGCGCAACTCCTTCCATGTGCTGCACGAGCGGATGCCCACGGGCCCGGGTCCCCACAACATCGACAAGAACAAGTACCTCACCGATGTCAATCTCCTGTCCAAGCGCCATGCTGAGCCTGAAAGGGAGTAGAAGGAAGCCAGGGACTTGCCCAGGAATTAACAAAATACAATACTCCTAACCATAGCGTCTAAGTCGGCCCACTTACATATAATCATCCAGTTGCGCTTGAAGTCAAAGCTTGGCAAAACATCCAGATATATAGAGATATCCAAAGAAACTTAAAATATTTCAAGCTTATATTAACCTAGTAGTATTGCAGTGCCATTGACTTAAGCGCAACTTGCAACTTGATCTTAAACGCAACACCCTGCCCCGAGAATACACTTCACTATGAACAATACACTTTCGTGGTTTATTCTTACGATCTAAAAGGAATTCCTGGCGATAATTTACATAATGTTAAGGTAACTAGTTAATATAGGGGGTGCGTGACGGGTTTTTTTACGTGCCCCATCGTTGTTCGCAACGCGAGTACTTGCACAGGATGTTGGCAAACGTCTCCACGTCGAAGTGGCGTCCGCTGGGGTGCGTGTGGAACTCGGTGAAGCGCACATGCCACGGCAGCAGGCCGTATGTGCACGTCTGCCGGGCGAAGATGATGCCCAAGTCGGGTTCCGGGGCCTCGAAACCCAGTCGCTTGTTCAGCATGCCGCTGATCTGCTCGGTGAGCGCTTCGCGCTTTTGCTGGAGCAGATTTTGCACCGCTGGCGTCTCCCTGCCCTCGTACAACTCCCGGCAGACGTCGGCGATTAGGGCATGGCCGTCGGAGGCGCTGATTTGATAGAGCTGCAAGACGGGGGAAACCAGAAACTCAATCAGAAATTGATAAGAGAACCATTAGTTCCGGGAATCGGCTGTGCTGATATACCCTAACAAAGTGCTTGTTGATTAACTATCTTATGTAAATATATGTAACAAGTAAACTTTCTTCATTATTAACTGAAAAATCGAACCTTTTGACTATCAAGAAGGTTTTTAGTTTGCAAAGGTATTTCGACCTATGTTCACTGAGTTCATTACTCTAATCCCGCTTATCAGTTCCCGCCACTCACCTGCACTTGAGGGGACTGTGAGCCGTTGGCCCCGTTCACATAACCATTTGTTTTTTGTCCGTTCTTGTGCTGACTCTCCGCTTTGCTGGCACTCGGAACAGGTGGCCACTTAAAGCAGCTGCCCTGTTCCTCGCTGGTTGACCTGCAGACCTCGGCCAGCTCCACGTAGCCCTTGTCTTTTGAGCGCCTGTCATACAAGCTGACATGCTTGATGCCCACGTCCAGGGCAAAGTCAAAGATCTTCCTCACGAGCACCGCATCCACGCCGGCGTCCATGGGCGAGATGACCAGCACCAGATGCTGCGGCGTCTTGGTCAACTGGGAGCGGCAGTCGGCGAGCACGCGCCGCTCGTGCAGCTCACGTGCCGCTGCGCTGCGCCAAAGGTCATATGACCACCTGACCACCAGTGCATTCAGGCGCTCTCGCAGCCGCCAAACCAGCTCGTAGCCGCCGACCAGGAGCAGCAGGATCTTGCCCAGCAGCAGGCACAGCACCTCGATCATGTTGGTGAGTCTGGGGGCGGTTTTTCGTCCGGCGGGCAATCTATTCGGCTTGGAATCCGCTCCTGTTGCTTCTTCGGTTCCCCGTCGCAGTGTACACAAGCGAACATAACCTGCAAAAGTGGGCGGCGAAACTGGGATTAGGCGTTTCCAGGGGAGCCGGCGGTCTACCCACGGTTATCCAGGGTCACTTGGCTACCTGCTCAGTCACTTGGGTCGCGGGCTCATCGTGTTATCCAAGCGATTCCAAGTTTTAACCGATGCGCTCTCTCAGAATAATTGAAATACGTGTTCTTGAGAGTGACCGTTGGCAGGGGGGTAGAAAATACCAAATTTCTAAGGCTGTGATTTGAACCGTGATTATATTGAATATTTTTAAAATGTTTTAAAACTAAATATAACCATTTAAAAATGACTTTCGGTTATTGTTGTTTTTAGAATATTTAAACCAACAAGGCAAACTATGCTTATGGTTTTAAAAGTATATCAGAGAATTAGTAACTAGTAAAATTATGCGCTAAAAATATTGTTAAACTTAAAACCATTAATTTCACTGTGTATTATTTATTTGTAACAAACAATTTCCCAAATAATAAAACTATTACAGCAAAATGAAAAAATAAGTGCTTAAATTAAAATGTATATCTTCATCTGCTCACAATTTTTTGTGGTTTTGATATTTATTAAAACATTTTAGAAACAAATAATTGAAGTAACAATAACAAAAAATACTAAAAATACTACTGAGCTACACAAGGGTTAAGCGGTGTGCCTTTTTCCACCCCACGCACCTGGTCACACCAAAAGCCACGCCAAGTTTGTTTCGCTATTATTTTCGCCTTTGCCGGTTCTGTGACTCGTCTTCTCGTCGGTTCTATCGAAGTAACAACTGCGAATCCCTGCCAACTAATTAGCAAACACCCAGGTGAGTGCCACCAGCTACTTGCTTTCTCTGTAGCACTGCGTTTTTCCAAGCGGGGCTTTGTTTTCTGCGCCATCCTTTCGCCAATTCGCCGGCTGAGGCTGTCTGCCGAATTTCGAGGATAAGGGTTAAGGGGCGGGGTGGGTGGTGTTCGCTTGCGTGTGTGTGTGCGCCTGCAGGCCGTGGGTGTTTGTACATGTACAACAACAACGACGGCAACTAAAATGAGAGCCAAAAAGACAAGAGACAGCTGTGCGATGGCTATTTTTGTGTTATTCGTTTTGTTTTGTAAAATTAAATCTACATGGTGTATTTTTAACGATGATTTCATATCCGATTCCATGCGTATAAGCCTAAAATTAATTGCCAGCCAGTGTATGCAAATTAACCCTTAGCAGGTGCCTGGGCGATGGTTAACCCCCGATAAGAGCTGAACTTTTTTTTATAACTACTCAGCTGTTGTGGCCATTTTTGTTTTTGTTATTGCTGACTCACACACAAATACATAAACCACACATATAGAGTTTACGCAAGAACGAACCCCTTTGTTGGTGTTTGTGTGCGGGGATGACTCAAAAAGATGGCCAAAATGCTTTATCAGCGAAATGCGATTGAAAGCAGAGGGCGAGATTACGGGGAGCTATGTTCGATTTCCATTCAGGTGGAAAAGGTAACACCTAGCCTTATAAGGCGAGGAGTTTTTCCCTCTTTCCCCGCTCACTAACACTTGTAACCCGAGCTCTTTTGCCCACACACACATACATGCAAAGGCGGCTTGGATAACGGTAACTCAGCTGCAGACATTTAATCTTCTTGATTTCTAGTTTTTCCTAGAGTCTTCCCCTTTTTTCCGAGTTTTTGCACGCAACAAACGCATCTGCCGCAAAGCAACAACAACCACAGGGAGAACTAGTATCGCCGGGCGAAAGTTGAATCTCGGTTTACTCGGCACAGCCCCTCCTCCATCTTAAGACACTGCTGATGCATTTCCCACTCTAATTGCCAGCCATTTGTTGTTTTAAGCTACTTAAAGTCTGGAAAAACAACTCTCCAGTGCAACAAACTCATTTCACTAAGGCCAAAACAAAAACACGCAATAAGCGGGAAATATGTTGCCTAAAAACTCGAAGTTGTTATACACTCATCAGGGAAGTTTGCGTACACCCCAAGATTTTGGTTCAATTTTATAGATCATCATTGGTTCTTTCCTTCAATATGTATACTAAGGAATATATTTATAAATGTTGTTTGGAAACCTTGTATTTTTACATATATGTGCATAAAAGATTACTTCAATCTTTGATTTTAAATATATTTTATACATCATCATTATATGAACCCCCCAACATTATAACGTATTAATTATATTTATTTTGTTGTATATAGAAAACCCTTTAAATTTTGAAAAAACTTTTGAGGTTCTCATAACATATTCCAAACCAAATAAATTCCTTTATAATGGTTCCATTTTAATCGTTGATCACATATTCTTAAACTATCCTGTAAAAGACCATCTTTGCTTCATTTAAAGAAATATTTAAAAATCAATTTAGGTTCAGTGGAATATAACATGGTCACATTTTTATATTTTAATATTACTATGGAAATTTTTCAAATAAATAGTTCCTAAAACTTTCCCACCGAAAAAACCCTATAGATAAGATCCAGTTACCCCCTCTTCCGCTTTATAGCGACAATAAAACCTTGGGATCGGTTAAGTTTTCCGGCTTTATCAAGCGAATAGCCCGCTGCGAGGGTAAAACACAAATCAATGCACTGTCTGCGCAACTCTCTCGGAGAGTTTTCCCATTTTCCAGCTCGAACTGAAGCTTTCTCTGCTGCAAAATGTGCAAGATATCATCGAAGCTTGCACAAAATCCTGAATGCCAGGCCAAAAGCGGTTATTAATGAAACACATTTTCATTGTCAGTCGGTTGGCTGGCCCCAAATGGTCAAAAGCAGCGCGTTACAGGCCAAAAAAGGCGGTTAACAGTGGGGTTATAAGTCGGCAGTGTGCAGAGTCCTTTTCGAAATCGAAAGACCAAACCCCAATCGAAATCCGAGTGCGTGGGCGTGCGCCTCGTTTAGGGTGTGTTCTCTGTTCAGTGTTCTCCGTGTGGAATCGCATTTGTGTGTCATTCAGTCCCGTGTTTGGTCGGCAGTCACTTGACCCAGTTGGCGGTCCGGACTCCAAATCGTTTCGCGGAGCCTTCATTTTAATGTGCCAATAGATTCGGGCGAAGGATGTGCTACGATATACATATACCTAAATGAGCAAGGAGTGGCCGCAGCCTTCGAAAGCCCCAACTTAATTTGTATGGCTTTGATGTGATGATGTGATGTGAAGCTGATGCCAGTGTTGTGACCGCCGCTTAAGCAACGCAGGGAATCCCAAAAACCAGAAACGGAAATTACATAATGTACTTGATTCGTATTTAAAGTGTTGAATACCGGAAAAGCCCTAGAAAACCGCCTGCAAAATGTTCTCCTGCTGCCGATCGAATCCCAAGGCGGGCAAGCGGGAAAAGGAGAAAAGGAACGAGCCGGAGGATGAGCTGCAGGCCACCGAAAAGGCGGAGACGCAACTGAACGGAAAGCTGGCGGAGATTCAGCTGGAGGAGCCCCAGAAACCGGAGAAGCAGGCCATCGAAGCGGATAATCCAGCAGATGAAGGCGCCCGGGCAAACACTGGTACTGACGCAACCCTAAGTATATGTACACCACCCCATCAGCTCTCCGGCTTTCAAGCTCAACAGCTGTGTCGGCTTTTGTTTGCTCTCCGGAACGAAGACCCGTATCCGTCCGGCTCCCAGACCCACTGCATTGCAACTGCAGCTGACCACTACTTACAACTCTCTTTTCCTTTAAGCCATGTACTTCAAGCGGCCTTGCGAGCCCTTTTTCAGTTCACTTTTGAGTTGTCTTCACTGTGCTTTCTCTTGGGTTCATTTCTGTGCATTTTATACTTGAAGAATATCAAGGAAAGCGACGGTTCGCAGTTGATTTATGAGGAATAACTAATGACAATGCATGCTATAGACACTAGAATCGTGCACATCGATCATAGTATATTTTTGGTGGCAAATATAGAATTTTTAATGAAGGTTGAGGTGTTCTCCAAGCGATTGCCTTCCATATATTTCAGAAAAATCAGAAAAAATATTAGGATGCATAAGCCTTGTATATAAAACAAATATTTCAGTCTTGAAATAATTTATTGGTATATCTTTAAAAGATGTTAGGCTTATAACCACTCGCAATACATTTCGATTCAAGATTAGCATTGAAAAACTAACTACTTAATCAATCACTGACCATGACATCATGGCTGAGGTAAATGTTGCTTTTTAAATGCGATAAGTGAATATAATGAAAGCAGGAAGCGAAGTAGGCAAAGACCAAAGTAAAATAATCAACCTAAGTATCGGCGCTTTCCTTGATGGTCGTCTCTGTAATTTAAGCTTCATGTAGAGTAATCTTAAGCCACACTTCCACAGCCCAACCAACTCAGGCTGAAGCGGCTAATAATAAATCACCACCAACTGCAACTGCAACTCCAACTCCACCGGCACCAGCACCAGTTGCAGCTCCCAAGGAGACGGAGGCATTGGCCCGCTCCACGCACTCGTCCACATCCACGGCACCGCCAGCTTCGATGACCAGCGGCGATGCGGAGGAGGCGGATGAAGTGGTGGTGGCCGCCTCAGTTACTCCGACCACGCCGCCTCCCCAGCCACCGCCCACCAAGAGCTGCCTGTCCAGACACAATTCCACACATCAGTCAATCAAGAAGAAGGTGAACATCAGCAACCGCGCGGAGATCATTGAACCGGACCCACTGCCCCTGCTCCTGCTGGCCAACCAGAATCAAAGTTCCCTGCTGGACGACGACGAGGTGTTCTCCGACTCACTGCCCCCGCCGAAACGGGAGAGCATGTGTGCGCCCTACCTCGAGGGGGATGTCGTCTCGGAGACCCTGTTCTTTGCCCACGGACTGCCCTCCTGGTTCGAGGACGAGCGACTGAATGAGATGTATGAAGCCCTAACCGACATCCTGTTCTGGTTTCACAAGACTTGGGCTAACTACATACCGAGAGCTAGTTTTTGATGAAACCAGAACAGGTTGACCCATTTCGCATCCTGCCACCTAAAGCATTGTTTGAATATCGCCTCCTCTGACCTCGTTCCATGTCCAGGGGCTGCATCGAGCCACCGGTCACGCCGGTGGGACGCGACGAGCTGGAGCTGAAGCGCCAGCGCCTCTACACGGAGCTCCTGCGGGCTGCTCACGCGGCTGTGGAGCACAGCGTGGCCGTGCGGGGTATGCCAGCTTCGATAGAGTCCGACTCTTTTGTTCTTTTGTATCTCAGAGCATTAGCATACTTGGCTTGCATTCCCTATGTTTGCTTTAAGGAAGATGTGCGGGTTTAGGGACTCGCATGTCTTCTTTAAGGCCCCTGAATCGACCAAGTCAAGTAACTTTGTTCATGGTTCAAATTAGACTTTTCTCTCTTGTGTTTTTCCTTGATTCTTGTGACGTTTTTGCATGTGGTTTATCACTTTCACTCGTTGGGATTAGCTCTTTTTTGCATTAATAAGTGTTAAGTGCACCAGTCATCATCCACTTATCAGGGAGTTTTGGTTTTACTCTCCTTTTTTCAGATGTTGTGAGTGCACGACTTATGGGGGTCCATCACGCTAAAAAAACATCACCTCACTCGAATGTTCAACTTTCTTTTGTCAACTGAATGTTATTTAAATAATAAGAAATAATTGCCAAACAAGCACTTCTAATTCTCCATTCTCTCTACGCGCTATTCTGGTTCAGATAACGAGCCGGAAGCCAAGCCCACGGCCGCTGTTGAGCACTTGGAGAGCATTTGCGAGCGACTGGAGACCCTCGTCGACCGATTGGAACGGACTCTAACGGCGCCCCAGCCGATTGAACTGCCCACGCCCACACTTCCGCCCCCGCCAGCCGAAGAAGAAGTCGCAGAAACTCTTCCAGTTGCCGAAAAAGTAGAGACACCACCACCACCTCCTTCGCCGCCCAGCAGCAACATGAGTGTCGCCGGTTTCGAGGACATAGTGGCGGGTCCGCTGAGCCAATATCTATCGCTCTCCGCCAAAATTGGCGGCGACGTTGCCCAGCATGCGGAGCTCGTAAAGAGCGCCTTTGGGTGAGTCAGCCGGCAGCTGAGTCATCTATGCGGAATTTAAACTAATGATATCGTTAAATTCCCCCAACAGCTTCCAACTGCAGTACGTGACGCTGGCCACCCAGATTGCCCAGCCGGCGCAGCCCAAGCAGGCGGAGCTCCTGAAACCGACCTCGACGCAGATCAGCGCCATCCAGGACTTCCGCGAGAAGCACCGCTCCTCGGCCCTGTTCAACCACCTGTCGGCCATTAGCGAGAGCATTCCCGCTTTGGGCTGGGTGTGCGTGGAGAAGACTCCGGGTCCCTATGTCAAGGAGATGAATGACGCTGGCCAGTTCTACACGAACCGAGTGCTCAAGGAGTGGAAGGAGAAGGATGTCACGCATGTGGAGTGGGCCCGCGCCTGGGTGCAGACCCTGACCGAGCTGCAGGCCTACATCCGGCAGTACCACACCACGGGACTGGTGTGGTCGGGCAAGGGAGCTGCCCCCGCCGGCGGTGCCCCACCACCGCCGCCACCTGGTGGTCTGCCCCCACCACCACCGATGCTCGATCTCAGTGCCCTCAAGCTGGACAGCGCTGGCGATGATCGCAGCGCCTTGTTCGCCCAGATCAACCAGGGTGCCGACATCACCAAGGGTAAGCAGTAAACTGGATCTTTCCATAGAACTCCTCTAATACATGTTGAATCCTACAACCAACAGGCTTGAAGAAGGTCACTGGGGACATGCAGACCCACAAGAACCCCTCTCTGCGTACTGGACCTGCTCCGTTTAAGTCGCCTGCCCAATCGGGCGGCAGCAAAGCCGTTGCTGCTCCAGCGCCTGCTTCTGCCAAGCCGCCCGTTTTCGAGCGCGATGGCAAGAAGTGGATCATCGAGTACCAGAAGAACAACACTGGACTGGTGGTGGAGAACGCCGAGATGAACAACGTGGTGTACGTGTTCCGCTGCGAGGGCTCCACGCTGACCGTCAAGGGCAAGGTGAACAACATCGTGTTCGACTCGTGCAAGAAGTGCTCCCTGCTGTTCGACTCCGTGGTGGCCTCCGTGGAGTTTGTCAACTGCCAGAGCGTGCAGATGCAGGTGCTCGGCTCGGTGCCAACGGTTTCCATCGACAAGACCGACGGATGCCAGATGTATCTGTCCAAGGACTCGCTGGGCGTGGAGATTGTGAACTCCAAGTCCTCCGAGATGAACATCCTCTTGCCCGACGCCAGTGGTGATTATGTGAGTTGTTATGCCTTTTTTTCGGTTTCCCTTTGTAATTTTCAATGATTATTTCAGACCGAGTTGGCTTTACCGGAGCAGTATAAGACCACGATTGCCGGCAAGACCCTCAAGACTGTTTGCGTGGACAGCCTTGGCTAATGCGACTCTCCACCGAGGGATCCAATCCGTTGCTTTTCCAACTATCATCAGCAGCAAGCATTAGCCAGTCAGCAATCATATTTGTATTTAATATTAAGCGCAAAGTTTTCGTAATTCAGAGATTTTTAGATCAAACTTTTCGTAATGATGATGTTGCCAAACTTTGCTATCCTGGCTAGTGGATAAAGTATTTATATAATTTATTTCGATGGAAAAGCGATGGCCACACAAAACGAACCCAATGTATTTATGTCGAGAGTGTGTAATGAAACTGAGCACGAAATTCGAACTTTTTAAGCAGACTCTTTACTCGATCATCAGAAGTAACTCTTTTTTATATTCTATTTAAATAAAATTTAAACATTTTTTATCAGATAAATGTGGGAGTTGTTCCAAAAGATGGTGGTTTGAATGGGACGTTGGGTGTTAATGGAAGGTTTTGGTGATTCTACAAAATCTAAAACATCGTATTCATTCGATCATAATTTTATTTTCTATTTAAATAAAATGTCAGCACCTTTTATCAGATAAAAAATGAGAACTTGATTTATTGCTACGTACATTTACAATTTCTTTATTTAAGCCAAGCTCAGGGGGTCAGGGTGTGGTTGGGAATGGCTGGTGGCTAATACTAGGACCCTAGATCTTCTTGTACTCGATGCGCTCCACCTTGACCTCGTCGCCAATCAGTTGGTAGACGTAGGTGACCACCGAGGTGCTCTGTATGTCCATCAGCACGAACGACGGCACCACATTGGTGTCCAGTGGGTTAAAGGCACCCGTCGCCGAGCCCGGATTGATGTAGAACTTGTTCCCGTGCTCGTAGGCCTCGAACTTGTACGTGTGCCCCGTGATCAGGATGTCCACGTCCAGTTGTCGCTGGATGAGGGCCAGCGCCTCGGGATCTCCCCGGGGAACCACCTGGTGGCCGTGGCACAGACCGATCCGGAACTGGCCCACCGTGACCACCTTCTGCTCCGGATACGTGAGGTTCTCGTCGAAGTCGCCGCGCACTATGTGCACATCGTTGGCCAGGGACTTCAGGTAGTCGTAGGACTCTTTGGTGCAGATGTTTCCGGTGGCCAGGATGTGGTGAATGCGGCCCGGCACCAGCAGCTTCTTGAACTTGGCCGGCAGGCTGCTGCACCGGTGCGGAATGTGCAGGTCGCCGAGTACCAGAACGAGCATAGTGTCCTTTGAGGGGCTTTGTTGTATTTCCCAATAAAAAATATGTAAAACGCCCAGCAAATAAGACGATAGGTTGCAGCGATAACGATAACCAGGGTATCGTTGGTGGTGACACCTATCGGCTGGAACGCTGGGAAGAGGAACATGGCGGGGACTTTAATTTGGTCTATTATTAAGCGTTATATATGTTTAATTCATTAAATAATTTGTAAATAATTTATTTAATTGATATCTTAATTCGAAATTGGTTTTTCGGAAAGACACTTAACAAAATCATATGGTTTTAATCAATTAGTAGCTTGAGGCACCCTACTAAAAACATCGACCGTTCCTCATCTCTATCGATAACATTGCCGGCGAAAATGGAAGCGGATCAAGCAGCAGCTAGCAAGGAAGGTGCGTTTTTAAGCCCAATAGAAACCTTAAAACAATTGGTAATGGGTCCAAATTGCAGCCGAGTCATGCATCGACCTCTTGGTCATCGTGCTGGACACGAATCCCTCGCAGCACATCGTTCGCCAGAACCCGCAGAACCTCACCCAAATCCTGGAGGCGGTGATTGCCTTCGGAAATGCGCATCTCATGCAAAAGGCCCAAAACAAGCTGGCCGTGCTGTCCTGCTCCCATCATGCCACGTAAGTCGGTTACCCACAAGACAAGATCCTTCAGTAAGCATCCTCTCCTTTCAGAAATTTTCTTTTCCCGCTGCCCAGAAGACAAGTGGAGTTGCGCCAAGTAGATGGGCAGTATGAAGCCTTCAGTCTGGTGGAGAAGACGGTGAAGCAGCAGCTGGGCAGCATCCTGATGAATGCCCCTCGTCTCAGTGCTCCTTGCGAGAGTCTCCTGGCGGGCAGTATGTGCATGGCACTGTGCTACATATCCAGGGTAACGAAACCCTCGATGCTTACCTTTTAAATACCAAACTTACTCAAAACTTCTGCACCACAGCTCCAACGGAATGTGGCACCTGGCGTGAAGATGCACTCCCGCATCCTGGTTTTGACCGGCAGCAATGAGTGCGCCTCTCAGTACATGACCTTCATGAATGTCTTCTTTACCGCCCAGAAGCTAGGCATTGTGATCGATACTTGCGCCCTGGACAAGACACTGAGTTTGCTGCAGCAGGGCTGTGATATTACCTCCGGCCAGTTCCTGAAGGTCACCCAGTTGGATGGCTTGCTCCAGTACCTCTTGTGGGTCTTCCTGCCAGCGCCCCAGATCCGCCACAAGTTGGTTCTGCCGCCACCGCCCAAGGTAGACTATCGTGCCTCCTGTTTCTGCCATCGTGAGCTCATCGACATCGGCTATGTCTGCTCGGTCTGCCTGTCAGTGTTCTGCAAATACAGTCCAATTTGCACCACTTGCCAGTGAGTATGGGTAGTTTAAGTGACAGGAATCGTTTTTACAATGGTTACTTTTCCTTTGCAGCACCATTTTCAAGAATCCAGGACCATTGCCAATTAAAGCTAAAAAGAAAAAGAAGACCGACAAACAAATGTAATTTCCGCTGTAGGAAATTCTGTTGGCCAAAGGGAACAGTATGTTAAATATAAAGGTACTTTTAATATTGAAATGGTTTAGTTTATTTAGGTTATATACTCTCTACTCTACTTCTTGTAAAGCTTCATCTTTATTAATTCTCCTCAATCACACATTTCTGGTTATTTTACTGAAATACATTGGCCCAAAGTTGGCCGGCAAGTAGGGCACCACCATTTGTCCATACTTAAGTCCCTTTGGGTGCTCGAACTTGAAAACATCGCTGAATAGGGCCGTGTGCTGACTCAGATCCTTGATGGTTGCCGTGATACCGTACTCGGTGAACACCTTTTGCAGGGCCATGTGGACTACGCCATCGTTCTGGATTGGTGACAGCGAGCAGGTGGAGTAAACCAAGCTTCCGCCTGGTCGCAAAAGGCGCAGACAGTTGGCCAGAATGCCTGCCTGTAGCTCGGGGATCCGCAGTCGCTCCTTGATGCGCGTTGGCTTAAAGATGTTGTTGTCCTGTTCGTTAAGCACGTGTCGATCCGTGGTGCATGGCACGTCCACCAGGATCTTGTCGAACTGCTCATACTGGTCGAGGTAGCGGGCATCGCTCTGGCTGAAGATGAGCCGCTTGCCCGCCCAGCGTTCCTTGTAGTCGAACAGGTACTCCTGCATCACTTTGCGCAGCTTGTTCAGGCGGGATTCTTGGATGTCGTTGCAGACAAGCTGATCCAGGTGCAGGGTCTGAAGCAGGAGCAGGGACTTGCCGCCAGGAGAGGCACAGGCATCGAGCACCCGCTCTCCCGGCTTCACCTGCAGGAAAAGAGGCGGCAATGTGGAGGCACCGTCCATCATGAAGTGCGAGAGGACGCCGGTCAGGCACTTCTTGGGTCCCTTGAAGTCGGAGCAGTTGCCCATCTCATAGGTGTACAGTGAGAGGTGCTCGGGGTAGTGAAACGAAGCCTCCGGTTCGATGGTGAGCGGAAAATCGGCGCTCGTTTGGTAGTACTTGTAGTGCTCCGACTCGGCCACCCAATCCTCCATGCCCTTGATGCTGTGGGCGGGCATGTATTCATAGAGTCCGCCAGTGCCGAACTGTGGATCCACCAGACGATGCTCGTCCAGCTTAACATCCTCCTCCAATGCCTTGGTCAAGCTCTGTTTGAAGGGATTATGGACCTCCTCCGGCTGCTTTTCCTGTACGTTGTCAAACTTCAGTTCTAGTGGCAGTGGATTGGATGAACCATCCTCTCCTGGACTTGGGTAAATGGAGGCCACTTCGCGTTCCTGCTGTTTTCGCAGCAGTGCATCCAGTTTTCCCTCGATTTCATGACGGGATTTCCCCTGCTCCGGCATCGTTTCCTCGCTGTCCTTCAGGCGATCCTGTGCCAGGTTAATCAAGGACTTCATGTTGATGGCTCCATCTGTCTCCAGCATGCTGCACGTCTGCTCCGTGTCCCCGAAATTGTTGACCATGGCAATGTACTTGTGCCTCGTGAGGAGCGCCGCCCGCATGTTCTTCCAGCGGCTGCCGTAAACACTGCCGTAGAAGTCATCAAAGTTGTCCAACGCCCGGTCGCAGTTGTTCTTCTTGTTCTGCAGGACATTCCATCGCTTCTTGGCACCGCTTTTCCACCTCCTTGGCAGCAGAAATACGCTGCGTGCCTTCAACATTTTTGTACAATCTTCGTTGGAACCGGCAACTGATTACATGAAATCATATGTTTCTTAGGGCATATCGATAGAAGTACGGCTGGGCTTTTGGCGGCTACGATAATCGGAATTTAAAAAGTGATAAGGGAAGTCTCCTATACAAAATAATACTATATTTTAAACAATAATTTATCTTAAAAAATATGTGCTTTTACCAAAATAATCTGCAGTTGAACTTATTATACATGAATTTTTTAAGTTTTTAGATGAGTGTCATTTTACTTAAAATGTTTATTTAACCATCCATTGTTGTTTTTTAAATGTTTAATATATATATATGTCAGTATATATTTGTCAATAGCATTTTTATATTTATTTTAAGTTGATTAAGATTACTAAAATTCACCAAGGCTTAAGGCATTGAACTTTCGATGTCTAAAATTCAGTAAATTCAGTTCTTATCAAATCAAATTCTTCGGATTCTGTAGAATTGTAAATTCTCATAATGTTTGGGTTAAAAATAAAAACAAACATTGAAAGTGCGGTCATTCACCCGACATTGCCAACAGAACTGAAGTTGAAATTCATTTTCTCTGCCCCTCCCAAACTGTAGAAAAACTCAAGGCGTCCACTAAGACGTCGCTTTATTTGTAGACAACTTTTGAAATCAAGAGTGTTAAGTACATTAGGCGGGCTGAAGTGTTTATCCGTAATGGTGTACGGCTACTAACTAAAGGGTTACAGCGATCTAAAGGTTACAGTGCACACTCCAAAGAGAGAACGCTTATGAATCGGGTTCCAAAACGATCTTAACATATTCGGTATTTTCCAAGGGCTTTAATAGCGTTTGAAATTCAATTTCTTAGGAGCTCTCTATTCCGGGCGTACAGTGCATAATTTTTAATTGGTATTTACAGTCCAGAGTCGACCATTCCATTCGGAGCTTGCTTCGTCCAAAAGTTATCTGAATTAGCAGCAATTCTTCGAGTAATTTAGGCGGGATAATCAAAGCGAGATTGGGGACTTAGGGCTTTTGGGGCAGCTCCTTCAACGGAGTCTTCTCGTCCTTGACCTCGACATCCTTGGGGGCTCCAGACTTGTTCCACGACTGCTCGGTACCGGAGCCCAGGAACACAAACACGAGGAACTCGATGGCGAACAGGACAATGGTCACTCCGAAGATGATGCGCCAGGCTCCAATGTTTTGCTGGAAAGTTCAGGAAAGCAGTTGAAAAGGAGAAACCAGGCTGATGCCATTTTACTTACATTTCCCTTCGTGACGAATCCCACGAAAAGGGGCACTACGATGCCAGGCAACGTGGCCGCCGTGTTGGTCAGCGCCACCAGGGTGCCGGCGAAGTTGGGGGCAATGTCGATGTGATTGGACAGGAAGCCGGAGAACATAGAGCCCATGGCAACAATGCCAACGGACATGACGGTCACAGCCTCGTAGTGGCGGCATCCAATGTAGCAGAGGACCAGCAGACAAGCTCCAGGGATCAGGGTGCAGATGGAGGTGGCCGCCTTGCGGGCAAAGGTGGTGCTGATTTTACCTGGAATTCAAAAGGTAACATAAATACAAGTTTAAATTTAAATTATCTAAAAACCCAACAATAGTTCGTATTCATGGTACTCACCCTTAGCCTGCAGACTGTCCAGGAGCTTTCCGAGGCAAATGCTGAAGATGATCATGGGGAAGTAGGGCAGCGCACTGAGAGCCGCATTGCTGGCCACGTTGAACTTGAGCACCTGCTTCATGTAGAAGGGGATCTCGATGAGGAACATGTACCAGCCGAAGTTGCTGCACGTGTGGGCGATCAGGATGGCCCAGAAGGGAACGGAGCCAAGGATCTTGGTCCACGGAACCGAAGGATGATGGTTCGACTTCGTCTCGGTGCCCAGCGAGCTGTTGATCATTTGCCGCTCCTCGGGGCTGATGAAGCGCTGCTTGTTGGCATTGTCCTGGACCAAGATGATCCACAGTACCATCCAGATGCAGCTGAGGCCACCCATCACATAGAACACCGATTCCCAGCCCATATTGGCGGAGATAACTCCGGCCAGAAGGATGGAGAGCGCAGTGCCCGCTGACGTGCCCACATAGATGATGGTGGACATGACCATGCGCTCGGTGGGCGGAGCCCAGGCGGCGATCATCACGTGCATGGCCGGAAAAGAGGCTCCGCCACCGACGCCCTCGAGGACTCGCATCAGGATCAAGCCGCCGTAATGCAATTCAGTGAACACCGGAGTCAATAGTGTGCACACCACATTGATGGCCACCGAGAAGAGCATCACCCATTTGGCGGAGAAGTTCTCGGCCACGTGGGCCAGGGGAATCTGTGAGACTAAATAGCCCCAGAAATAGCAACTCAACAGGGTTCCCTGCAGGGGCTCGCTCCACACGAAGGGTCCTTCCTCCACCTTGGCCGTCGAATTGGCAACGCTCGCACCTCCCGGCGGGAGGCACTCCTCCACCAGGGAGGAGTCGTTCGAGAGGGTCACTACGTCAGCACCATGTCCACCACCAAGGCCGTTTGCCTTGATTGCCGTGTGATTCAGCATAGCCACCATGGCTACACTGAGATTAACCTTGAGTCCGTAGACAATGGCCATGCCGATGGATCCCAGGATAGCCAACACATAGCGGGCGGGCACAAGTTCTGGAAAAGGGAAAAAGGATCTTAAATATAGATAATGGAGTCGGTACAAACTGAATCTGCCTTGAAATAAGTTTTTTTAGTTCAAGATAAGTTTTTGATGACTTTATATTGTATTATATATATTGTCATCTCTTATCCAAGATAGGAAAAAACATGTTATTTCATATTATAAATACCTTCTGTAACTAAAGGTCGTATATAAGGTTCTATCACCCACAAAAAAACGAAGGACCTTAGAGATCTTATTTGAAATATCTATTCAAAATCGTCGAAATTTGATGAATTACTTAAAATGTTCAAGTAAATATTTTCATATTTGAATTTTACATTTTTAAGATATTTTACTTAGCAATCTATTTTCATATCCGGAAAAAGCCGTACTTCATAAGCAATTAAAAGCCGCGAGGCAAGTCAATTTGATTAATGCCAGCGATATTTGTATTGGCCAATTAAATTGCTGATCGACGAGTTTCAATTAGGATTGATATGGAATGCTAAACAATACCATTTAAGCAAATTAAGGAATTAGTTCTGGGTTTGTTTTGCTACTATTTCCCGAACGCGGAGGAGTAAGGACAAGCAATCGAAGACAGTGGGGACCATTCCAAGGAAAATAACCACTAGAGTATTTTTAGGGGCATGACATGACACCACTTGGGTGCTTGGTGCCCAATCACCTGGTGACCCACGAGTTCTGCATAGAACTACCGACTGATTACTGGCAGTTGGGTAGGGTCAGTGTATAGAACCACCGCACGCGCATCGATACCTGAACGATTATAATCCAACCCCTTTGAAATCGGGAAGGGGGCAATCATGTCTGGCAATTAGGAGCGCGCGTTGCGATAAGGAGGGGCATAAATTTGTGGTCTTTGTTTTCAATTTCACTTTCATGGCTGTCAAAAGTGGGCCTCCCGAGCTGGCAACGCGATTATTTATATCTGCTAATTGTTCCATCGATGCCGGGAGTATTTAACTCTCAATGTCTTGAAATATACCCTCACCTTGAAGTCTTTATAGACAAGGCCGTTTGTTATAAGTTGTTTCCTTAAAAAAAGTGTATTTGATTTAAAAATACTTCATTTTATCTGTTTTTTGTGTATAATTTTCAATATTAATATTCGATTACGTTTTAATTTAATTATTAATTAATTAAAAAATACTTCATTTTACATGTTTTTTTTTTGTGTATAATTAATAATTGTATAATATTTTAATATTAATATTCGTTTGTGCTATTTGGTAATATTATGTTTTATGTAAGAGCATCCCTTCTTCTTTGTTTTTTTTCTTCCTAATTCTTTATTACTTGCTTTATTGCTTTATTTGCTTTAATTTGTAAGTATTCATAAATTCTCCTAGACTTATTTGCTTGTTTGATTAGGTGGGCGTGGAGGTAAAGCTCAAGTGCTTAGGGTAATCTATAAAGTGCTAAATTAGGAACTACAGATCCTGGATAATTTTTCCATTGAACAAGATCGAATGGCAACTGTTTATTTAGGTTTATTTAAGCAATACAAAGTAGAAAGTGTTTATTTTTTTGAAAACCCTTGTTTGATATTTTGAAAATGACTTTTGCTTGTTTACAAGTATTTCTAATATTTCAGAATAATAAAGCTTATGAAAAAATTGTGTTTCATATCACGTTTGTAGTACAATATTCAAATAAATAAGTGATTTAACATGTCACGAGTATTTGACGAAATAAAAATAATCTCTTTGAAACATTCATAATGTGAAGATAAGAAACTGATTCAACCAATTTCTGTTTTCAAGAAAAGAAGTCTTAAAATATACCCCCTTGTTGTCCTCTTGCTGTTATCATAAAACTCAAACAAATGCCGCAAAAAATGTTCGCATCGTTTGATTAAAGTAAACACTATTATTTACCCCAAAGCTTGGCAAACTTTCGCAGTTTTTGTTGGGATAGGTAGACGAATTTCAAGAATGTCGCCTTTGCTTTCGGTGCAAATACAAATTGGCTATATATTTGTGTGTCAATATTGTTTATATCTATGACTTCCAATTGACCTTGCCCGGACATCAGTCCCTGGGCATAAAAACGCCAAAAACAAATCAAATGTGCCTCGTGGCGTGGGCGGTAATCTAAAAAAAGCCACAGCAAGCTAAAAACCCAAAGGATATGCCACACACACAAATACACACGCAATAAGGAAGACTTCTGGAACTCACGCACACGAACGACCTTTGCGCCGGTTTTTGGAGGTCAAACGTGTATCTTTAACATTGTTCTTGGCCCTGTCAAAAAGTCTTTCGCCCACCCACTTGTTGCAGCGGTGCATCACCACCGGATGATGCAGTCCACGAGTGCAATCGCGAAACAGATGGTTGCATATCTATGACTTACTGCCCAATATGCTGCCCTTGGCGGGCACTTCGTCCGGCATCTTGGAGACTTCGAGTATATGTATTCCTGACTGCAGCCGGCGACCCGGGAATGTTAATATCTTATTTAAACAGATTCGGATATATTCTCACGCCTCCGAACCGAAATAACGAAATCGAAACCGAGTCCGTTGACGAAATCCACGTGCGATTCCCTCGAAAGTTGCTCACCAACTGAAGCGGCTAGCTGGAATACTCTTTGATTTTGTGCGTCGTCCCCAAAAAATTCTCGTTTCGCTTTCGTGTACGTGTGTATCTGAGTTTTTTGGGACCATGTAGTGGTGGTGGGTCTCGGGTTTTGGGATCTTGTTCTCTGGCTCCAAGTGGTTTGCCTGTCGTTTGGCGCGTATCTTTTGCTTCGTTAGAGTTCGGCATTTGTTTGTCTTACTGCCCGACATATGAACGAAATGCCCCCTCCAAAAGCCGCAAAGTCGTATGCCTCATAGCAAACGCCACTCCCCTAGGTAAATTTCATTTGCTCTCCATTCGGTTGCATCGTTACTTTTAGATACTTTTGGTTCGCGCATCCGCTGGGTTGCGGCCACCGCTAAGTTGGCTTCTACAAATGCGCCCACGCATTTGACTTGGCCGGCATATCAATGGTCTATCCCCGTGTTTGGGCCAATTTCGAAGTACCTTATGAATGAAAGGGAAATAACAATTTAAGCTCTTAATTTATGAGGCATCACTGCTGAATTTTAATTTCGTTTTGATCACTTTTGTGAGGCTACGAAAGAGAGATGTTTTGAGTTATCTAATATTTAAAGAAGGGTGATAAGCTTTTTTGTTTGAATATACTTTAAAAATAAAAATATTATTTATTAAATACAAAATATTGCTCTTTAATTAATTATGCTATTTTTATATAAGCATGGCAGCTTGTCACCAAACTAGCCTTCCTCCACTCAAAAACAAAACCACAAATATAATTTGGTCTACAGGTGGACAAATCGAAGCAGTCGGCATATAAAGCGGTTATTAAACATGCAAAACGCGTGCATAAAATTAGTATTAATTTGTTAGCCGATCTAGACCTAATAGGCTATCTAGAAAGTCCAATCAAAAGAATCAAACATTTTTTTATTTTTGCCTTAACTTTTGATTTCTTTTTGCATTCAAGCGTGGAGTTTAATAATTTAAATGAATCCCTTATTTGAGTAGTTAATTAACGCCAATCTTACCATCTAAGTTTTCCAACGGATTGATCTCATGATAAAGGTGCGAAATCGTGATGCCCGTGGGGGGAATAGCTAAAACAAATGCTTCCTATTGTCCAAGATTTGTGAATATTTATCAGAAAGAGATAAGTTAGATATTTTTTAGGTTTAGAAATAAATTAAATTTGTAATTTTTAGCTTAGTTTTAGTAGACTTTTTCTTGACTTATTTTCTAGCAGGTTTTTTTCTGGTCATTGCTCATTTGCTGATGAGATATGCAAATGTCCCTCCAGTTTCCATTCGAACCCGCGTTCACATACTACCCCGCCATTCCTCCAGCTTCAGGCTCCAATGCTCTAGTACTCGTTATATATAAAACACTCCGTACATATTAATGCCCACCTTTTTGCCATTTTCTCTGTTGTTTGTGTTTATTTAGTTTTCCTTTGCCATATGGTAACAATTTGGGATTCAGTCGAGTTGGTCTAATGTATAAAACAATCTGCACTTGATGAGTAACCGATGCTTTGTGATAAGATATGACCTGGCAATCCCATTAAAACTGTGTTCTGAGGCATACTTTGTGATTAAAATAGAATTTTGTGCAGTTATTATAAGTTTGTCTTAAGGAAATATAACTTTAATAATCCATTCCAACTCACTAAATATTATTTTAACACTATTTTCAAGCTCCATGTAGCCCAAAAAAAACGAAGATAAGCACAAAATATAAATTAAAGTAATCAGTCAACCAATATATCAATGAATTATTACTCTACAATTAAAGCTAGAATAAAGGAAAGAAAGGGTATCTCGAAGTCATTATAATAACAACGACTTCCCATCGATCCCCTCCGAATAAATAAAAGCGGAATACGAGCTCAAACGCATTTGAGTATCTGGACCTCATCTAGGTTACTCACAGTGTTTTGTTTATTTGCCTTAATGTTTATGGTATATATGGTATTGTTTATGGCTAACAAGGGCCTGTTGGGGTCTGTTGGCATAAAGTTGGACCTCATCAAGCGTCCGGGCCAGGACTTTGTTTTCCATTTGCAGTGGTAACAATAGAGACTTCATGGCTGCTTGAGTTCTCCGGTGGACATGCATTTGTGTAACTGGGATTTGCATGGAACATTAAAGATGTACACAGTACTGGGGATGCCGATGATGAAACCCAGCTGAGTTCCGCTGGATGCCGACGCGTGTGCGGAGGCCAATTGGTTTTTATTCAATTTTTGGCACACACTTCGTTTGAAAGTCCAAAGCGACCCCTTTTCCCACTCGATGTGTCTAGTGGTTAATTGGCCTTCATTGAATTGTCTCCCAATTTTCAATTATTTAACTTTTCCTTCCAAATTTTACGCCTTGACAACGAAACGTAGGAAAAAGAAAACGATTTTTATGACTTTCTCATTGAGAAGCCGTTACTGCGCAGCTGAAAACTGAACTTCGATTCGTCTAATTGTAACTGATGATGATTCCTGTAAGTGCCAAATTGACACATTTCGATGATTTGATTCCCCATTTTTCCACAAATATCTGCCATTACGACAGCAATTCGTTTTCCAGGTCAGTGGACTCAGCCCCTCCCTTTGCAAAAGCCCCCATTCATCCAATTTTCCGTTGGTTTTCAAACCAAAGACGTTTTTTATTTAATCGTAAATCAGTTGCTTGTAAATAAATATATTTTCAAATTAAGCTCGCGCTCAGAACTTAAGGCGTAAATCAAAGGCCAAATATTCAGGGACCCAAAAAGTGTAAGGGAAAGTATATCATATTATAGTTAATTGAGTGTTCATTTTTATATATATATATATTTTTCTGTATTGTATTGTATACACACACACATATACGTTATTAATGCATTTTAAATACTCCTCCTCTGTATAAGTAATATAATTTATTTTCCTCTCATATTCCATAGTACAATATGTATGTATATTTGATTATTACCAAAAAACAGTCAGACAATTTCATTCAAATTAAAGATACGCCTCTCCGTCGACGGCATAGAATATTTAAAATATTTATGCTCCTGAGCCACTATTTAATTTCGACAAATAGTTTGCATATTGTATACACATAGTTATATATATTTTACCATATATTTAGCTGCGGATATTCATTAGGTAAATACGATTAAAATTCTCATCCGTTGTCAGATCGTTTGTCCCCAAGTCGGCGCGCGTCTATATAAAAGTGTAGCTTTTAATGGGGTGGCTTTAAAAATGTTTTTAGTTTCAAATTAAAGCGGTTAGGAGGACCATTGTCGCTTCTGAGCTCGATTAAGGTTGATAACTAGCCGATTCTGGCGATTGTTGCCATAGATATTTTTGTATATATATATATATTTGAACGTTCTCCACTCATTTTTTTTGTACTAGTCGGGAAGCCTCTAGTTCGATAAGTATTACACAAGTAGATACAGATAGTTGCGGTTTCTCTGGATTTCGGTAGTTGTACATTTAGTTGCCATAGACATCGATTTCTTACAGGGATTAAGTGGCATAGATTCGGTTTCGTTCCATTTCGGCTAGGCTAAGTTGAGATTTCGTGAGAGAAAATCGCCGAACCCTGTTCGGCGTCCTAAAAACATCGATTTGATTATGTTCTTGACATACAATATATATTAATGTTCATATGCATGTAACAATAATTTAATTCTTGTTAGTTGGTTTTAAAATTGAAGTTCTACACAAAAATTGCACACGAGTTGACCTTGACACTATCTCAATACGATAATTGAATTAGAAATGTTGTATTTTTTTTGGGTTTCTTAGTGTTTTCTGGATTATGTCATGTTCAATGTTCAAAGAAACGGGAAATACTCTCCGTGGGGGCCTGTGGCTATCATTAAATACTATATACGTAGACTATCGATGCGCCGGGATCTTTAGAAGTACTTCTCCCCATTATAGCTGGCTCCACGCTCGGCCACGGGTTCGTTCATGAACTGGCTTTGGCTCACCGAGCGCTTCTTCTTGGCCACCATATATCGCTGTTTTGAGGAACCATAACCTGGTGAAATATTATAATGTTTTATGTTTATATTAATTTGGCCCTATATGAGTCTAAACTCACGGCTATTGACTCCGCTGTACTTGTGCTGGCGCGGCACGTACTCGTATTTGGGCATCACCTGGTTCTGGTTCTGGTTGTCCAAGCCGTAGTAGTCCACCAGCGGGGCTTGCGCCTGTACGGGCACATCCACCCAACTGCCCGCCGGCACATAGTCCAGGTCGGCGTCGGAGGCGATCATGGGCACCGCCACGGAGTTCTCCACATCGCTCTCCTTGCGCGCCCGTTCTCCGGCCTCCACCAGGGCGACCAGGGCCAGCATATCAGCCGGGTTCAGCTGGGTGTCCCGTTTCAGTCTTAAAATTTAAGAAAATATTTCAGAATATTTAAAAATTTTAGGAAAATTATTATGGTTTTTATTCGTCCATAGTTTGTTAGTCTAAAAAAATATTTGAAATTTAAACACTCTCCAACTGTTTTATAATGTAGTAATAATGCATTTAATACGGCCATATATATAAATATATTACACTGCTTTTAACTGTTTTTTATATTTGAGTAATAATTCTGCATTTAATTTCGAATTTTAGTTTTTTTCTATTACCAGTTAGCAGAAAACTGACTCAAATACCTAAGTGTAATCTTAAAATCACTGAAAATATTACTCATACGCCGTGTTGCCCTTCTTTAATCATTATATAATGTAGTTTTATTCTTCCCCTAATATTTAACTTACCGCATATCATTGAAGCGTCGGTATTTGTTGAGGTTGATATTTTCGCTATTATAGCCACTTCCACTTGAAAGACCACTCGCTCCATTTCCCCCAGCGCTGCCCAAGTTGTAGTAGATGCCGCGCTTGTTCCGGTCATCCAAGTTGTAGTTCCGGTTGGCATAGGTCATCGGAACTGAGAGGGGAATGCTCTCCAGGTAGGCCTCGGCATTCAGCAGATTCTGCAGATTGTCGTACGCCTTGTTTCGCGCACTGGATCCACTTACTAAAGGACATTATTTAAAAGCAAAATATTTAGATTTTCTTGAAACTAAGGCTTGGTTTGAGTTAATGGAGGTTATAAAGACTACGAATGATTAAATGTAGAGTCATCATGCTGTTAAGAGACATTATAAAGCTAGTATTTAGTATAAAATGCAAATTTTAAATAAAAATGAAGCCTTTTAAAAACAAGAGTTTAAATACTTCGTAAAAATGCTCTTCGAATGCTGTTTAACATCTGTGGGCCTAAAGTACCCATAATTGAGTTTGACCCACCTCTTCGCTCGGGCACGTAGTCATCGATTTCCTGGAGGTCGCGTTCGCCATAGTTGACCGGAACGGCGGCCTCGTAGTCATCCGACCAGACGCCACTCGGCACATCGCTGCCGTAGTCGTTGGAGGCCAGCGGCGAGTACGGGTTGTACTCGTAGTTGATGCCCCGCTTGCGCATCGTGGAGCTGGCCACCGCCTCCTCCAGGGCAGTTGGCTCCTCCTGCAGCTGCTGCTGGCTATTCTGTGCAGCGGCGGCCACGGCGGCCAGGATCTCATCGTTGGAGGGCAGGGCATAGGTGCCGGATGGCACCTGTTGCGCCGCGCTGGTGGCGATCGGAATGGGATTGTTCCGGGCCGAGGGAGCATTGCTAAAGGAAGCGGGCACAATTTCCGGACTCGACTTCTTGTCCGCCGAGGGCACGGCGTTTGCAGTCGCCTCCTCGGAGCGTTTCGCTAATGGAGAATCGAAGCAGAGAACGGCAGGGTAACACAAATTGGAATTGAAATTTCCCATTGCCCGCTCCGGGGCACTCCAATGTTCCATTTCCCATTTCCCCCGGGGCTGATTCAATAAATTCGCAACCCCCGCAGCCAAGTGACCGCAAAACCAATTAGCCGCCGTCCGCCAAACGAGTACCATAATTGTTTTATACACTCGAGCATATTTCTCGGTCTGAGCTAATTGCTTTTAGCGCCCTGACAGCCGGGCTTATATTTATGTTTATGCTTGTACACGTCCCATATATATACGGCCAATGTAATCCCCAAGGACACCCCGTGCAGTTGGGTCCGCGTCCGGGTCCGGATCCGGGTCCTAAGCTAATCCTAATCATTTGGCTCGAATGACATCGAATCGAAAAGGGGTTCCGCTAATTGGCCTGGTTTTTAATATCTCGCATCGGTTGATAGTAATAATCAAGCGCTGGCTGCCGCCAATTAAGTAATAGTTAACACTTGACATGAGCCCTCCACATGAGCGGTTTTTCCAGCTCCAAAGCCAATCCCGAGTTCAGGCGGAGCAGCCACCTGATTCGTGACAGAAAAAACTCGTTAGGCTCCCCACCAGCGGATTTTGTTTTATCGTTTGCCAGGGTTCCGACAAAGTATATATAACACATCTAGGGGGCTTTTTCTATGGCTTATCTTTGCCAAAAAACACCTCTTACAGAGGTAGAAAAGTAGTAACGATTGCACATGTAACGCCCAAAAGTTCAGTTATCAACTTTTGTGACGAAAAATTATTTTACTTTCGACAAAATAAATAAACTATCTAAAACTTACTTATTCGTCCCGCTTTAGAAAAATATTTAGGCTTCAAGCCCCACGGACACTTTCTTTTGCAAGGTGACGAATGAATACATTTCAGATTGTGTATTTATTAAGTCGATGCAAAAGAAGTACCCCAATACCATGACTGGGAGTCGTCTCCATATGGCTCGGCTATTGAAAAAACCAGAGCACACGGTTCTGACCCCGAGTCTTAGCTGAACGCCACCTAAAATTAGGCTCTGTAGCGTCATTACCAGTCGGCACCCTCGAGGAGGGTTCAGTATGGGGATTTTTGCCGACCAAAAAATTTGTAAGTATTGTATGCAATACTTTGAATACGCCCAGAAAAAAATCTCCTCATTTTAGCCACTGACCTTAGGATAGGGATCAATGGAGTACAGATCCTAAAACCATTACTCCTTATATTAAAGTCAATGAATAAAAATCAAGGGCATTTTTTCTGAGTATATAAACTTTCTAGTTTCTTCTAACTAGAGATTAAAGAAAACTAAAAATTTGATTACAAATTAAATTTTAAGTATAGAGTTATTGAGGTTCCTCAACTTTTGACGTACGACAATTGCTGTAAAAAGTACCTATTGAAAGTTACTTTTAAAAAAAATGGCCACATTTACCAGTTCAAAACCTTGCCTGAGCATTGAACTTTTTTGTGCACATCCAAACTCTATTTGACGGTCCTGGAAATTTGTCTTTTATGATATATATATACATTTTCTTAATTTTTTTGGAAGGAAAATGTATTTATTTAGTAAATCGTATAATACATTTTCGTCACAAAAGTTGATTGTAGGTGCGCCAGTCACTAGATTTTTATTTCTGCGGCTATATAGCAGTCGCCTTCGCACACTCTCATTGTGCGCTTCGTCACTATTTAGATATCATTGCCACTCCTCTTGATAAAAAATATATCCCTGCTCTCAATTATCTTGTATAAAAGCTCCATCTCAATGGAGTTCTTGTGCGCTGGGTCACTACGTGAACTACCGTCTACATTGACGGAGCTTTGATACTCGATTATTGAGAACAGAGATATCATTTATGGAGTGGAAAGGGCATGATACCGAAATAGCTATGATTTATACGACCCCAATGATTAATGTGTGATTAGCTTGTGCCAATTGAAAGGGCCGTGTGGTATAGCTGGCTATCAGGAAATGATAAGCCATAAAATGACATGCGGTTTGGATCAAATGGTGAAAGAACATTTCGATATCTCTAACATATTTCCCTTTTGGAAATATTTTATTTGCATTATATACGTCATTGTTAACTCGCTGGTGAAAAACATCAAAACCAGATTTGTAGTAAAAAGTACCTAGCATAGAAGTCTACAAGAGGTGTCTTTAGACAGCGAGCAATAAAATAAGTATATAATACTCAAAATGCAGGGGTAAAGGACTTATAGCACGAAAGCCATTCCTTTAGATAACAAGTTCTTCGTTTCAAAGTGATGATGCAAATGTTGCCTTGAAATATAATTTCCTTCCAAGAAGCATTGCGCACCTTTCTCTGAAATTCTATCTGGGTTGTAAAAAGTACATATTTTAAGGCGACAACACAATTTATGGATTGCATGTAACCCAGTTCGCAATGCCCCAGGGTCCCCGGGTCAGCCCGGAGAATTCCCGAAACCCTCTGGCTAAATGATTCCTGGAATTCAAGTCATTTAGTGCCAACAATGCGCGTGTCTCGCGTTTATTTCCACCCACGCCTTTGCCGTTAAATATGCTTTTTATATGTGTGGCAAATGTCCTGCTCTCGGTTGTCCATCACTCTGGGTGGAATGAAAATGGGTGGCACTTTGGTACTTGTATAAATAAATAAATAATAAAAAAAGAAAGAGCCAGGCTCTGACGTCTGCTGACGTCGTCCTCGGCGCTCTTTTTTTTTTATTATTTTCCCCCCCACACAAGTGTTCACTGAACTGTAAAAGTATCAACAAGTTGTTTGCTCCCCGCATACACACATACATGCGCAGAGATTAGGGGTGCTGGTGGGCGGTGGGCGTGGGTGGAGTGGGTGGCAGGCCCCCGCCCCAGTAGGGTGGTTCCTTAGCCAGCAGCTGTTCGAAAAGTCGGGCCACCACAGACAACACGACATGAACATGAACACAATTAACGCCATGGCTAAATCCTTGGGCGTTTTCCTTTTATTTCTCTGCCCCGCTCTCGACAAACAGAAATAACTTAATAACCACGGCATATGGAAACATTTTCTGAAACGCATTGGGAGCCTGTGGTTTTTCGGGATTGGAATGGCATTAAGCTGCGAGATCCTTGCCTGAATATTTCATAACCCCGTGCATGTTGGCGGCGGGTGACAGGAACGGCCACTAGCCATCGCTTTCATAAATATTTAATGTGCACACTTGACTGCCAGCGCTGCTGGTGCGTAATTTTCAGCGCTAGGGTGGACCCTGTTTTCACTTTGCATTTTGAAGAGTGTCAAGAGTCCCAACAGCTGGACACTTGAAGGCTGAGTCTGTTTGCCTTTGTCATCAAGCTGTCATATGTAATTTAATAATCGAGAGGGGGAGGTGACCCGAGACCTCTACCCACGCGGGGGACTTAATAAATCTATTTAGGCCAAAGTGTTGTGGGGGCGAATTCTATTAGGGCCTTCTCCAGGGACAATTAGTTTGGGGCATATTATGAAAAGCGTGAGGGGCCTTCTTGGTTGATTCAAATGTCAGCCGAAATTGATCCTAAAGACCTTTGAACAATCATGTATTTCCCTGGAGATTTTTTAGGATCTTGTAAGATTAGAAAGATTAGCTTTATAGACGAAGCTTTTTCCAAACTCTGGGGCATGCCGGCCTGTACTTCATAAAATCTTGGTTTAAACACAGCGCCAACGCACAAAGAAGAGCGAAAAGGATTTACTGTACATACATGTTTTATGTATTACCCAAAAATCAACAGAAGTGAAATCACTTTTATGGCTCGAAAGGCTTAACAAGCAAGCAAAGCTATAACCAGTTGGGAATTATAACGTCGCCATATTAGTAAACTTCGAAACGCTGATCAAGTCCTTAGTGTGTTGTTGGACTATGTTCCGTTTTGGATCTCTATCAGAGTTCCCATTGCAGACAATGCAAACTAATTATTATAAGAAAACTCAGTTTTTTAATAAAAGTTTTTTGAAAAAACTTGTTTCTGTTGTATATATTTGATTGTTGAAACATTTAAAACCAAACTAGGTTGAAGATTTTCCACTTAAACCTTTCAAGGCTTTTAAGCAATTTCAGAAGATGCCTAAATTGTCGCAATACCTTAATAAAACATATCAAGGCATACTTTTAGGCTTCTTTTAAAACGTATTCAAGCCTCTAGAGATTTCAGCGACAACCTGTAGTAGGTTTTTTTAGGTTTCAGAAAATCAATGTGAGTTTCTTGGTCACTTACGTGTATGTCACAGAAATTCCTTCGTGCGAAATTCTGCGGAAACTGGTGCTTACGTGCATTTCCCACGAATTTCACACGAAGAGATTTCCAGGACACCCCGTCTATAATATTATTAGATCATGGCTATTTGATTCTACATCTATAATTTTTGCCATAAATTACATTGTCTTAAACTTTTAGCTTTCGCTGGAAAGTGTCCACCCCAATTTAATTTATACTTTTTTTTGTGGCGCTCCTGCTTTTGACATTTTGATGTGGCTGCCGTGGGCTTTGGGCGATTGACATTTGACCAAAGCCCCGCTGCTATTTTGGCCTTACTTTGTGCGGTTTGGGCCGCTAACGAACGTGTTGCATTCGCCTGTATATGTATGGAGGGAGTTGGGATCGAAAAGGCTTAACAGCTTGAGCTGGCTGCCTACTTAAAGGCTGAAACCTGCGGTGAAAGTGGGCGGTGGGTGGCACTTTCTGCCAAGATGTGGTGAGTGTTGAACGGCGATGCTAGGCGAAAGGCGCCAGGCAAGCAGAAAATACTAAAAGCGCAGAAGGGGCTGAAAACTTTCGCCCAACTCGCTTTCTAAAAATAGAAATGAAATCGCGCGCACGTACGCACACTTTAACAGGCGCACACACACACTGTACGTGTGTTTGCTGCATACGTGTGTGTGGAGGCTGGCCGCCATTTTGTACGGCGAACGCCTACGCGATGTTTAACTGCGCTGTAGGTTCCTATATGCTTGTGTTGGTAAGCTCTTAGCCACATACATATGTAAGTGCACTGAGAGAAATGTTCGACTTCTAGTTAAAAAAAAAAAACTCGAAAACCCAATAAGATTTGTGGCACATAAATGGGTTTCGGTTTAGTCAACGCATTTAACCCTTTTAAAAGAGGAATGTTATTTTTCTATATTAAGATGTATTCAGTTTAAAATGCTATATGCTTTATTAACACAGAATTAAAAAATGTTTAAATTTTAATATGGTTATTTGTTGTTTTCATTTAGCAATAAATTGCATAGATAGTTTTGATGTGAGTAGAAAGTATAAATATTAAAAACATTTCCCTATTGTACCAAAATAAATAGTAGTAGATATATTAAAATGGAAATTTTGTCAAGTGCTTAATATCTAAAATATCATATCAGATCATATTGCATACTTTTTGGAGTTTTAACTGTAAAGTATGTATTTAAATAAAAAATTGTTTTAATAAATTGTAAATAGGCAGTGTATACAAATATTATGTGAAAGGTTTAATAATGCTGTCACCTTTAAACTTATTTTAAATATTTATCTTATCAAGCTAATAGTCCGTTTTTTGCCGTGTAGGGAAAGTAATGATTCACTAAGCCAGTGTAAGAACAACTACCGCAGGATGGAAATTTGTGAAATCGTGCAAAAGGGATGGGGGTGGGTGGTTTAGGGGAGCAGGACAGGACAGCGACGTCGCTTTGGAAGGCGACAGCTGTCGTCCTGGTGCAAAACACCTACGCAATTTCCTGGCAAAAACGGCAAACGGCAAATGGGAAATGGAAAATGCTAAATGAGCTGAGCCCCGAGATGGAGCCACTCGAGCGGATATTCGGTGCCCAGACCCAGGGCCTCCGAAAAATCAGCAGCCCGCCCACGCAGCATTCGCCTGGGGGCGAGAGTTTTTCAAAAAGGAAAACTCGAAATTTCCCAATGACCTTTAGCATTAAGCTGAGGCGCGAGTGGGCGGCCATTGGGCGTAGCTGCCAGCACCTGAACTTTGGTACTCACCTGCTACCGGCTGTTGCTGCTCCAGCTGCTGGAGCTTATGATTGGCGCTGGTGGAGAGCTCCGTGTCCTGGGCCAGGACGGAGGCAGGCACCGCCCAGATCAGCGGGCTCAGGCACAGGATCAGTGCCGGAATTACCAGCAATCTGCTCCTGGGCAACGAGCTGTGTTTCATATTTACGGATATTTTCTCTTGTGGGCTACTGAACGGCGTTCCGAATAGGATGCGGATGTGGATTTGGCTGGAGGTGGGAGGTCCACTTCGACTCCTGGTCCGACGGTTCTTCTTGCTCTTCCAGTGGTCTGCGCACTTCGACTGTTCTGAATGAACTGACGTCCCAGCGACGCAGTGCAACAGTTTTTAACGTACTGGCCCCGAATCCGTGCCGTTGGCCGTTGCCTTGCAGACCCAGTACACAGTACCCAGCGCCACCCAAGTCCGCCTCCACCCACCCAGCACTTTCCGTCCGGTCTGCACACAACCTACGTCACTCTCATTGATAAAGAATCGCAGGCCTCAGAGGAGCCTGCTTACGTACTTCCCTGGCCAGGCAGCTCGTTAATCCTCCACTGCGCCGGCGTCGGGTCTGCAAAGTGCTGCGTTACTGCCTGGTCGTATCTGTGTGCTGCCATGGTGTTGGGTATGGCCCTATGACACTGGTTGTTATGTAAAATAGGAACTGGGTATACTATAAGTAATAAACATTTTTAATATTTGGTAATTTCTCGTTACCTTTAATTTATTTACGTATAATTTACAAATTTCAGACAGTTAACTATTTGTGATCTAGGTTTAATTTCGCTTATATTGTATGAACGGCCCCTTTGTATAGAAGCCATTAATACAAAAAAAAAGGCGTTGTTTAGTCTTATTTTACGCTGGACTTGCAAAAGGTAAGAATTTACATACATGCATATCAGTAATCGAAATGCTAAATCATCAAATGTTCACTATATTCCATACCTTTCGAAGTCTCTTCTCAGAAGCTTGCTTTCAGTTTAAGAAGGGTCTTCGTATTATAAGGCCACAAGTGCGGAAAATGATAACGAAAAGTTTCCTGTTCATCGCTATCACATTGATAGGGTTTTCCCTTGAGTCACCTGTTGATCGAAACGGAGATGGAAGTCCCATGACGATGAAGGGCTGTTGTTGAGCCTGGGCACCTTTGTGGAGTACAGCGGTCGGGCATCGATAGCCTTTGAAGAGAGCACCTTATATGCCAGCTTCAACTTGGAGTCACTTTTTCCGGCCATGAAGGTCTTCAAAAAAGTCTATAAAGCTCTACGGGATAGTTGTGAAACAAGTCCCAGGCTTTGCCCAGATATTCTCGACCTTATCAAGTTTGCGGACTCTATTCTAAGAGATGGCCTGATTGACACACATGACCCTCTGGTTTTTAGGGTCAAAAGGTTTCCTCTCGGCAGAAATGACATGGCCAACCAGATGATAAATAAATCCTCCTCCATAGACAGCACAATGAACCTGCAAATGGGAATAGTAGAACTCGATGTTGACTCTCCAGACTTTGCAGCCACAGATAGCCCAGACTGGTTTATTGAAAGAATGAAAAATCATCTTAATATTTTGGGAAACCAATTAAAAAAGTCGCAGGATGCCATATTGGAAGCAGTGATTTCCGCCCATCAGGGTCAACTTAATCCTTTTATCCTCTCCATAAGGCAGTTGGAATCGAAGATGCTTGAAATGCAGGCCCATCTACCGCAAGGACGTCGTCTGCCCTTCGATCAATCCACAATCTCCGATATTTACCGCGTCGCTTCCGTGATACCTCAGCAGTTGGACAACCATTTGGTCTTTCAAATCTCAGTGCCCCTGATCGATGTGGAGCAGTTTAATGTCTATCGATTGACACCCATTCCGCGGGTGGTTAATGGCAAAATCCAACTGGTGGACACCGAAACACCGTATCTGGGCATCAACGACCACCTCGACAGGTATTTCCCCCTTCAAAACCTAGACGACTGCACTGAGCTGGCCGGTGAGAGGTTGGTCTGTAAGTACAATCAAATAACTTATGGAAAGGGAGATGACGGCTATGCCTGTTCCCTGGCGGCTATACGGAATCAGTCCTTCCAAGACTGCCCTTTCCGTCAGCTGGAGAGGAGTAGCATGTGGACCCAGCTGGTGGCACCGAATTCGTGGATGGTGGCCCTCACCAAGGAACTGAGTTTGATGGGAGTGTGCTCTGGCGAGAGCCAGGAACTCAGGATAAACGGCAGTGGAATACTCAGCATTCGGGGAGACTGCATCGTCCGGAGTTCGGCGGTCACTCTGCAAGGGGAACGCCAGAAAAGAGTTCCCCTAAAAAGGGGATATGCATCTTTGCAGCTGACCAACACGGCCTCCCAGGAAATTGGCATCATGGACTCGTTTAATCACCTTCTTGAGATCGCCACACGACTGAAGGTGTATCAGGAAAAACTCGATGGAGTCGCGGATTATCCAATGACCGTCGTCGTCGTTTGTCCCTTAGTTGTGCTGATCGCGCTAATTATTTCGCTTAGCTGGTTGTATCTCAACCACCGTAGAAGACAACTCCCAGGGGCAAAAGATCCAATCACCGATATCGAAGGTCTCGAAGACACCAAAAATGCAGCTACAACCAGTAATCTTCCCCTGCTGGAAAAACAAGAAACTTAGGAGATTTCAGGTCTTCAAAGCCAATCTTAATTCATTTAATAATTTGTATTAATTAAACTTGTTAACCGGGCTAACTTTCTTTCTTTTTAAATCGTTTAAGAAAAATACACTTTATCTAAAACAATGACTATTAAGAAAAGAAGTAAAAATCTAATCAGATGAAAGCCTTTAAAATGTGCTGGGGTCTGCATTTATCTCAACCGCCCTTCAGAGGATGCTGGATCAGCTAAAATATTTAGTTCATTCAAAAGCAAGCTGGAGATTCCTTTCAGTGAGCAAAGAGCTTTTAATGCGATCGGTTTAGAGCAATGACGTCCAGAATGAAGAGTTATTTTATATTTCTAATTTTTTGCTATAGATCCACGAATCGATGGAAGGGAGGCCCTTCCAATTCAATAATAATCTCGGAGCATTCATTAAGTACAGAGGGCAGGTTGAACCCAAAAATCGCGATCTAAAGATTCGTATACTCCATGATTACCAAGCGATTGAAAAAGATTTTATATTTTTGCTTATTTTTGTTTATGGAATAATCCCAGATCTGACAGAATACCGCAACACCATACAAAATTTGGATACTGTTGATTTGAAGTAAGTTTAATTCAGCAATCTCCTTATTAACTCAAGTCGTATTTTATTAGTAACGAAGAACTAGTACCGCAATTTATTTCATCTTTTTCGACACCATACACGACTGTGCTAAAAAAATGACGTAATGTATTAAACAGTCAGAAAATAGAAATACCACAAAATGCTTCAACTATCTGAAATCGTGTCGTTTTTGCCTCGGATTTGGACTGGCAACAGAGAATACTTAGCCGCGAAGTGGACTGCGCCCGCAATAACACCATTGCGCCATCATTGGAAACCATTAAAATTAAGGAGAACTTTCTCGTTGGCAAGAGATACACAATTTCCGATTTCATTCGTACTGCCTCGGTAACAGTTGGAAAAAGTGATGAGTTTATTGTCTTTGAATACACAATGCCAGACACCTGGGATGAGAAATTTAACTTATACCATTTGACGCCCATTCCTAAAGTGCATATAAACGGCCCTATCGAGATTTTTTTTGAATTAAATATGTATTTTAACCTACATTTTGATGACTGTTTAAAAATGAATAGTAAAATTTTCGTTTGCGAACCCAATGGTATATTTAGAATCAGTAAAGAGGAAGTGCCTTGTGCCGTGGCTGCGATCCGAAGCCAAACCTCCACAGCCTGCACTTCTCACCTTGTCATGCGGGACTCCATATGGACGGCACTTCTAGCACCAAATTCTTGAATGGCGACTATCAGAGACTCTCTCACTATAAATGTTATCTGCTTCGGTGATGAACAAGTAATAAATATAAGCGGCGCCCTCATTTTAAGATTTCGCAGCGACTGCGAAGTCGAGCATACACATATCCAGGGAAGTCCCCGGAAATGGACGCTTTCGAACCGGTCCTATGCCTACCTGATAGCCACAAACGAAACCGGAGAGAAAGCGGAAACCACTGTGTACCCATACATCACCGGAGCTGTCGTAATTATTTTGGTTCTCCTTGGTACCGCCTATTGGTATTACCATTCGCCACTGGACTCTCGGCTTTCCTTTACCAATCCCATAGAGAAGCCAGGTTTTTAGACCTACTAATTGTGTCGATTATAATACAGTTTTATTTGTTTGGTTTAATTGCAATAAATATTAGTTACTCTCTTCATTTACACGTTGTAAGTCTCAAGGCTTCAGTAAAGGTTTCCTTTCATTGCACTTAGAAATTTATAAAATCTGGGCCAAGGGCAGGGCATGCTGGCGATGTGTTCTGGGACTACGTTCCTCTACTTTCTCCATTTCCGGACTCTGCAACGAGTGCTCTATTTTACAATTGCAGGCCATCGTTTACAATAAGAACTACAATTTGTCAGATACTACAAGGAAAACATTGCCAATTACAAACTAGTTACAGCGCTCTCAGCAGCGCCCGCGTGTGATTGTTTATGAAATAAAGCTTTATGCGGGAAAGGAGGGGAAACAAGAAAAGCATGTTGGGGATGTTCAGTTTATCCTACTTGGCTTTTTCCAGCACCTGCATTATGTGCCTTGAGACAAGGGACGTTGCTTCGGCGGCATTTGGGATAAGAAAGCGATCCATGTCCGTGATAAGCAGGCCGTCGCCATCTGGGAATCCGTACTTGAAGGTGATCAGGTCGCGGTGTCGTTTCTTGGCTGTGATCTTCACGATGCTGGCCAGTGGGCGTCGCACCATTATCTGCGCCTGACCGCGTCCCAGTTCCCGGAGCACAACTAGTTGGCCGGGCGTGATGATCAAGTGACTGTCGTACATGTAGCCGCTCATGTGCACTTCCTGGCACTTGAAGGCGTTGATTATGTCCGCCGTCTTGAAGTACTGGTTCAGATTAACGATTTCCTTGCCATCGCCACCCAGCGGTTGATCATCCCGCTCCTCCGACCCATCCAAGGCGTCGTCGTTCTCATCGTCAATGCTAAAAACAGGCGCCACATTGCGGTATCGCTTTCCATTCCTCTCCTTGGCACTGACATGGCGTTCCTGGGCCGGCGCAGCTGGCACGCCGTTCGAGCCGCTGGCCGAGGCTCCGCCATTAGCACTGGGATTCACTATGATGTCCAGAAGTTTTCCTTTGACCTCCGCAGACTTTGACTTCATGGCGGCGGAGAACTTGCTAAACAGGTCGGTAGAGGAGGGCGCCGAGGTCTTAAGCGACGCTGATTTTGTCTGCAGAAGGAGGTAGGATTTATAAGTGACTTCTATCAAAGTACATTTTTATTTTCTTATCTCACCTGCTGGACGTTGTGCTGCTGGCAGACGAGGCACTTGCGCACATTGTGATCCTCCAGGCAGTCGGCCATGTGGTCGCCAAAGTAGTCGTGGATGGAGGCATAGCCGCCGGTCAGCAGCGAAACGTAGTGGGTGTTCTTCTGCAGGAATGAGGCCACCACCATGTGTGTGTACTGGTCCTCTTCCACGCGACCGCTGCCCATGAAGCACAAATGCTCGCCCCCGGCATTCGAGTTGGCCTCGATGGCCTGTCGCTGGGCGGTCAGGAGGCCCTGGACGGCGGTGGCGAAGGCGACCGGTTCCTGAAGCATCAGGTTGCAGTCCAAGTGGAATGCCGTGGACAGATGACCGGCGTTGTACTGCTCAGCCGGTCGACAGTCCACGAGAAAGAATCGAACTGCATCCGGCACGGGAAATTCTGTGGCCGAGTTTTCAACCAGCTCGTAAACGGAGACGGGCAAGCACAGTGCCTGTGAAACCTTGTTGGCTTCCTCCTGGCTGCGCGGCGTGTCGTTTTGCTTTCCGTACAGCGCTTTTAGGTAGTCTGTCTTAAAAGAAGTCGGTGTCTTCAGGGCATAGTACTGAGCCAGGGAGCAAAAGTCGGGGACATCATCAAATTCCAGGGCACACGGCATAAGGCCCAGGAACTTAATGATCTCCTCTTTGGACGAGCTCCTCATCTGCAGGATCTGCTCCCTTCCGTTGATTAGGATAATCAGCGCGAGGAAAAAGACCATGAAGGGGTCGGCGTTCTGGAAGTACAGGTCCCACATGGCGATGATAACCGACAGGCTGCTGCAGGAGGCGAAAAGCGACTGGAACCAGGTCAGCGAGTACAGGTCGGGTGTGATCTTCTTGGTGTCCAGCAGAGTGCACAGCTCCGGATCGTGGTAGAGCAAGAGCAGCCGGAAAACGTGGAAGACATTGCCCTTGGGTCGACAGCCCTTGGGTATATAGGTGTCCCGGATGGACTCGAACAGGTTGAAGGTATCCGAGCGATTTAGCTTCAAGGCGAAGAGCGGGAGCAGCAGCTCTATCCAGCCGTTATCCGGCTCATACTGTAGATTTCTGTTCTTGCAATAGAACGTGATGATGGACTCCAGGTCGGAGACCACCGAGACCTTGTCCTCCTCGTCGTTGCCCATGCGATCGACGTGCCGCTGGCAATCCTCGCGCAGTTGACTTTGGAAGGGCAGGTCGTAGATCTCGTTGAAGAGCGACATCTGATCCGATTTGTGGCGCACATCCAGGCACACCTGCCACACATCCGGACGCAGGGCCTCCGGCAGGGCTTTTCCCTGGCAAATGCTGTAGATGTCGTTGACATTGCAGTCGTCCAGCAGCGCCGACTCCAACTCAATGATCCTACGGAGAAGAGAATGGAGTTCTAGTCATGTACATATGAAAATAAGGGGGTGAAGGCGACGTCAACGTGTCTAAATAACCAGCTGCTGATAAGACGGAGCACCCCACACTGAACCACTGAGAGCCCCCCAGGTGCTCCGCCCCGCCGACCCTGCTCCGAGCTGCTGACTCAATCACCGAAACAAATGGAGGTCTGTTAGGAGAAAATGGCAAACGTAAAACAGGCCCTGTGACTGATTCATTTACCAACTGGGATGCTGAATCTCCGAGGACAGATTCCCTGACTAACCTTAATTGTTGACGTAGCCCCAACCCAATGTTTATTATTTACCACATATTCTCCTCCATGACTCCGCTTTTGGCCAATTACTTCGTTTCCGTTTACAAACGCTGGCTTAGTGCACTCTCTTCAGCTGGGGATGGCCAGGTAAGTGCATTTTCCTTCTATTTCAGGTGCGAATTATGATTTTTGTGATATTCCAAATTTATTTTGATCGAATTTTGGTTACGTTTTAAGAGACGGGAGGAGGGTACGTTTGTAGGGATGGGAGGACCTTACGTTACCACGGGCACGTTAGAGATGGCAGTGCTTACGCGATTAATTAACGGTTATTATTGTAATTTAAATTGAAGAAATTATTAAATTATATTTTTATTAGTTACATAAAGAAGCAAATTTGAATAAGTTTAATGCTAAGAAGCACTTTAAAACATAAAAATAACTTTAAGCTCAATAGAAATTATGGCATAGAATGCGTTTGAATTAAAAAGCTAATTTCAGCTAGATATATTCAAATACTTCCTTAAATTACTTTCACTAAAAGAAACGACTTTTACCAAATTACTTTCCCTAAAAATATTTTTTAGTTTGAAAATGTTTTCGTCGCAAAATTTCAAATCCAAACGTATTTTATCCAATCGATAAGTGTTGCCAGCCACATGAATCGATAGTTTACCACCTCTAGTTGCCAGCTATTTTGCGAGCAAAGTTTTGTTTTGCACAAATTTTATCCAAATTTAACTTAAAATCCAGCTGTGGGGGCTTGAGATTGGAGAACAAACACTTTGCTGGCTAACCTAAGGTGCTCTCAGCAACAAAGGTAAGTCAAACGTAGTGGGTAATACAGGCGAAACTGATTTGAGGTCTTTTCAAACAAACACACATGCACTGGGGGCCAAACAAAATTTGCAAAGCCAAAGGCAATGACAACAATAACAACATTGGGCCAGTGCAATGCACACACGCCTATACATATACCTATGTACAGATGCACATACAGCCTTCACCCAAATAAAATGCATTTTGCATCTATTGATTTTGCCAGTTGCATTTGTAGGGTATGTTGCATGAGGTGGGGGTGTGTGTGCGAGTGCAACAGCTGTGCCAAGGAACCCCCTCCCCACCCCCTGAAAACCCCCTTTTTATCCGATTTATCACCACTTTTTAACCCATTTACCTGGCCAATCAACATAGTTTGCACTCTGAGCCACGTGTGTGGCTTGCTATTTGCATAGCAGCACGTACATATGTAACCACCAAACCCTTTTTAACTGCGTTTCTTTTTGCTAAAAACCAGATGAAAACGGGCGGCAACAACAACAACATCTCAGCCAGCAGCAGCAACAACAACAACTGCATTTCCGGCGCCGGCAGCAACAACCGCTCCCTGGTGCCAGGCTCCTCTACTTCCGTTTCCGTCTCCTCATCGCACATTGTCACCGAGTGGGAGGATGGCATCATCTTCGATGTGGATGATCCCGACTTTTGTAATCTCGCCACCGACAAGCTGAATTTTATAGGTGAATATATATAGCGATGGGGGCGTTATTAACCCACCGATTATATTTATAGTCTAGACATCGCAGTAATCTATGTTATTTACGATTAGCTATGGCGAAGCCCACTAATTGAGCGGTGGGAAAGCTTTTTTGCACCTTTGTACCATCAGCTGCAATGGCTTATCGGCCAGTGGTTTTCCCGAACTCTCAAGTCCCGGCTTTTGTCTGATCGGACGGAAACTGTCGTACACTTTTATTAATGCCCATACACTCCGGGCTTTATCGTCGAGTGCGGCTGATAATGGGTCATATATAAAGCAAGCAATTATACAATACCGGAATGGCCAACACTCTGTCCTCCCACGGAGCGTTCCATTTAAATTTAGACCCTGTGCCGTGCTGTTTTTAGAACGCATGTACCATCAATAACCTTTGGAAACATTTGCAAACAGCCGCCGATGGATGAGGGTGCGGACTCACTTTCGGCTAATTGTTTTGCCCGTCCGTTTATCTGCGATCTGATTAGCCGTACAACCGTACAAGCGAGTCGTGCGACTCGCCTATTCACACGTTCCGCCTGTCGCCCAGAATTCGGCCGGCACATTCACGCGTTTGTCATGTGACTCCGGCTCGGATCGATAGGGCCGGGCCTCTCCGCTCGATCATGCTTCTCCTTCGGCTCACCGGCTGAAAAATGGGTGTCAAAAGAGTGTGCAAATATGTCCGATGGCACAACAATGCCAGTGGAATATTTTGCCAATTTTTTGGTCAACAATAACAGTGGCAGCTTATGCGTGCTAGCGTGAGCTGTGTTTTTTGCATGCCGGCTCGGCACGTGTCCCTCGTTAAAGGCTTGTATGGAGTAGGGTCTGTAAAGTCTTCGCTATTAGGCCACCCATCAACATTGCGTGTAAACCAACCATGAGTGTTGGATATTATGTCCTTTTTCCGGTCTTAAGTGGGGCGGTAATGGAAAGGAAAACTTCTAGCAACTGGTGAAGCTTGTTAGTTGCGTTTTTAGGTCTTCACATTAAATTTCCTCATCAACTATAAATTTTACTAGAAAGAAAGCTAGTTTCCATCCAGCTTTGCGAGCCCAAACAAGAGTTTATTGGTTTAATGGGATTGATTTCTTTGCAAAACTAAAGCCTCTTGCCAATCATGTTAATTGACTAAAAAGGAGGAGAAAGTTACAGCTGCATTGGCACCTTGCCCCCCTTGTATTATGCCATTTTCCCCCCTTTCAACTATTTAGCTTAGCTCGCACATTTGCGAATGATTAGCATATTGCATCAGACTATTTGCAATCAGCTTCGTCTGCCAAAGTTACACAGTTTTCAGTTCACGTTGATGTTGTAAGATTTCAAATGATTCAGAGAATTCGCAGTCAATCAAGCTAGTTAAAAACGATTTATCCGAGCTATTTATAGGACCGTAAGTTAGCCTTATCTTCGTGACTCAGACTTATTAGATCTGATCTTTCTCCTGAACACATATGCGGTACTTTACCACTTATCATGATGGATGTCGTGGAATATTATTATCTGAACTGATCGCTCTTGTGCTTATCTCGTGTGGGGCTTGAGTCATCCGCCGTCTAGACCCGGCAACTCCTTATATAACATTAATTGTATTTTTGTTTAGGCGGTGGGAATACGGTTTGCTAGAACACATTGTTGGCGAGTCCCATGCGCGGACATGGGAGCTTGCATAAGCATTTCGCTTGCATAAAATGCTTATTAAAACGCCAAACGTAATGACAATTTTTAAAAATAAAACCGTTTTCGATTTCGCAATACCCCCGAGCACTTCGGCCCACAGTCTGTGTGCTTTATGTTCCCATGCTCATTATAGAACAAAAGCGCCACGCGCGTTTTCGTTCACGGTTTTGTTCAATTTGTCGGCTCGAGCGTCTCTGGCTGATAAGTCTCGCCCGCTGCTACTACAACTAGCGCCTGGAATTGCGCAGCAGCCCCGTCGTCTCGGGTTCTCCTAAGTCTCCGTCGAAAGGCGATAGCCCCTCCGCAATGGAGTGGAAGTGGAAGCGTGCTGGCCGGCACAGGTACGGACATATGTCTGGATGATCCAGCGATGGCGTGATGGAAAGTGCCCAAATGCAATCCGATCTGCGAGGTGTGGCTTCTGATCGGGATCTGGCGCCGAGCTTTGTGGTCTGGCCACCAGTTAGAGGCGGCTCCAGATGGCCCCCGACCGATTTACTTGGGTCTCAACCGGTTCGAGGCTGAATGTGTGCCTCCCATTGGCCGAGTATAATCCAATCGCAAAGAGAAAAGATCACCAGAGTGTGTCAACCATTGGGTACTCATTCCGGGAACCATGAATGATTTTAATTTAGCTGTAATAGTCTTGTACCTCATATTACTTAAAAACAAAACCATTCAGGAAATTCTTCAAGAGCTTATATAGCTTACAGAGTGATAGGGCGAAAAGAATCTCTATATTTACAAATCGTATAATAGAATCCCTGGTGGCAACAGGGATCTAATCTATAGTAGCATGTATTTTTGAGTTCTGTAAAGCCTAAGCCCCCTCTAATGCAGCACCACTCGACGTGGAGAGGCCCGGCCGATCCGATCGCTGGGTGTGTCCGTGTGTCGAGGATTGATTTCAATTCGAATTCCGCCCGTTCGTTCATTCATTGTGCTGCCTTCCCTCGTTCTTTGTTTCTTTTTTATTTATTATTAATTTACAATTTTAGCACACACAAGCGAGCACATATATTTAGTAGATAGAACCCTTGCCGGGCACTACGGCAGTCGAAATCGGTTCAAACCGGTACCGGGTGTGTGTATGTTTACACTGGGCAAATGTTCCGTGCGACGCAAATCTAACAGAGAAGCCAACCATGATGTGGATGCGACGGCCGTAGAGTACCATGCCATATAGTATTCCCCTCAACGAGATGCTGATGACGACGTTGTCAGATCTCACGACGTCAGTTAGTCGCTCGCGCCACTTTATTGACTAAGTATGCCTCTCGAACCTGTTGTAAATTCCCACCATCTGCAGTCGTCATAAAGGTAGGAACCTAAAGGGTTAAGAGGCAGCACCTGGAAAACTTAAGGGGGGAATCTATTTTAACTCAAATGTGTATAAAATATACGAAAATCGCATACAATATAAACTTTCCTGAGAACATAGCATTTAAAGCCGAAAGATAAGAGTCTAAAGCCACAATCTTTCTTCCTTGGAAAGTACTAATCTAATTTTCTTTGGAATGGCGAGACTGGGCTCCAAACAAATGTATACAATCAAAACCCCAATTGTGAGAAACCCTGTAAGCTGATAGGTTTATAAAAATAACAAACCGAATTAACCAAGAAAAACCTGGAAACTATAAACATTTCTTTGCTTAGTCATATAATATAGCTGATATATGAAATTATCAAACTAGTTTCTTTATTGACATTTTATTAATTAGGGGCCAGTCCCAAGCTCGCGTTTCGAAATGACTAGTCTGAGAAAATGAAACAATCAATCCAGATCAAACCGAACTGTTCCAAGTTCATTATTATAAGAACAAATGTAGGACCTTTGTCAATTTACGGAACCAGTTTGTTTGTTAGCCAGGCACATGCTAAAAATTAATTAAATACTGCCCCTGGCGAAAGCCTAAAATTCGAACTATAGAAATTCATTAAACAACTGAAAAGCGAAACCAGATTGAACTGAACCCAATATCTGGGTGGAATCTCCGGCAGTGTAGGCCGCAGCATCGAAACACCTCCCAGCCGCATTCCCCGGTGGAAGTCTCCCGTGTCACGTGTAATTAACAAACTGTTGCATTATGCAAATTGCTAATTAAGTGTTCTCCAGACTTCCACAAGTGTTAATTGTCGCGCGCCAAACGAAACCGCACACCCCTCCCTTCCTTACCTTATAGAGGGTTTATATTTCCCGGACTCTCTCCCTCCGATGTGTTCTAGTTTTTTTTGCCGGGGGATTGCGCACTTTGCCTGCGCGGCTGGGAATTTTTGCAAATTCCGATTTTGCGTTGCAAATAGCACCTTGAACTAGTGTTCAATGTGCCGCGGTTTGTTTATGCATTTTAATCGGGTCGCGTAATGTTCCGGGCATTGTGTTTTTTAATGAGTTCAGCTAAATAATCCAGAAAGAAAAATAGAAATACAACAAAGTTTTTCTAGGCCTTTCCGTTTCGTTTCCCACTGATTATCAAGTCTAATTTACGGCTTTAGTAGGAAAAGATATAACACCCGGATTATAGAATATAAATAAGCTGTTTTCAAAAAGTTTCATATCGCTTCCAAGTAATTTGGCTGACATAAACATATGTGATCTGTGGTTTGTGTACTCAGTGGGATGATGCATGACTTGGACTCCCATGTTGAACACATTTTAATAAATATTTATTACGGAGAAATATTAAGTAACAAGGAGTAATGTTTTTCAAGAAAGCACTGTTTTTGCAAACAGATGAGTTGATTGTGGCAAATGTTTAAGTTTAATTTTAAATGGAATTGCATTCATTATATATTATAAGCAGTCATTTCGAGCCAATTGTCAAAATTTCTGGGGTTTCCGCGTTTTTTACTTCTTCACAATAAAGCCAATAAAGCTTTGTGTTACTGATATTGTTTTATTTTTTGATTATTCGATCGTCAAGCGTTCAATGAATCATTCCTTATAATGCCCTGGCTACTTAGATTTATCTTTATTGGATCTGCAAAATTATATAAGAAATAAGAGATAAAAACTTTGATTACATTATATGTAGTTCAAGGGAAAAGTTTATCTTGGAGACTTTGTTCCTCGAACCTACCTATAGTTCTTAGGTATTTTCCCTTTGATCTAATCAGCTTAGGGATTTTATCACCCATCGTTTCAGTCATGTTTACCGAAGGTTACGTACGAATCGAGTGTATAATAGTGAGACGATCAGACGAAAAATAAACAAGATCTATACATTTTAAAAAGGCGTCATTAAACCTGAATAGAACACGTTCTATTTATAAGAATGTGTACAGGAAATAGATTTTCCCAATATAGATAATTTTGCAGATCGAGCAGAGACAGCGCCTTTGAACATTGGTAATAAGTTATTTATGTTTAAACAAAGAGATTATGGGATAACTCTAAGTATTGGCATCATCCTTAATATAAGTGATAATTTATAAATAACTTTGTTGTGCCGTAACTTCACACACTCATTTGTGACACAGTGATAACAGAGGTAGTCATCAACGACTATCATTGAAGAGTGCAGCTCCATTTCTTCGGCTGTATGCCAGGGCCAGGGTCACGCTAACCAGAGCTCAATGAGACCCACCTTCTTGGGGGCTTTCAGTCATGGACAGGGTCGCATTGACTTCGTATCAGTCATCACCCGGTTCGCCAATCTGTAGTAACCAGATCTACTATATCTATACGTATATTTGCAAACATGCAACGTCGCCGTGAGATAACATATCACAGACCTACTTATAGGTGATTTTCTCCTCTGTCATTGACGCGATCGCTTTTCCAGTCACGGTAGGCAGTTAATTACGTGGAAGTCTTACAAAACCCATGCAAATTAGTACACTCAAAGGGGGCCAAAGGTCAGGGTCGTCCGTTGGCATTCTAATTGCCCGTGTCAACAGTTTCGTCTGGATCGTAAATCTTTCCGATCGGCGCCGAATCGGGTGGGTTAGCAGTGGGCAGAGGGGATAGAGTTGCGACTACTAAGTGCACTTATCTGGCCTGTGATTGTAGAACCCATAGCCACTTTCGTTGGATTATGCCCAGACAGAGTCACGCCCCGTTTTGGCAGTTTACCCCGATATTTCGTGCGGGTACTTTTCCCCCATTAATTAAGTAAACGGTTTTCATAGCACCGACCGCAGGTTGGAATTCCGATTTCGGTTTGTTTGCACTCGCATCTGGGGGCGAGGGAATCCCGTGGAACGGGTTTGTCGCATTCGAGCGAACTCATTAGCATCAGCATGTGATGATGGAAGCAACGCTCTGGCCCAAGATGAGCCCAACGATCAACGTGTGGCGCTGACTGGCCAAAAACCAGCGCCGTAGATTCCCCGCAAGTCTAATGATTCAGCCGCAAACGCCTACAAGACCATCATCATCATAGTATTCGATATTAAAAATCAAAGGCATAACAAAGCCGCGCTTCTGCCTGGCCGGATGGTTTTGCCTTTTGTGTTGTTATCTTTTGGGGTTCGGTTCCTGATTTCCCTCACAATTGACGTCAAGCCTTTGTTTTTGCATTTGGCTGTGACGGATCCTTCCATCCGCATGTGTGCCGCATATTTACACACCAGCCACAACATCCAGCCATCACAATAATTAACAGCTACTTTCAGGAGCAGCTTTGTTTGCTTAGCTGCGGAGCAACTTGCTCGAAACAGAGCTCAGGCCGGAGCTAAAGACTGGCGGCCAGGCCAAAGCCGAAAGAGGAAGCGCATGTCTTCAAGCAGCACTTCAGCACGGCGGTTATGCATAATTCCAAGGGGGGTATCTTGGCAAATAAAACTACAGCTTTGGTGGGCATAAGGAAATTGCAATACCCTCTTCAAGCTGGGCAAATAGTCTGTTTTTAATAAAGCAGGAAAAAATATAATAGTTTTCACAAAGCTACAAGTTTTCCTCTGTATATTATTGTTGCTATCACATATATCTAGTAAGTTTTGTTTGGAAAATAAATGGAAATCTACACTAGACAATGATCTAAAAATACCGAACGGCTTCATACTATTCGTATTATTTATTTCCTTAAGGTAGCTGAACGATAGTAAAATTCGCAGTTAAGTCGAACCAAAGATTTATGCCTTCTAAATCAATTTTTGCAATCCTTTGAAAAGTGTAATTGTGTAATTTAGTGCAGTACTGAAAACAAATTGATAGTTTAAATTTTATATGTGGTTTTTTCGAAAGGAATTTCGCCATAGTTCTATCATTGCAATAACAATAAGTATAGGTATTTCCATACTAATAAATATATTATAAGTAAATGGGATTTTTCGATCACATCAAAATAAATAGAACAAACGGCGTGCGTCAAATAATCTCTTTGAACAATTCGAATAATAAATATTTTAATAACACCCCCTATAAACCTATATTTACGATATTCCATCTATTGATAGCACTTTTGCCGGCGTATAAATCAAGCGATAAGATATAAATACAAATTTCTGCACAATTTTACCCCAGATCATCCGGTTGCGGAACACATATGTTTCTATTTTCGTAATACCCTCCGAAAATATTTAATTCTGGACAAAGGGCTGGGTATATTTAGCAGAGAAACGACATAAACCCATTTCGACTTGGATTGACTGTCGTGGAAGAGTACAAAAATACACACGCACGAGTGCGGGGGCACTTAATAAGTTTTTAAAAGGTTTGCAAAATGTTGTTTAAATATTGTTATTTTCGGACTAATATCCTCACGTTGTCTGACGCAATTTCCGCTGAGGTGAGACTGTCTCTTTTGTGTGAGCTTCCCAGGCAATTGCCGTGTGACCTTCTCCGATGACAATGGTCCCCCCATACCATCTCCACGCGCCGAAAGCCAAAGTGCCGCAAAATGATCGGGGTCATTATGCAATTACCCGATATTATACAAGTTAATATGCCAAAATTATAAATGTCATCAGTTTGGTATAGGCACTTTTTACGCATCACATACTGAATGCACGTAATTCGAGAGTTTGTGTCTGCCCACAGAAGAATTTTTGAGAAGGGGAACTTTAAGGCATTAAGAATACAACTTAATGCACCTTGTGGTTTTTCATGGGATATATGTGGATATATCCGATTCCATTTCTCTCCGTGCACCACGGCACGAAACTGCGCCTCGGCAAAAGTTGAATGCCAGTGAAAAGCGTGCCCGGATCGCGAGGGTTTCGTTCTTGCTTTCTAAATAAACATTAATTGTTTATACTATATGTTCTTCCCAAGCATACGTATGTGGTTCTGTGTGTGGCTGACCGTCGTCGCCTCTGTCGCTGAATTGCATTAAATTGGCGAGGGTCGCTTGGATTTGGCTTGGGTTCGTCTCTGGTTTTCGGACACTTGGCTTTGGCCGGGGTGCTCCCTTTTCGATGGGCTGGCGAAATTCGAAACGCCTTCCAAGCGACGCGCGCGCCTTGGGTCTCGGTTCATGTGCAAAAGTTAGGCCCGGTCTAGCTGCACTTTGGCAGCTCTTTTCCTATTAACATGCCTACGCTAGCGAAAATTTCCATTCCGGCGGGATGACGGCCCCCGGGAGTCACCTCGTCGTCATATTATACATACCGAATGGGTTTCACCATTACACTTTTTTTACAATTTGCTGCAGAGACACGCGCATTGCAAAAAAAAAAGAGTAGAGGGAATTTTGCTGATAAGATTACCCGTAGATTGATAAGCGAAAATGATGGTATATGTGCCAACGTTTATGTATATTTATGATGGGGAAATAACCGGAGAGCAGCAATAGTATTCTCAGCATGATATTGTCTTCAGATGATTCTATATCTTGTTTGAGATCGCTCTTTATCGTGTCATAACAACCAGAAAATGGCCAAAATACCATTCTACCTCAGCTATAAATATTTTTGAAATAGCATTTGAATATTTTGAAATAACATGTTATTCCAGATATAGTAGGGATCTTTGTAATAATGAGACAAACACCCCTAATGGAATTTTCCGCTGATACCTTTGCGGATCTAGTGATTAGGAAAGCGTTCTACCTGGCCTTTTATGAGGATCTTCCGGCTACCTTCCTCCGTCCTGTACCCCCTGGCTTGAGCCATTCACTCTGGTTTTTTCACCTGTCGTCGTTTTCACGGACACGGACCCGAACCCGAATCCGAACCCGTAACCGTCCCTGTCCTTGCCCGGCGCTCTACCTGTCAGAGCGCAAAATGATTTGTTATTCAAATGAAACGGCGCGTCGGCGATTCTTCTGACGGTTGCCAGGGGGCATCTTGTTTTGCCGTCTTCTTGGACATGCGTCAATAACCGGCGGGCGATTACACCTAGTCGATGTACTAGTGTCCGTCCGGTCAATGTGTCGTATACGTATTACGTACTGCGCGGCAGATGGGGCGTATGGAGGAGATATCGGTAGGGGTATCTGTGTGGGTATCACTATGGGTATGGGTATGGGTGTTAGGGTGCCCGCCCGCTGCGCTTGACCGTTAAAAGTGCTCGATCTCTCACTCACTCGCTATCTGTAGTGATACCTTTTACTCTCAAAGCGAAAAGGTATATTGTATTTGAACAGAACTATGTTAGATGTATCCCTACGCAGAGAACAAGTCGATAAAACGTGATGATAATTTGATAACATTTTGTATCAATCATAGATAAGATTTAGATAAGAGGCGGATAACTCCAATATGGCTGCAATCTATTTTTATAACCATAAATTAGTATTTTCAGTTAGCTGCTACCTTATACCTTATGTTTTCATAAATCATATTGTTAAAATGTCTAATGGGTGGGTAAAATTCTGTAAAATATATATATTTATCTGCATCTACCTGTATCCTGTCTTTAAGGATCGTATCTTAAAGATAGGCAACACATCTTGCAGCAGCGAGTAACGGGTATCTGCTAGTCGGTACACTCGCTGCAATTCGCTTTGTTTTGGTTTCTTATCTCTCGCTCTCCGCGAGAGTCGCTCCTGTTGCCAACTACCGCCAATTTGGTCAGCATCTGACTTTGTTTTGGAATTTCGCTTGCGATTCACCCCTGGTTAATGTTTATTACGAGTGTTTATTTTTTTTTGCACCTTATTCGTTTGTGTGCTTGTACGGTTGGCAAGTTCAGTTCGTTAGCTTTGCTTTGTCATCCGATTCGAGGAATATCACTCGCTGGTTTCGCTCTCTCTCGCTCTCCCTCTCGTCTAGCTGGCAGCTCTCTCGCCCGTTGGCCAGCCTATAAAAGCGGAGCGGTGCCAGCGAGCGCCGTTCATTTGAGTTTCGCGGTTCGACGTGCTTGCCCACTTGGTCTTTCGGCTCTGGAGAAAACTATTCGAATCTGGTGAAAAGCATTCCCATTCCCAGCTACTCAGTTCAGTTTCGCCTCCCAGTCCAACTATAAAAGTGCGCTGCAGTCTCTGTCAAAACAACTGCATATTGTATGCTATTATTGCCACTTGCATTTCCATGAACTAACTGTCTTTCGCATCGCGTGTGAAAAGTTACGAACAATAAAACAATTGCCAACGGTTAATGTTAATATCGAGGCAATTACAAGCAAGTAATTTGATTGCCTGACTTACGCAAGGCCAACTACAATTACCAACAACAAGCCAAACAAATCGCATAAAAAAGCCACACAGAAATCCCAATTTGGATTTATTAATAGCGCTGAAAAAAAAGCAAATAAAACAACAACCGTTGCCGTAAATAACACAGCAAATGTAAGTATTTCCGTGCCTGAAATAATAAAAAATGAAAAAATAAATTAAAACGCCCCGTCTGTGTCCCTCCGATATTGTGGCGCTGTCTGTGTGCCCTTCTATAAATAAATAAAATCAAATTAAATGCAACTAGTTGTGTGTGAGGCACAATATGCTCGGATAAATTACAGCAATTTCGTTTTTGCGCCGTTGCCTGTGCTGAAAATTGCCCCCCAAGTCAGTGGGGACGCAAACCAAATTGCAGCCTGGCGAGCGGAGGCCCAAACCAGCCCCTAGACTATCCCGTGTTGTTGTTGCATCGGTCTATTTCGGGCACGTCTCATGATTATACTTTCTCGATACGATCCAGCTAAATATAGAACGTTCAACGGCTGGCCGCATAACAACGCTGAAAATGTATTTATTTATTTATTATGATGCCAGGCCAGCAGACGCTGCGGCAGTCATGTGCCTCGCCAAAAAGATCTTGTTGATTTTTTGCATCTCTGCCAAAATCGTGGAGACAATGTACACACGGGTGGGCCGTAAAGCATAGTATACGCTGTATATCCTATAGATAGTATTCCCCCATTGGCGGCGACACACGAGCGCGAGCAATTAACGTCTCGCCTCCAATTCCAAATAATTCGCACATTAAAGCTTTTTAATTGCCCAAGCCCAAAACAATTGGAAACTACACTATGGAGATGGAGATGACGCACAGATCACTCTCCGATCGGCGGCCTCGGGTGTGTTTATGGTGCCTTCAACCGGATTTCAGCGGTTCATGGACTTGGTCCGCACTCCACCGTCAGTTTCCCCGCACACGAATAGTTGTTAATTTTAACCAAGAATGTCGTCCGAGTTGCAGCGGAAAATGTTATACATATATATAGATCTTAATTCATTTGACTGAACATGCATGTTCTCCAGCACCAGAAGCTCGAGCTGGGTACAGTCGCGCTCTGACATTTGAGTCACGCACCTGTACAACAAGCTCGTTTACCTTCGCCGGCGAACGTTTACCTGGCCAGCATTGAACTCCAGCCCCATCACCTTGTTACCTTTGATGAACTCTAACTGACTCTGCTGTGCTCTCCCCTCTTTGCAGTGCCATCAACAGCCAATATGTCGATCGCCAGTGTTCACGGTCCCCAAATCGCCGACATCTGCAGTCCCTTGTCGTAAGTATTTAAATTTAGATGCCCATCTATAGATCGCACTCATGATTCATTGTATTAGCTGGAAGCAGCGATCCAAGCGATCCAAGCGATTCAGGCGATTCAACCGATTCACTTCCATTTCCGTTTCTCGCATTTGCTAAATATCGCGCTGTAAACAATGTCGGGGCTGATTTGTAGGGGGGATACGAAAGGGGGCGTGTGAGTCGGTGGCTCATTCATGATTTTAGCAATCTTATCAAGTGGGGAACGGCGACTGGGCCAGGGTGCAGAGTACACGGCCGCAGTACCTATCAATACAATACAAAATATATACAATAGTACGAACCGCACCTGCAATTTGGCCACGACTTTGGCCCATTAATGAAGGGGGCCAGCACCTTCAGAGCTCAACAGTTCGTCGTCCGTCTGTGTTTGTATACACCTAGAGACATACGTATATATTCGCATTCGTATCATTATCATTTGGCATTTTGGGGCCGCACAAAAGCAACAAAGCAACCCGTCGCCATCGCTCACATGATCGGGCGAAAGTCGCGCCGCCGAGTCGAGTCGTCGGGTACAGTCGCCAATCATTGCCCTCGTCCCCATCCCCCAGGCCCACCTCATCCATCCCGAAAACCCATTCCGCTCTGCGTACCGGCACGCTGCTCATTATCATAATCACGCCAGCTCATGCTGCCCACCCACTTGGCAAGGTCACGGTTGCCTGACGCCAGCCAAAATCTGTCATGATTACTAATCAAGAATTTCCCCGCCTCGCCGCTAATCTCTTCCAGGCATCACAATCTGCGTCTGTCCGCCTCGGTGCCAGATCTGGTTGGTAGCCCACTGGAGATCAGCATGGACAACGTGCTGACCATCGAGGAGCTGCGCCAGCACATGGGCTCCTGCTTCACCTGCGGCGTCTCCTGGACGGATGACCATGTGTCCCTCGACTGCAGCGAGTGCGGTGGCTACAGCCTGGAGCGTCCCTGTCCCCTCTGCGACGGCCAGTGCGGTGTGCAATGGAAACGTGATTTCGCCATGGTGAGTTGATAGCGCTGACTCTCCCTCTTGCCGAATTTTCCATAACTCAAACGTAAAGCCAAAATTTCCTGGATTTATTGAACGTCATAACTCACATTTCTTTATCTCGGATCAATTGTTTGCTTGGGCAAGTCTTTCTATTAGTCCCATTTTGATAGATACTAATTTTTTGCGAGTACAAAATGAGGAAGAAAAGTTAATATACATAACAGCTTTGGTTGACACCACAGAAATTCGCTGTCGTTAAGTCAATGCAAATAAGCATTGAAAGCAGGAAATTAACATTGAGGTTTTCTATAAAATACACTCACATTTGCTAGATTATTTAAACAAATGTTCTGGGCTTCAAGTTTTTAAACAATCCATTCGATACTGCGCCTTAAGTTTATCTATCAAGCTAAATACTTTGGTACAATGTTTTTGAGTTATAAAAATTCAACATAATCTCTGTTTATTTGCCAAACTAATCGTTTACTTTTGTTCTGCTTACAGTCCCATGCCTGCAGTCAAGCTCGCTGGGTGGGCGTGTGCATCAGCTATCCGGAAGTGGTGGCCGGAGTCCAGTTGCCCGTTGGCGGAGCCGCCGGAGCTGGAGCCACCTCGTGTGCCGCTGCCGCTGCGAATCAACTGCGTCTGGCCCAGGAGCTGTGCTCCCGCCTGGAGCAGCTGTCCACGTCGACGGCGAGCAAAAGCGGTCGCATCTAGAGCAAGGACCGCCAAAGAGTTCCTTCGACAGCCAGACTGCAAACTCGCCTCCACATCAGCCACATCAGCCACACCTCCCCGCACACAAACGGCCAATCAACCGGATAGCAGATAGCTGAAAGCTGTAGCAGAAACAGCTCAACCTCCACCTCCACCACACACAAAAAACACACAGTCTCTCACCCGTAATTTAGGGCCTAATTACTAAGCTTTTTACTTGTTAGTTTTTATTGTTGTGCAGCGTTCAGTCTTTATGTTTTTTTTTCTGTTTATTTTTGCACACATTTTCTTTTGTCTTATGATTTCACTGGTTTCGTTTTCGTTTCGAGTCGTTCGTTGTGTGACTATGCAAATGTTTAGCAGCTAAGTTAGTTCCTTTGTTTACCCTTTAATGGCACCGTTCTGTTTGCACACATGCCCTGTTGTTCTATCCAGGAAAAAGACTTCTTTCTGCTTAGACTTAAGCCGAGTTTAGGCATTGCAGTGATAACGGTGATATTAGCCAGAAAGAATCGTGAACAAATAGTGAATTTACAATGATGTAGCAAATGTCTAACGATAGCTATAGCGAGCATTTTTGTATAACCCAAAAAACACAGACACCAAACAGCCCGTGTAATCGTGTAGAGATTGTTGTTAACAATTAGTTAGTTGTTGTTGCTTTTTGCCTTGTGTCAAAGCTTGTACGAAGCGAGGAGATCCGAGAGTACAGATCAAAGTGAACTTCGATGGTGCTAGCGGAGGGCTCAGTGAGCGCGTAACAAAGAATCTTCCAAATTGCATAATGCTCAACAAAGTAACTACAGGATTGAACAGTCTCTCCAAAGGGGAAAGCGAAAGCGCGAAAGAAAGTAGTAAAGAGAAATTAAGGATGTAAGAACACGCACAAGCAAAAACAATTGAAAAGCATTACTCAAAAAGTTGAAGATTTTCTGTGAAAATCCATATGACATGTAGAAGTTTATACCTAATATATACACCTATATATTATATATCATATAAATCTGCATACAATATACATAAATAAATAAATATATATATATTTTTAATGTAGAGATATGTTTTGTAAAAGACAAAGGCATATTTTTAAAATTAAATACCTAAACTATGCAAAAATCAAAGTCAATGTATTCTAATTAATTCGGGGCTGCCTGTTGTCAAGGCGCATTATCAGCTAGTCAGGGAGTCGTGCTTCGCTCAGAGTGCCTGCCTTTGTCCAACGACGGGAGGCACGCGGTGTAAGCCGGCATCTAATCTGCGTTTATGGTTACCAGGTGGGCTGGTCGACGCCGCTGCAAAGCCGACATCACCTGGTCTGCTAAGTGGTCGGCAAACACTCTTGGGGCTTCTGGGGATTCTCGTCCATAAACATGTGACATCTTTCCCAGCCATCATAAAGCGGGATTTCACCTGCTCGCCGGGTGAATTTATCACCCTTTGTCCCGTGTATGGGGGCGCAGATTTCGGATTTCATCATTCGGTTTGGGCTTCCTCGAAACGAGAAAACACCAACTCTTCATTTGTATTTCTGGTTTGTGTATCTTTAAGTCGCTTTCATTACGGTTATTGCCTTGGCTCTGTTTTGGTGCTCCTCAACGCCGGCATTATCATTTCTGGGAAGTGGGAATACATTTTATCGCGCGCCTGTTCCATTATCATCGAGCATAGCAGTAATTACAGACTTCATTACTTCTTGTTTATAAGTGTTAACTCACTATTTTCTAGAATTGACAGTTCTTCACTTCCTTTTCAAAAATGATGTGGCATATCTTGCTTTTCTAATAATATTGGGCGGTTAAATTTCCCTAAGATGCTCTTAGCCTTTGGTTAAGCTAAGGAAGCTTTGGTTATTTTACTCTTTTAAAAAGTTTTGCCATGATTTTTGGCTAGACAACAACACAGACTGCGGCTCCGGCTTTTGCAACTCCTTCTACGTTGACGGGCATACCAATCGGGAGTGTTGAGGGATACGAGGCTACTTTCAGCTTTAAAGATTGATAGTTAATTGATTGATATTAAAACACCATTAAGATACTTACATTTCTTTTCTGTATCCAGTTCAGATACTGGGGAAGCCTCTGTCAAGGGCATTTGAGCCTGTAGCTCCTCCAGGAGCTCGGCCAGCTCTTGAGAGTCCTTGGCAATGCTGCACAGCTCCTCCTGCTGGAAATCAGGATTTATTTGCTTGCACAGCAGGAATTGGCTTATAACATTGCCCAAATTGGAGGGAGCAGTGCGCGAGGAAGCTGCAAGATAAAATAAAAACTAAAGTCCTATAAGAATTTTATATACATGCTCCCCAACCATAATAATCCGTCATGTCCAGGGGCACCAGCTGGATCAAACGATGGCTCTTCATGAGTTCATGTTGAAATTGCTGGGTGAGGTGAAAGAGCAGGGTCAAGTGCATCCTCTCACTGGGACTGCCCAGGCAATGGCGTGGCTGGGGGGTGATTAAATGGGCGGTGTGCTTGCAGGCATCCACACAGTTGCGCCTCAGCTTCCGGATCTTCTCCCGCAACTCGGGGGAATCCCGGGCCTGGCCTATGAAGATGAGTAACTCCCGAAACTGGGCCACATGGCAGTTAATTTCTGTAATGAGCTGGGAAGAGGCTTATACTATTAGTAATATATAATATAGCATGGGAAACCCTACCTTCTGGGGATCCCGCGAGGGCAGCAGCAATTGGGGCAGATAAATGGACAGCCGATGGGCGATAATCGTGGAGTTCCTAATGGCCAAGGCCGTGCTGCTGGCCACACAGGCCACTGGCTTCTCCTCGAGCCCAGCCGACGAGCCGAGGCCTCCTCCATGGGCCATGTTTGGATGCAGACTGCAGCAGCATCCGTTTTTGAACCACGAATAGGTTCTATAAAAAGCCAGGACATACCACGGCCGTATGTTTGTGCATCGACTCAGGCTGCTGGTGGACTGTCTTATGTAAGCAAATTGCTGCTGCCCCGTCTCATTACCTTGTGTCAACAAGTCACGCCAGCTAAGCCAGCAACAAATGAGCCTGGTTGCGGAAAAACAACCATGAGACACCCCCACCGTTCCACTTTCATCAGATTGCACACCCGTATGAAGCCATTTTGCATAGAGCAGAGCATGTTGTTTTTTATGGGCTCAAATTCACAGGGCAAAACACACAAAATATACAAGTTATGAGCTTGATTGGGACTCCCCGAAGATGTCCTCGACTAACTGATTCGGAGCATCGATGTACAAGTCCACGGAATCGTAGTCAATGGCGTCCAGCTCCTCGTAGATCATCATGTCATCGATTTCAAAGTTGGGCTCCTGAAAGGATGATAGTTATAAAATGGTTAGTTATACATTTCTTTAAATATATAATGCCCTTACTATCTTGGCATACTTCCAGCATTCGACAGCCTTGTAGTTTTCACCCAGTCTTAGGTTGATTAGCGCCAGAAACCCCCATACGTTGGGCACATGGGTATCCAGATGGGTGGACTTCGCAAAGCATTGGAGGGCCATCTCCAACTCGTTCAGTTTATAGTAGGACTTGCCCATCAAGTTGCCGGCCACCAGGGACAGAAGCTGGCCGGCGAAGGGTTGGCTCAGGGCTTCGATGCACTTTTGGTAGTTGCCCAACTCATATGATATGTAGCCCAGTCGCAGTCTGCTGACCTCAAAGGAATCGCGCTCGTTCTCATCGGCAACGGGCAAGGTCAGACAGCACTCGTAGTACAAGGCAGCCTCCTCCAGGTTGCCTCGTTGGAACTCCACATTGCCGTTGACCTGGGCGTTCATGGCGGCCTGTAAAACAATTTTAGGTTCCGAAACACAGATCCTGAAAAGAAAACCCTTCTATTTCCCAACCCACCGCATTGTCAGCCTCCTCGCCTTCTCCGAACTCGTAGCTCTGCAGTACAAGGTCCTCATCCAGTTGGTTGAGCATTAGGGACAGCTGGGTGTTGATCATATACCGATCCGCATCATTGAGCAAATGCTCCACGGCGGCAAAGACCACCTGGGCGAACTCGTAGAGACCCAGGCGCGCAAAGGTCCTGAAGACCTCGAAGAACAGGCTTCCCCGGACCGTGGGCAAGGTCGTGCTGAGGGTCAGGAAAAGACCCCACAGACTGTGCGGAGCATTGGAGGAGGAGTTGACCCGGTTGTGCCCGCTCTGGTCCGCAAATCGCCAGAGGGCAAAGGCACAGCCCGGCTCGTACTTGAATCTTTTGTAGTAGCAGTAGAGCAGGATCCACCCGTCCTGCTGACGGGGATTCTTCTCGGCGTAGTTCGTAATGCTCTTCAGAAGACACTCCGTGCAGTCGGCCGAGGTTTCTGGATTGTTTCGAGTGTCCACGTAGTTGATGTACAATTTGATCCAGCCACTATCGTATCAGTTTGTGGAGATAGTGTCACTTTGATTCGGGCTATCAATGGGCTCATGCTTACGCAAAGTAGTCGTGGGTGTCCGCCAGGTGATTCTTTCTGAAGTACAACTTAGCCTTTTCGAGATCGCCACGTTCCATGTACGCGATCAGCATGTAGAACCAAAATCGTTCATCACTGGGGTACTCGGTGGTGGCCTGTAAATGGAAAAATCAAGAAAAAGTTCCATTTATCATTTCCAGAATTTCATAATCCAGAATTTTCCTAAGGTACATTCAAGTTACTTTTTTTACCTGTTATGCTAAAGAGATAATTTTATCAATTAGAGAACATACCCTAACAAGCCTAATGATTAATTGTTTACTTCCGAATTTCGTTCATTCATAACTGATATACTAGCGGAAAGGTTTAAGTGAAATCGCGCTGTTATTCATTATTTACAATCTAATCAAATTAGCGTATTATTTATGTGAATCACTTACAGGTTTGGATGAAGTCTTATTCACTTCCGTTTATATCAAACGAAAATGTATTCCAACGGAAATGTAATATCGATTTGTATGCGGTTGCTTACTTCCTTTTTTTTTAGTGCGACATTTTAATTGGACTTTATTACTTTGTGAATTTGGAAAGAGCTAAAAGTAATTAAAAGTCAACTTGTTGACAAACCTTCAGCTCGAGTAATTGTGTTTAATTTTAGCCGAATGACTATTGTAGTTCTAGTAGAAACTACAATAGGAAATTCCAATAAAAAGAAGATAAGTGCTTGGAACTAAATTACTAAGCCCGGCGCTTAGCTCTTTTTTTATGAAGAAAGTTACTAAAAGCAGGACTGGTCACTGCTGAATCACACTCTCCGCAACTGCCAGACATGAATCAAGAACTTACCTTCTCCAGCAGCAGATTAGCAAGGCTATCGTCTTTCACTAAATAGAGCAGCTTGATGGTGTTCAAGTAGTCTATCTGCCGGTCTATCTGAATCTGCTTGTGGACCGTGTAGTTCTCGAAGCCCTCGTTCTCAATCTGCTCCACCATGCTGTGGATCCGGGGCTCCAACTCATTGTAGGCAAAGGCGCAGAGATTCTGGGTAGGGGAAAGTTGATTACCATAGTAAGCAATAAAAACAATTAGCCAACCGCAAACTCCACGCTTGAGGAGGTGGGAGTCCTTGTATTGTAGACACTGCCCACCAACTTCATCAGGATATTGGTCAGGTTCTGAACGGCGCAGCAGAAGTGCTGCTTCTTGTCCTCGATCTTCATCACCTTCTTGTCGATAATAAAGGCTATGCAATCCCTGATGAACTTGTCGAACCGGGCATAGGCTTCCTGCTGGATCTCGGCCAGTGTCAGCACTTTTTGCGCACTATAGGGACGATCGCAGAAGAGCAGTCGGTTCTGGCGCACAAAGCTCTCGCGGAACACCTTCAGCTCCTTGTAGATCTCCCCAATGGGCGCCAGGAGACACAACTTTATGATGGCAAAGGTGGGCGTAAGCCGTTGCCGATCCAAGCCCTTTCCACTCATTAGGCTGCTCATGTGCTTCTTGGGCTTAAGTTTTCCCAGATAATCGAGCTGGACAGCAAATCTCATGTTTTGGACTAAAATGTATTTAATATATTACCATGTTTGACAATCCCTACCAATATTATTAATACTAATATTGTAAAAATGCTAAAAATATTTTTTAACTACATGGTATTTAAAGATTTCAGGTAATTAAGAATTTTAAACTTTAAATATATGTTTATTATGAATATAAACAAAATGTCCTGTTCTACTTAAAAAATAATAAACGAAATCCAATATACTTCTAGAAAGTATTAAGCTCCTTAAGACCCCAACTTACCCCCCGGAAAAGCCATTATAGACGGATCCAGAACGCCCTGGAAAACTTTCTGCGGCTTGGCGCTCCCAGAAGTTTGAAACGCCTCGATGGCTATGACATACTGCTGGCAGGTGATGACAAACGATAGGATATCGGCCATCTTCTGGGTCAGGATGAAGCGGTGAAAGGAGTTGCAGACGAGAGCATCATCCATAGCCGGGTCGATTTCCTCGAAGTCCACCGTCATGCCCTCGCTGCAGAAGAGTTCCGCGAAGAGTCGATGCATTTCCACCTCCATGGCGGACTTTAGCCCAGTCACATTCCACGGATACACGATGCGGCGGAAGGACTCGAAGACATGATGATTGTTCTGCGTGCTGATGATCTTCCGCTCCAGGTTCCCGAATTCACAGAGCGGCACAAACGTGTACTCGTTCCGATCACTGGGCAGCCGAGAGCGGAAACTCACCCGCACCCACAGGGTGTCCATGTCCAGGACGTACTCCTCCTTAAGGTTGTATATGCTCTCGAACGTCACGAAGGCCATGTTGGTGAAGGTCAGCTTTTTGGCGATGGGCAGCAGGGTGTAGAGGTGCCACTCCGTGTGGACGGTGGTGCGCAGATCGTTGGGAACATCCGGCATGGGATAGAGGTACAACTGCTCACAGATCATGCTGCGTCGGTGGCCGAACAACTTGATCACATCCAGGTAGCCCACACAAAGGAGTACCAACTGTTCCGTCTCCCTGGCCTCGAACTCGTCGTCATCCTCGATCGTTGTGTTCTTCCCCGTGGACATGGCCAAATCGGAGTCGGAATCCGCCTCCAAATCGCCACCCTCCTCCAGCTGCTCCTCACCCATTTCGAACTCCACCTCAAACTTTCTTTTCGGCGGAAAGACACGCACGTAGAGTTGGATCAGGAGGGGATTATCCGCCGCATGGTTGATCCTGTCCACGTTGTCCTGCTGGAAGATCAGCGTGAACGTGGGCCTCGTGTTGAACTCGCCCTGCACTATGATGCCATCCGTGTTGTAGTGCTCGTCGCACTTGACGATCAAACTGCCACCCTGGCTTATGTGGATCTCCAGCTGATGCTCCGTTTGGGGCAGGTTGGCTATGTTGGCCAGCTGGATGTAGAGGAAAACGTTCGGCGGCTGTGGGTGGATGCCCAGGTCCTCCTCCTTCTTGTCCGCCGCCCCCTTCTTTGCCTTCTTTGGCGGCATTTCTCAACAAAACTTTCGGATTGTGTTTATTTTTGAACTGTAACGGAAAATTCGTTGACAAGCAGTTGACAGCAGCACGAGTTACATATACTTTCATCAATGTTTCATCAGCGGATGAAAATCGTTTTTTTCAGATTTTTCATTGGTCTTTAAAAAATAGATTTTTAATATATATTAGGTGGATATATCTCACAAATAAAAATAGCTTCATTCAAATATTTTTCAAAACTTTTTTTGATTGGGTCATCTTTTTACAGTTTTGCAGCTTAACATAAAAATAAAGTTCCAAAGATTGTCTCTATATACGAGTGTTTATAAAGTTTAAAATATAAAATTATGAAACTTAAGAATATATAATGTTCTGCAGTATTTAAAAAATGCAATGGGCGAAAAGGTATTCTTTGGTATATAATTTTCAGTATTTTTTGTTCGCCACCCCTGTCTTCGCCAACAGCTGTTCGCCGGGCAAGCAGTGCTGTCAACTGCTTGCGGCCGCCACACGTGAAGTGCGCGAATAAACAACAAATTGGACGGATTCGGTGTGTAATTATGCAACAAATGCTGTGTGAAAAGTGTCGAAAACTGCGATAAATTGATGACATTTGCGTGTAACGTGTGCGCCTAGCTGCAACTCGTCGAAATGTATCGTTTGTTGAGTGCAAATCGCGCGGCGGCAGTGCAAAAAGCCCTGCGAGTGCCGCCCACCGCCCACACAACAACAACACCCACAGTGTGCTGCGGCTGCGGAGGCGGAATTGCGCCTTCAAATTTCACCCATTATCAGCAGTATTATCAAATGCTATACCGCCAAACGCCGGCAGGTGAGTAGTGATAATACAGAGTGCCCAAAAGGAGCCAAACTAATGCAACACGTGCTTTCCCCTTGCAGTGACAACAACCACAACCACAACAACGCGCACACAAACAACAACACCCACACAGGCAGATGCATTGACCCAGGCGAAAAAAAAGCGATTGCGCAAGCCGCGCTACGCCAAATATGTGGAGCTCCTGGAGGGTAGGTCCCAGCAGGATTACCAGTAATTTCCTATATAAACATATCGCCTATCTTCCCCTCCAGTCACCGAGCAGGCCATCAGCGAGCGAAGATCACGGGTCAAGCGGCTAAAGTCCAAGAAGCTGGCTGACTTTATACAGAAGGCCCAGCAGCAAATTTTGGATCGACGTGCCCGGGAGGATCGCAAGGATAAGAAGACCAAGGGCGTCTTGGACCTGGCGCAGCGGCAACCTGTGGAGTATCAGAAGATCGATATGGAGGCCTTGGATGGTTCGATTCTGGAGTCCGGAATCTACGATGATCGGCCAATGCTATTCTTCGGCAAGGATGAGTACACCAAGCAGGTGATTGCGAATCCCGAGGAAGTGCAAAACATCCTCAAGAGCTTTCACAACTTTCGGGATATCATCGAGAGCATGGGGAACGATCAACACGAAGCGGACTTTGGGTAGGTCTAGGATTGGAAGAGGTTCAACTCCTTAAGAACAGAACTCCTAAGCTTATATGATGAGATTTCTACATTTAGACTTGTTATTCCCTACTGATTTTATTTATATTCGTTCTTCAATCTTATAGACTAAGTACGCCCAAGGTGCTTCCTGAAGAAGCCGACGTTCTGGATCCTTTCGAAGCCATTGAGCCTTACATTAACCCCCTAGACAAAAGCAAACCTGCTGTAACAGCCGTGGCCATGCCCAACGCCAGTGCAGTCACATCCAAGTCCAAAAAACGGTAAAGAGTTTTAGCCAAGATTTTAAAAGAAAAACTCTAAAATGTTTTATTTCCCCTTGTAGATTCAAGTCAAAGGTACACGTGAACGAGGAGCAAGAGCGTCTGGCCAAACAGCGGGCACTGCACATGAATCTAAATACCTATCTGAATGTGTGTGTCTCCGCCAACATGCTTAATCGCGCCCTGTCCACCATTATCGCTTATCGGGGAAGGGTGAGGAAGAGTACTTTGCCACACATGTCCGAAGGCCTCATCACCATTGACCTGTACAACATACTATTGCACGGCTACGCGGGCAAGGGATCCTTTGATCGCTCGCAGGAGCTCTTCAAACTCATCGAGGAGGATGGCCTGACGTTCAATGAACAAAGCTATGCCGCCATATTTGAATGCTTGGGACGCCTGGAACCAGATGAACAGAATCAGCAATACATATCCCAGTACATAGCACAAGCGGAGAAGGAGGGATTCAGTTTGGACCAAATTATGGATAAATCCAAGTTTGTGGCCGATCAGCGGGACATTGCCCTGGACGCCATTCGACGAATTCGTCCGGACTTCAAGCCTGTCTATGTGCCGCCGCAACTGGGTTACGACAATGAACTACTGAATCATCTAAACAAGCACGTTTTACCTGTTGGAGAAGAGGGAAAACCAGGTGAAGATGATTTGGACTATGCCATAATGAACTCCAAGCGAGGCTACACCACGGCCCAATTAGAAAAGCTTGCAAGGGAACAACTCAAAATTGAACTCGACGGTAGCATCACCATCAAGTCCATTGAGAAATCCAAGGAGTTTGCCAATTCCGAAAAATGCGTAAGTATAATTAAATAAAACACAATATTTGTACTTATTTTAATCAATATTCAGCGCGAACGCCTGAAGGAACTGGAGGAAACCTGGCGCAAACAAATTTCATCAGCCATTGTGCGGGATCTTAACACTCTGCGAGCCCAAGTGCGCTTCAAACCACATGGCTTCATGAACTACTACACATATCTAAAGACCCTGGACACTTCGCACTTTGCCGACATCCTGATCAAGGAACTTTACAAGCTGGCCGAAGGCTCCGAAACATTCAGTCCCACGGTGGGCCAGTTGTACAAACAACTCGGGCAGAGAGTGCAGCAAAGATACCAAATTGAACAGAAGAAACACAACGGCACACTGGAGAAAATTGGCGAGATTTACAGCTCGTACTGTGAACTGTGGGACAGCGGAAAGTCACAGGATAACACGCGACAGGCTTGGCAGCGTCTCGTGCACGAACAGCGAGAGAGCGGACCCAGTATGGATCTGCCGGAGGTGCCGTGGCCCTCCAATGTCCTGATTGGCGTGGGTCGCTTTCTGTACAACATCCTGATGCGGGACATCAAGATCGACGCCCATATAATGAGGCAAAAGAGCAAAACCAAAGCGGCCTCTCAGCCGCAGAACCTGTTGCCCGCGTTCTACACTCTCTTCCGGAATCAAGGGCGGTTTGTGAAGGAGGAAGTCAAACCACACCCGGTGCTCTCGAGATTATTTCGGGCTTCACGCCAGCAGACGCTCACCTTCGACTCAAATCTGGTGCCCATGCTGTGTCCTCCGCAACCGTGGAGTACTCCCCACAACGGTGGCTACCTGCTCAATAAGTCTGAACTGATCCGCCTGCCTCACCAAGCCATCCAGCAGTGGGACCGGATATCTGCATCCAATCCGCAGCACCTTTATCCCGCTTTAGATTCTTTGAATCAATTGGCCAGTGTCCCCTGGCGGGTAAACACGCAATTGCTGGATGTGATTATTGAGGTGTTCCAGAACGGTGGTGATGCGAAATTGGATGTCCCTCAACCACCCAGTTCTCTGCCTCCGCTTCCAACGCTGCCGGCTAAAGATGCCGAAGGCAATGCTGCATCCTCGGCGGATCGGGCGAAGCAATTCCGGGACAAACTGGGTCACCGAAGAAAGCAGGCCGAGATGTACAGCTTGTGGTGCGATGCTCTCTATAGGTTGTCCCTGGCACAGCATGTGAGTTCTCTACAGAAAGAAACTTGTAATCTTTATTATAACTAATATATGTACATATTTTTAGTACCGCGATAAAGTCTTCTGGCTGCCACACAACATGGACTTCCGAGGACGCGTCTACCCCGTGCCACCACATCTCAATCATCTGGGCTCTGACTTGGCTCGTTCGATGCTCATCTTCGATCAGGCACAGCCACTGGGAGTCGATGGTTTTAGTTGGCTCAAGCTGCACTGCATCAACCTGACGGGGATGAAGAAACGCGACTCGGTTAGGGAACGTCTCCTGTACGCGGAGGAGATTATGCCGGATATCCTGGACTCTGCGGATAATCCGCTCACAGGTCGTATGTGGTGGTCCAAATCAGATGAGCCCTGGCAAACTTTGGCCTGCTGCATGGAAATTGCCAACGTGCATCGCTGTCCGGATCCCGCCGCCTATCTCAGTCGCTTTCCCATCCACCAGGATGGCTCCTGCAATGGATTGCAGCATTATGCAGCTTTGGGAAGAGACGAAGCGGGAGCCTGTAGTGTTAACCTAGCCCCGTCGGCCATTCCGCAGGACGTCTACAGTGCAGTGGCTGCTTTGGTAGAGAAGAGCAGGAAGACCGATGCCCAAAATGGACTGCATGTGGCAGAGGCACTAGCTGGGTTCGTTCGTCGAAAGGTGATCAAACAAACGGTGATGACTACAGTATACGGAGTGACGCGCTACGGAGCAAGACTGCAGATTGCACGCCAACTAAAGGACATCGACGAGTTTCCCAAGGATTGGGTGTGGCCGGCGTCCACATACTTGACCACCAAGACGTTCGAGAGCCTGCGAGAAATGTTCACGTCGACGCGAGAAATCCAGGATTGGTTTACGGAGTGCGCCCGTCTTATTTCCGGTGTCTGTAGCCAGAATGTCGAGTGGGTGACGCCACTCGGTCTGCCGGTGGTGCAGCCCTACAATCGTCAGGAGATGAAGCACTCGCCTCGCACCGGATTTAAGGTGTCCTCAAACATGCCTATGGACATGTATGAACGTCCAAACATCCTCAAGCAGAAGAACGCCTTCCCGCCGAACTTCATCCACTCGCTGGATTCCTCGCACATGATGCTCACCTCGCTGCACTGCGAACGGCAGGGCATCACATTCGTATCGGTGCACGACTGTTTCTGGACTCACGCCAACACAGTACCGGATCTGAATCGGATGTGTCGGGAGCAGTTTGTTGCCCTCCACTCGCAGCCCATTCTGGAGCAGCTGTCCGACTTTATGCGACGGACCTACAGCTTTAAGGATAAGTGAGTTATAACATAACATTCAAGTTGATTTGTTTATAATGTTTTATTCCCTAGCGACTTTACCAACGATGGCTCCGTGGAGGACCTGTCCAAGCGTCAGCTGAACCGTACCGTAAAACAGCTGCCCCAGAAGGGAGACTTTGACCTGCGCAACGTACTCGACTCTGTGTACTTCTTCAGTTAGGAACTTTTCTATCCAGAAGACATCTGCTACAGTGCCTAATCGTAATCGTAGTCGTTAGGATTATTTAATATACCAGTTAAATTTGTTGAACAATTCGGCTTTCAATACCAAAAAACAAATTATGAACAGAAGCTACAAAAGGCGCAGTGGATCGACGCTAAATGTGATTTTGTAACCTTTAATTATATAAAACTGATTAAAAACGCTTTTAAAAAAATGTTTTTCGTAATTGTTGTCTGGCAAGGGTATAACCTATTTAAAAAAATTTAAATATTTATATTAGGGAAGACATTTCCATGATGATTATAGTAGGCATCCCACATTACCGGAAAACGTGTGTTTTTATTCATTGATCGATTTTGTTTTCCATTTTATTCCAATTCTATTTAATTTTTATGTGTTTTGCTACCTCAACGATTTTCATTGCGATTTGGGGCAGAGCTACTTGACCATGTGGTTTTGTATCTGCGCCAGAAGACGATTGTTTAATTAAATTTGGCTACTACATTGAAGACCCTACATACTTGGCTTGTGTGTATAAATTCACGAGCAAACAGTGAATAGTATGTGAATCTATCTTGTGTTCATTTATGTTTAAATTTAAATATTTCTTGAGTGGAACAACCACATTGTGGTCTACTTTGTTTATAAGTATTTTACACTTTTTAAATATGTGTATTCCTTAGAATTTAATGGTCATTTGTTTGGGGATAGTTAATTTGTGCCAATTACATTTAATTGTTTTTAATACTGTTTGGCCGGGAGAACACAAAGAATCCATTGATTTATGGCCGCTTCCCGATTTGGTCGGTTCCGAACCGCTTTGTGCTGCTTTCAGTTTAACTCACTCGGTATTCACTCGGTATTTATTTGTTTAAATAAATAAATACTTTGGGGATTTTAGCTTTCTTTATTTGTTTGTCTTTGTTTGTTTATTACAATCAACTTTTGACTCTAGAACAACACCAATAACTACCACGTTTATTAAACATTTTTTTTATTAATTTTTTAATATTTTAAACTTTTATTCAAATAAATAAATGCGTCATTTTTGTTTTACTTTAATTTATATACATTTTACATAATAAATAGTACAATTTTGAATACTCTTAAAAACATTTCGGAGCCCTTATTTTCTTATAATTTATAATTTTCCTCTCGCTTTTAGGTTTTAAGACAATGGTTGAGTTTTCAAAATATATATTTTATCTTTCATCAACCCATACGATACACATTACATTTTATTACCAAAACCAAGTTCTTATAAGATTAAATGGATTTGGGAAGCTGTTTAAAGCACTTTTATCTGAAAGATACAAAGCATGCGAAGCTGAACACTGCACACATTTTATGTTTTTAAAAAGGTTTGATTTTACTTAAGTCTGTTCAATAATATTTTAATTTAATTGTTTTAAATACTTGGGACTTCTGCTTTCGTTTTCACTCACTCTCTGGGTTTTGAGTGGATGTTCATCGGCGCTCGCCCACGCTCGGCTCCGCCGCCCCCTTTTACACGCGCCCACTTTAGCTACTGGTACTATCTCGGCTGCTCTGCCGCTGCCTCTGCCACCGGCGACCGGCGGCGCTGGCGTCGGCGTCGACTTTCTTTGGCCGCTCCGCTCTCGTTTTTTTTTTGGCTCGGCTGGCCACTCGCTTCCGACTTGCCGCTCAGTCTGAAAAGTTCATGTGACGCGTCGAGAACGCTGCGAATCGAGTCCGCCACCGCCAACGCCATCGCTACCGCTGCCCGACTTCTGAGTGCCGAGGCAAACAGCGCGCTCCAAGGGAATCCCTCTGGCATCTGCAACCGCACCGCATCTCTTGCACCTGCCACGCCGCCCAGGTGGAGGTGGATCGCTCAGGTAACGAGAGCGGCGGGCTGATTGGCTTTTTATCAGCGCATATCACACGTATCCGTGGGATTGACATGATCCCGAGGGGGGGCGGCGTAACCGCAAAGTGCAGTGCAAATTAATTTCAACAAAATGAATATACATATGCTAAAAGACACTAAGCAGACATCACATAAAGTTCTTAATAGTTTGTGCAACTGTGAACTTTAAACCTAATATATTAGTGTATAAATTTAAAAAACGTGCCGCTTAAATTTTTTAGCAATGTGCAAAGTTCTTGTTTAAAAATACTTGCGCTTTGTGTGTATTTTTATAAAACGAATTTGATAAAGGGCTTTTTTTTTAAATTGATTAATTTAAATATTTATATGAATTTTGTTGTTACAAGTTATTATTAAAACAGACAGCAAATGGAAAATTAAACAAAAAATTTTTGGCACATTTATAAAACTTTTCTAGAGCAGATACTTTTTATTAAGTAAGGGGAACTTATAAAAAATATTAGCCAGCATCTTACAAAAACATGTCTTAGATTCGCTTTTACTCCCTGAATATTATATATCTTTCGGTGCGTTTTTTTTGGTGCCTTTCTGCTTTAATAAATAAAACATAACTTTCTGGAAGCATATAATATTTATAAAATAAAGAAAACTTGAAAAGATTAACCACAAATTAATAGCTCATATATTTTTTTCTAAACATGAAACGTAATCGTTTTTCTCCGCGAATATATTCTCTTTTCCCTTGCTTTTAATATTGTATCTCTAAGCTTTTCTTATTTTTCCCACGCCGTATCTCTCGGATTTTCGTGGGTTTTGTTGTGCCCTTTGTTTGGGTAATTGCAAGTGAATTGTGCGAGTTGCAATTGATAAATGACCGTTCATAAACGAATAAAGGCGCTATCTGGGTGTCGGCCTTATCGCGCCAGAATATCGCATTAAAACTAATTCAATTACGGGCAATGTGAGCAGGGGCATGCAAATTAGAAGGAGCGCTCCCAATGGCCGCAAAAAGGCAACAGCAGCAGCAGCAGCAGAATCGGTAGCGTATATGTACATAGATAAACGCACATACAGAACCCCTTTATGGGAATTGCAAGGGGTGGGCGATGCGGTGAAAAGTTGGAACTTAGTTCTCTGCTCTTGATAATGTCATAATTGACGGCCTGTGGAGGGGTTTGATTGAATTTCCAGGGGAAATTGAGTTGCAAATGAGTTTCGCCAGCAAGTGACGAAATTATCGCACAGCGTTTGATAAAAAAATTGATAAGGCCTCGACACGATTTCAATTTAAATCGTTTGAAATGGAAATTAACCATTTGATGAGTTGTAAAGCAAAAAGCAATTTGATGGAAATGTATTTAAAAGTCTTAGGTAAACAGGCCCACGCACTGAGTTATGTGAGAAAAATAGAATCATATAATTAAAAAAAAGTAAAACATAAACAAATTTTATTCTAATTTAAATAACATTCAAAAGAAAATTTTGTATGCACCAGCTCTGCGTATGCGTAATATGCAAGCATCTTCAAAGAATTTTAAAGCACTTCAGTCTCATTTTACCAGTACTAAACTTTAAAAGGGGTTTAAGAGAAAAATTCATAAAATGTGTTAAAAAATATTTACTTTCACTTTTAACTCTATTAAAGCAATAGAGAGTTTCTCCTTTGAATACAGTTTTAAGTGAAACTATTTTGGAGCACAGGTAGGAAGGACTTCCATGCAATTTTACCTTTGCTTAACTTTTGTAGGGGGAGAAAAACCCCTACATTTATAAAAAAATGGGTATAAATATAGTTATTTTTATCTTTCGTTTTTTTAACAAAAATGTGTGCTTACTTTTTAATAAGATGTTGCATAAAACTAACCAAGCACCACTCTAGCGTATACGTAATATGCAAGCATCTCTCACGGAATTTAAAGGACTTCCAAGCAATTTCACCTTTGCTTAGCCATCTTCGAGGTACGGGTAAAACCCAACTATATTTCCATTAAAGAGCGTTTTAAAATAGTTAGTTTCCACTTTTTTATAACCCAATTAGTCTTGAGTTTAAGCGCCACATGGTCATATAACTAATATAGGAGAACATCTATTAGCAGTGAAACCCAAGAACAACTTTTAGCAGTTAATACTGCTCGATAGAGACCCGACACGATTTCAATTAAAAGCAGTTAACAATCGCCATGAATAGTAAAATGATTTTTATGGGCCAACCGTGCGTATGCGTAATGTGTGTGTGCCATAAGTTGCGGGCGTAAAAGTGTTTAAGTCCCGCCCCATATAATTCCTTTTCCGCCCACCACTCGCGACGCCTTGTAGGCCATATTTTTGTATTTTTCCGGTGTGCGAGCATCGCATTGTATTGGGGGTTTTAATGGAAAAAGTGTGTCCGTACATCAAATGGGTTATTATCCATTTTGCCACTCTGGAAATGGCCATTTAAATTTATAGTACCTTCGCCTGCCTCGTGGCGTGCGGCACGATGTTGCAGGATAAAATGCCTAAATCATCGTGATGGTGATGCATACGTACCTGAGTGTTATGTGGCCCCATATTGAGCGCCAACTGGTTGGGTTTAGTTATTGTTTTATTTTATTTAGCCAGAGTTATGACTTTGTGGGCCACAGCATTACCGCACCCGAAGTAGTAAAAGCAGATAGTAAGCGAGATAAATTCATTTGCTGACGTGCACACAAACATCTTGAAATTCCTGCAAAGTATCTATACAAGAAACCCATAAGTACGTATAGTTTTGGGAATATTTCCGAGAGCAATTCCCCTTTATTCTAAATTATTGAGCTGTCAATATCATGACTTTCCGTGCACTTTTTCCCATTATTTATCAGAATACATAAGGTTGAGTCACTTGTAATGCGTTACCGGACAACTGAATTCGTGCCGTGACTCAGCACAGTACTTTCCTCGCAGCGCACATTATTATTTATTGCATATTTAATAGGTACGCGTAGTCGCCATAATTCCCATTTCAATGTCAGCGAGAGCGAAGAAGGGATTTGCAGAGCTCCAGAGGCGACACATTCGTAGTGTTGCGGGACGGCAGATAAGAAGTCAGTCAACTGCAAGCCCGCCAGCTGTCAGCCCAACCGCTTACCGCTCATCGTCTGTCACTGCCCCACCCGCCTCCCACTTCCCGCCCCCAATCCTCCTGGTACTCCCACTCCGCCCACTCCACCATCGCGTGAGCTGTGACCATTATCGGGCGGGGGAAGTCAAATCAAGTCAAGTGCGAGTGCAGGCCGAGATTATGCTGTTTTGGCAGCTCACTTCTTCGGCCCCCGGGGCACTAACATAAGTATGGTGACAGTTATGGTTCTTTGGGGAAAATAAATCACGATAATTGGGAATAAAAAGATAAGAGTATAAAATAGCTTACTTTAATAAACTTGTTTGCGGTGCTTAAATTTAGATGTGGATATGGTTTAAATTAATTATTAAAATAAAATAACTTCTTATACCTTCAGCATTTTATATTTACAAATTTAAATTTTCTAAAAAATCAAAAATACACATAAAAAGTAAAGCTTAGGATTTTTAAAAAACTTATCTTACCGAATTTTATATTTTATTGGAATGTTCCAAACGCTTACATGTTTGTTAATTTTTTTTCTTATAAATTTATATACTTATATTTTTTATAAATATTAAAAAGTATTAGGTATCGCTTAGCTTATTTTTCCTTTATAAATTTAAAAAGTATAAGATACATTTTATTTTTTAGTGCAATAAAAGCAAATTAAAGACCCTGTTTTATAGGTAAATGTAGAATATAATTTAACAGAAAATTTGAATTTATTAGAAACTTATATTTTATATGGAAATTCTATCTATCTATACTTTTAAATAATTATAATAATGTTAATGTTCTGGAAACATGTTCTAAGTGCGATAGTACAATTATAGTAATTTTTTGAGCTCTCTGTGGTCCGAATAAATGGTTTTCCCCCTCTGTCCTGATCTTAATAATCCTCCCATTTGTCAACATGTCGGCCAGCTGGAGTAATTAGGCCCCCTCCCGGAAAAAAAAACACACAAATCAGACAATCTGACCAGAAAACGCCATCTTTTCCTTGCGGACTGCATTGATTTCCACTTTGCCGGGCGGCTGGCTTTACTTCGCTTTCGTTTTCGTTAGCGTTATTTATGAATGCGAATTAATGTACCGTTAGCATGCACAACAACGCTTTGGGCCGAAAAAGCGAAAGGGACATGGCCAATACCAGTGGCAGTGCCAAGGCGGCAGCACTTCACTTTGTTTGGCTAAATGCGGCGCTGTCGTCCATTTCGGGTGCCATTATTACGAGCGTTTCCGTTCGGAGATTTCCGGTGATTATTTCCCTGCCGCCTGGCCAGGGAGAACCCTTCGTGGGGCGACACCGGGTGGCCAAAAGTGGGGGGCATTCGGAGGCTTGATTGAATTAAGCCCAAATGATTCTGGCCAGCGAATGCATAATGACACGCAGCTTAATTATGGCCCACAAAGCACAGCGTGTGGCCGGCACACACCTGCCCAGCCCCTGCCCCACTTACCCTAATTGAAATTGATTGCTGAGGTACCCAGACACCAGATACTAGATACTAGATACAACAACCATTTCTAGCGTTTTGAGAATCACCATTCCACCTGACAGCCACTGCCAAACAATCAGGGGCCCGAATGCAGTTGTTATTGCCGCTGATATTTGGTATCGATTAAAACTGCGACACACAGTGCCAAAATGTACCTCTTTTTTATCGTTTTCTGAAATATTAAAGTCATGTCAAACAATGCGCCAAAGGCGGCTCAATACACGGTTCTGTTTTGTTCAACTGATATAGGACTGCTCGGGCAGGTGGAGGGGCGTTATGAGGCATGTGGGTAACTCGGGAGGTACGACCCACACGGACATATGACAGCGGCTGCCGGCATGAGATACTCGAAGGCAGAGGCTAATGCAAAGCCACAGAGAAGCCAACTGGCGGAAATACTAGTAGAAAACAAATAAAAAGGCAGAAAGAGAAGAACAGGAAAGAGACAAATTAAATTCGGGCAATGCGAACGACCTATACACTTGTTATGGGGGGCTTTAAATTGGTTTATTGCGTATATCTGAGTATATAAAATCTGGGACTTAGAATAACACTTTTAAAAATACTTACCATTCAATTAAAGTTGAGTTTTTAAACTCTTTTATTATGTTACTTACTCTCTTAAGATATTGTGACTAAAACAGTAGTTTTGAAGATATTTTTAAAGCACCTAAAAGTATGCAACAATATTCAATACGTCAGTAGATTCTTTCCGAAAAAGGGTTCTTACACTTTGCTGCATACTTTCAGTCACCTTTATAGGAGTTTTTAAAACTCCATACCTATTTTCAGAGTTCTCTTCTCACTTTTATTATTTTTTATTCTTTTTGAATAGTACGCATTTTTCTTCACACTCCGCAGAAGTCGTGACTTGACATTCTGCGACTTTCTGCCACGGCCAAAAGCAAAAACGCGTTGAATTTACACATGTTTACAGCCAAGTTGACGTGGTCAGTCACTTTGCAAACCCAAGGTCATCTAGAGGTTGGGTCACATGAATATGCATATGCTACAAAAATAACCCTTCGATATTAATCTGTATCTTAAATCTTCAATCGCCGAGTCAAGCAACTTTTTTAGTGTATGCATGAGTATCAAGAAAAAACGATGAGAGCGGCAAATAAAAATTGTAACAAGTTGAACGTGCTGCTGAGCTGGGCATTAATAGGCTTTTGACTTGCTATAAAACCGGCAGAAAAACAGAAAATGAAACACAAACTAAAACAGCAGCCACAACACAGAGAGTTGTCCATTCTGTCGACGGTGGTATGATATGATGGCCAAGAAAAGCCCGCCCTAAGCCAACCGAGGCTTAAATTGCTCGTTGGCCTTTTGAAAATGATTTCAAAGAAATCAAAAAGGCAGCAGAGCAGCATATTCACGTAACTCGATTGAGTTCAAGTTGAAACATTTTTTGGCAAGTCTTTTTCTCTTTATTTTTTGGGGTCTTGATTAGGTTTGGCCATTCGAGCTGCTCTTGTAATTGGCCTGTTGCGGGTCTGTGGCTAATAGCATTTGCCCGGTAATTGGCCAGCGATGGGTTGGGAAATTAATGCGATTCTCCTGCACCGAGCGGACGTTGCCATGGCACTTAATAATTATCATGGGATTCCATCTACCACTGCGCTTACCTAAGAAACCCCAGAAAAAATACACAAAGAATTGACGCAATTAGGTTTGTTCACATCATTTTCTGGCCGACCAACACAAAATATTGGAGACATTTTTCGGGGAAGTTACGAAAAAGGTGAAACTCGCTAAACGAACTCTTTTCTCTCGTAGCCCAACCGCTCGATTTTCAGTTTGTCAACGGTTTCGTATTACATGTTTCCACGTCTAGACGTCAACTTAATCAGTGAAAAAGCTGTGGGCCAACGAATTGAATTGGCAGCCAATAAATAAATGTCAACATGACAGTTATTCTTATTAATTGGAAATTATTAAAATGTAATCAAAAAATCAAGAACATCATTATTAAAGAGGTTTTGATTTGGTGTTTTGTCTATAGAAAAATTCAGATTACATTTTGTAATATAAGAATCATCAAAAAACTTACCAACTTCATTTGATTTTGACCTTATAGATCCAGCTTACTTCTTCTCTAGCTTTTCCTTTAACACAAATGCAAACCCTTTTCTAACATTTTTGGTTACAAAAGCCCCCAATTTAATTTCCTCTTCCACACACTTGCTCATGCCTAATGCAATTTAAAGTAGATTTCCCTTCATTTGATGAGAAATCTGATATGGCTGATCCCCTAGTCCACATGGTTATGTGCGTTCAGGGTCGCGAATCCATCCTTCTACCTGTTACACACCCACCGAGTGGTTGCCACCCCTGAACTCCATGGGTAAACAACTTTCTTATCGCTTTACTTTGCATTTTTGTACGACATTTCTTTGGACTTTTATTTATTATTTTTCATTCGATTTCCCTCTATTCATGTCTATTCATTTGTTCTGCAGAGCCACATAAATATGTACACTTTATATATAAGTTGGTATTGTGCTATTCAATAGAGAAGCCTTCGCCGAGCCATCAGTTTTCAGTGCTTTGGCGTCCTTGATTTATCTATTCAATCAGAAAGTCAACCCCCGTCACAGTCGCCGACCTCCTGGCCAAAAAATTCCACATTTTAGGCTGGTCGAGGGGGCTTCTTTCCCTATAAGTTTATATAGTATACCTTGGAACTTACCCACTTTGCAGACCGAAAAACTTTTTCAAAAATTCATTTTTCTCAGCATTTCTGTGTGTTTACTCAATTGCAGTATTTCCGTTTGCACTGCTTTTCGCCCTCCTTTGCATTTCCCGCTTTTCCTGGCATTTTCTTGTTGCTCTCCACTCAATCACTCTATCTCCTCGGCTGCATCTCGCTCCCACACACAGCCGTCCCTTTGCTATTTTATTTGCTGATTTAATCGCGTCTTGAAGCTTCCTTCCTGCGAGCACTTGTGGGGTGGAAGGGGAAATGGAGGTGGTGGGAAAATGCTTGGGAAATGGCAGGGAAATTGGGGGCCTGATAGGCAGAGGGCAGTGGCATTTTGTGAGGCGTAGTTGCCGACACGCGCACACAGACTCATAACCAAATGTAATGTGCTGTGAGGCAATCTATAACCACCGGCCGAGCAACAGCTTGTCACCCGGTGGAAAAGAGGGCTTTTATCCCCCGGAAAGGGTTTGGGAAGGGGCAACGGGGCAACGGGGCAAACGGCGAAAGATGAGAAAATCATTACGAAACTCAAGTGGCGAAAAAGTGGCCAAACGAGTCTTCTAGCTGTCTTCGCTCCATCAGAGTTTTGAGAACATTATACGCTTGTTATGAAATTCCACGATATCGCCATTGAGTTCTGGGAATTGCCATTCAATTTCGATATTGAGACGGCTCAATTGGGAGGTACTTCATGATAGGTTGTATTTCAAAGATACTTCGAGGGAAAAGGGAACATTTTTCTAGGAACGTATGGAAATCTAATCATGCCTACGCATACTGCGCCTTATTAAAATATTGAGAAGTGTATCTATACAATTTAATAAGAATTTATGTTTTTTTATAATTTCTAAAAATGTTTTATGCCAGCATGAATCTTAATTCGAATAAATTGTGTTTACATGAAAATAAATCAATGTTAGTAGTAACTTAACTAAAATAACTATTTTATTGTTACTTTGTTTAATATTTAATATTTAAGTTTTGGGTATTTTGGTTACGTAAGAACAACTATTTCTTTGTTCAAATTGACAGTTCGATGGCTTGGCCCATTTAACTATTTTATTGATCAATTTGTATTCATTCTTCAAACACCCTATATTTTATTTGATTATACTTCCCATATGCGTAACTACCAATTAACTACATGATTATTTACCCAACATTACTCGCCGCACTTAGCAAAATGCGCTAATCATTGGATCAATTGTCTAACCAAGAAACTTTGCTTTTGTGTGTTTGCTTTATTGTCGCCGCCTCGGTTTTTCCTTGAGGAAAAGCGACTCATTAATTGAATTAAGCAGATCAATAGAATGGAAGCTACAGCAACGAATGCCCGAGCAATCGCCCATGTGAGTTGACAAACCGACATGGGCAAGAACATCTTAATCTGGCGTTGCAAATTCAGTAACCAGACAGTAGATGTCTTTGACTTGTACGTACTTCTGCCCTATGTACTTGCGCTTCCACTTGCTTGTTTATTTTCACTTTTCACGTTTTCCACTCAGCCATCGCCATTTGTTTGCCTATGACATAGACACATGGCTGCCAGCTCGGTGTTTGCTCAATAGGTCGGGCCGAGGGGGCGTATGCTCGGTGTGCCAGTTGAAAATATGTGGATTTGGATGTTCCTCACTCTGCCACGCGAATCGAATGTGTCAAACGGCAGTAATCAGTCCCAAGGCGAGAGCAGTTGACAATGCTCGCACATCCTCGCTAACATGCAGAGTAAAGCCATTACAGCTGGGGAAAATTACCGGCAATACAACGTATTCTTTCTCGTTATGTACACTGTGTTTTCCTTTTGACACTCGCCCAAGTTGCGCCACGTGGCGTATGCGTAACATTCTTTCAGCTTCCTCAGCCGTCGGCTGTTGGGCCATTAAACGCCCGTTATACATAAACTTTTCGCTGCATTCGGATTTGTCCCGCCGGCGACAAGGGTTAAGGGTTCCCGGGTTCGACGTTAAGCCCCGAGGAGATGAAGATGACCTCGGGAAGCGTTAACATAACGTCAGACCCCGTGTCGCTGTCGCTCGGATCGCCTTATCAGGCGGATTGAGCTCTCATTCGCACGCAACAAATAAACTCGCAAAAAATAAAGTAGAGGGAGAGGAAAAGGATGGGAAACTATGAGAGAAAACCGATGCGGAAAATACTCTAGGAAAACCAGAGTGGATTTGGGTTTTTCAAAAGCTTACTTGGGATTTTTGGGTATTGTTATAGAAATTTTTGTTATTGTAGTATATATTGTATTTATTTTTTCGTTTAAATATATTACTTTTTTAATTTGTTCTTAAATTGTGGGTTATTTTGGGGGACTTAAATTTTTACTTATTTATTAAATTTCGCCTTTCCAATATGGCATTACTCTACTCTGAAAAGTTCTGAAAAAATAATGATTTTCGAAAAATTTTAAAAAAATTGACTTTTGAATATATATTAGGTTTATAATTATTGTATATTATTTTTGCTTTTAATTTGACTTTTTTTTAATTTTAAATTGAAACTAAATTAAATTTGAGTAATTCTAAGTGCCATTCTAATGTTCTCTAGAAAACTATGGAGAAAGTATACTTTTTCCAAGGATTTTTGAAACTAAAGTTTTGAATTTCAATTCTTTAATTTAAATATTCTTATATATTTATTGTATTTTTTAGTATTAGTCTTTGTGATTATATATATGTAGTATGATATACCATACAGACTTCCTCCTGTTTAATCACTTATTTCGTCTGAGCTGCCACTTACGCCCCATCACCTAATCAGTCTCAGGTTGCTCCTGTCTTGATTCCAGACACTTAAACGACACGTAGACAAATCGACGGAATCATGCTTCTATAAATAGGAGGACAAATACAAGGACACAACAAGAAAAATCAAGGATTTGGTAGATTGATTGAATTTCTGGTACAATAGATACGCGTACAATGACGAGTGTGCTCGAGAGCACAGGAGAAAGCCTTGTGAAAACTTGGGTTCTTCATCTTGTTCAGGATGGCATAGGACCCCTTCGCTTAGGGTGCCAAACAGCGGCAATGGCAAATGTTTGCATACCTACATACACACGTGCTCATAGAGCAGGGGTCTTATAGAGGGGGCCCCATAGAGGCATGTGGGATCTCAGAAACAGAGGTAGAGTCGCCGATGTCGCGCGTTTGACTGCACTTAATGAAGTCGACTAAATTGACTTTATTGTTGTGCAAATAGGCGAGCTCTCCGCTACTCTCTAGTGCCTTGGCTCTTCTCGTTAAGTACGTATTATAATAATATATTTACATTGTCGGGGGAGTGGGGATGTACGTATAGTAGAAGGCAGCGGCCTATGCAAACACTCATTGCCAGTGCGTGCGTCTGCTCATTGTACTTAAATGTTATAAATAAATAAAACATGGGCCATGCTGTGCGACACCCCCAGCCGCGCTATAAATATTCCATGGGACCGCCCATAAACGCACACAAGGCGCTGTGTCATTTAAATAAATAATTTTCAATAAGGTCTAAATAAATTAAGTGTAAATTGAATTAAATGCTTGCATGCGTTGGCTGCAGCTGCAAAAAACCCGCGACACTATTTGCCTTTTAATGTTTCGCTTTTTTTTGTGAAACCTTTGCAAATTCCAGCGGCATGTTTTGCGGGCTGCAGAAATTCTTCAAATTTAATCCACTGCGGTTCGTGACATTTCAATTGCTTGTTTTGCCATTTAGCATGCAATATTTTGTTCAAAAAGCTGGGCATCAAATAGGAGCGGGAATTATTATTTTCATACTTTGCCTATCAGCAGTATAACAGAAACTATGTGTTTATGGCAATACCATCAATAAAGCATAATCCTGCGATGCAAAAATTGTAAATAAATGTAAATGTCCATGGGGCAAAAGTGAGTAATTAATCCAGGGAGCTAAGTAAATATTTATTCTGTCACTCAAGAAATAAAATATGAAAATGTGTGTGTTTTTACTATATAAATGCACCATTTGGACAAAGTGATATTTAAAGGAAAAGGATTTTTTATTTAAAATGTATGCTTGCATTTGCAAAACTCCTGAAAATGTGTATATTGCCTTAAGAATACCTGTTTAAATATTTGCTTTTGGTTACGAATACCCCAACCTTTGCTAGGGAAAATGATGAAACACGGCATATATTTTCCAGAGATTCGTGAAAATATTTGCCACACTTATCAGGCCTGACCGCTAATCATTCGCAGCGGATTTAGCTCATCTGCCGACATTGACACTCGGCCATAAAAGCCCGCTAATTCCCCGAAATGGGTTTTGTTTATTTTTGCTGGCACATTTTCGGCAAACGCATATCACAGATAAGTTAAGTGTGCGTACGAGCTTATCTAGCCATAATATATTATATAGAACTGCGTTTTGTGAATGAAATCATTGTGGTCCCTCAGGGGAGATTGTTCGTTCAGTGCGCTGGAAATCGTCCATAAAAATAACAATCGGTTATTCAGTTTATTTGTAGAATATTGAGCCATTATTGGGTTTTTACAAAAGCTACTGCAGAGTAGGTAAAATATGTTTAATTCAACAAAATTAAGCTGTTGTATGCAAAACAAAGTTTACAAAAGATAAAGTTAAAAGGTTCCGCTGAATCTTCAACCCTGTTTGCGCTTCCACATGATTAATTTTGTGCAAACCAGCAGGCAATTTGAAATGTTTGATTAAACAGCAAGGCATAAATTTCATTTTATGGGGATTACAATGAATCCCGACATGGGGATATGGCTGCCGGGAAAGCGCAAAAGTTACTCATGGCCAGTTAATCTTCAGCATTTTAGCTGAATTTTCACGCATTTGCACCCAGACACCGGACCCACATCAGACGCACTTAATCCAGAGCCTGCCTTTTGCCAGCTATCCAAATGCCAAATACCCGAATTTCCCAGTTACACAGATACACAGATACCCCGTTCGGGGGCAGCCGTCGTTTCGACTGAGTTGCGAGCGCGCTTTTAATTAATATTAATTTGCATTCCCTGGCACCGAAACTGAAGCTGCGACGACATGTGATTCCCGGGGGGTTGATGGGGCGCAGGGTGGCTTGCCGAATTTATTCGAGGGCCAGCAAAGTGATCAATGGACCCAATCAATAGCGCTGGCACGTCAGCGAAGCGTGGACTGAGCCCGCAGACTAAGTGACTTTGAGAGTGATCCCGGTTGTAATTTGTTTTCTGTTTGTTTTCACTCGTACCTAGTTTATGATAAGACTTGGGAGATAGGCAGGTACAACAACAGGTTCACTAAAAATATTTGTAGGTATGTGTTTTCTTATAAAAGATTACAATTAAAATGGGAACTAACTTTCCATTAAAATATAATAAATATTAAATTATATTATAGCTTATTCAATATCTTTGTTTGTTTAATTTATAATTTGTTGGTTTTCTTAAAAAACTCGTTGGTTTTTATCTTGGAATGAAATCTTCATAATATAAATTTATTTTTAAATACCTATATTTCAGTTATACCTTGATGATATTAAAATAAATATATTCGTGACTAAGAAGGATACTAGGACGAACTTATATATTTTTTTTATCATATTCCTTCCTTTATAAAATATGTTTTTATTTCGCATTACAGGGTATACGTTAGTTCATTCACTCTGCGATTTTGCACCATTTTTGATTGCCCTCAATGGCGCTTTAGCTGGCGCTCCCCATCGACTGTGTGTGCTTATGTTTATTTGGGAATTTCAGTGTGGGTGTGCGCCTTTTTAATCGCCTCAATAGATTTGACATTCAGTTAACAGAACACTTTATTTCGCTCACTGTCTGGGAATCGAATCGAGAATTCCACCTTTGGGCTGGGGTTGGACGGCACTTGATGGTTGGCGCTTAGCGGTGCGTGGCTCATAATTTAACTTTTCAGCGGAAATTCCCACAAGGTGTTCTCAGCTCCCCACGAAATTACATACAAGCGGCAGAAGACAGCAGTAAAAAAAAAACGAATATATAAAATAAAACCAAGGAAAGCAATTTAAAAATTTACGACATTCCCCACTCATTACACCTTACGGCTTTTCACGTTTTTCTATATCAGTTTTCTTGTTCTTTTTTTTGCTTTTGGCCAAAACGGCGGTCTGCTGGCGCCACGCCCCCTGCGTCCAGGTGCGCCCATGCGAAATTTCGCGCTCAACTTCCGCGCGACTTTTGGGTTTTTGTATGCAAATTTCCATTTCTTATTCCGACTCTTTTTTAACCCCCCTCAACAGTTTTGTTTTGTTTTTGTGCTGGGAAAATTTTTGCTGTTGTCGTCGTCGTTTGTTCTTGACTTGAGTTGACTTGGGCTTGGCTTAGAGCTGTCCGAAAAGAAGAAACTTATGGAAAAACCAAGAGAACCAAACCGGAGAACGCTGTATTCGACTATCACATACCCGTTACAAAGCTACAGTCAATTATTTTACTTGCATTTTAAAATGTAAATGTGTTTTGATAGTAAAAACAAAATCTCATTTTCACTTTTACAAAATCTGCAAAAGGAAGGTTTCAGCATTATGGGCGTTAGAGTGGGCGTGGCTCCTCGGCTAAAGATCCGAATAGAGTATATATATGTCCGCTTCATGTGGTTAGACGCTATTTCATCTGCACGTGACATACTGTCGGACGAGTCTAACATAGCCTCTCACTCTTCCAGTAAGGGGTATAGAGCCAATGGCGAACAGAAGCGGAGGAAATTTTCCATCCTTATCGGTTGTTGCTGTTCGAAATAAAGTACGTACACTCTGACCACCCCCTCTGGTTTTTCCTCGGACCCCCACCGCCGCTGAAGTCCACGTATTTGCATTATTGCCAGCTCTTTTCTGTTCTGTTCTGGCATCGGGGAATTACCTATAATGACGGGCGGTCACTCCGTAGCGGTCGCCCGCTGATGGATGGCTTCCTCTCGGTGGAAATTTCATGATCACTAAGCACTGAAGTTCTACTTAAATGGGCAAATTAAATTTGACATTACAGGGGGAATGCGGAAGGAAAATATCGTAAAAGTACAGCTTTGTTTAAAAGCTAAATACTTTTGTTTCTTTTATTTACGTATCTGTTTTTCTTTGGGTCTTTAAATTTTCCCAAAGAAAATCGAAAGAAAATAATAATAAAATAAGTCGGAATTTTATATTTAACTTCATTTGTATGCATTCCCTTTGTACGCTGTTTGGCTTCTTTGATTCTTATTGTTTGCTTATTCAACTTTTTATTACATTTTTAGAAAGTTTTGATCTAAAGGAAGAGAAATAAGTTCGAGAAATTTTTATTTATAGAAATCGAAACTTCCTATTTACTAGGATTATAAGGAACAGTATAGTTAGTTGCATTTTAAAGTCTTAAGTGGTCTTTATAAAGTCTGTAAGTCTAAGCCTCTTTTCTGAAAGTTAAGATCTAAAGGGAGACATATCATATTCTAGATTCAACATAATTAGTTGCATATTAAAATCTTGAGAATTTTTCATATGTTTATATACCAAGATTATAATATAAATTCAAATTTTTCTCCCTGTGCACTCATTCATTCACTTTAGTGCTGTCGACTCTTGTTCTCATTGTCGTCGTTATTTGTTGTTGGACTTGTAAGTAGCTGAAATGGGGAAAACGGGCGAAAGTGGGCGGTGTATAACGACATCGTTCAAGTTGAAGGACATAACTGAATTTCGGTCGCTGTAGTTCTTGCTTCATTCTGCTTTATGAAATTCAAATTGCAAATGGGAAATGGGAAAAGCGAATGGCGAAGAATCCGTAATGAATTCGCTGGCTCTGTTTTACGGAGCGTAAAAACTAATTAATTACACGTGCAAATTGTGGTAAATTCCATTTGCTGGATTCCTTTTACTCTAATTATTCATTTTTAATGTATTTGCTAATATGATTTACATACGCCACAATGTGTGGGAAGTGTTTCTTCCATTCGCTGCGCCAGGCAGATTGCATCGATTTCTTTAGAGGGTGTTTATGGTACACTGGTAACCACAACAAGTGTCCTTGCGCCACTTTTGCCCACCGAACAGCCTCTGCAGTGCACTGCACATCTGCTCATCGCATTTTGGAGCATTTTCTATTTATATTCATTGGCCCCCAGCGGTCTTCCACCCACTTCAGTCCCCTGCTCTAAGCATGCACTCTATAAACAAACAGCATTATGCGCTGTTTGTTATTTTTAATCACACGACAACCACGCACTTGTGCGGTTTATGATTTTGAATTGCATTGGGTTGATTCATGTAGGAAAATAGAGATGTCAAAATAATTTAGAAATTCAGTGTACAATCGTTTTTAAAGACACTTTTTTTACTTACTTAAGAGCGTTATCAATTTTAAAATATTAAAATCATTACAAAAGTTATAAAATCGCTTATAAATGTGTCTATAAGTATGCACTTAAAATTAATTTAATAAACTTTCGTATATAAAATATATTGTGGCATACTTTTAGACGCTGTTATAAGTGATTTTAAAACCTGAACAACACGTTATCGATAATAACATAAATATTAAACAATTATCGGTAGCCTCCAATACAGATGACTTGAACAACTCAAGCAGACAATAAAGGCATCTGCCAAAACAAGTCGTCACACTCACTTTGAACCCACCCAACTGCAATTTCAATTCATTTGAACTTGAGTGCCGAACAAGAGAGTGCCAAGTCCTTATAATTAATGCCTGCAATTGAACTTGACCCAAAAAATGTGTGAATAATCTTCAGGCAAAAGCAGACATTCTATGGGGGAGGCTGCCAAGAGGTCTTCATGGAAAATTTCCTTGGAGGAGCCATGTCTTAAATTGCGAAACTCTAAACCGTTTGTCTGTGAGATTTATGGGATGGGCAGAAGGGTCTAAATAGGTCAATTGGTATCTCTTGTGAATATTGCAAGAATTTACGAGCTTCGAGAATTAAAAGGATGCTTGCTGTTTGTTGAGGTATGTGTGTGAAGATTAAAGTCTTACTATGGGGAGATTTATTATTGACCTAAATTAATTTTAGAAAGCACATACCTAAATTCGTACGTTGCTTTTAATAACTTGTTTACATCCTTGTTATCTCATTTAAAACGTGCCAGAAGGTACTTGCTTTTATTCTTTTTAAATTGTATCCATAAACAAACACCCATAAAAGTAAACACAATTTACCTCTGCACTCTAGAACCCATCAATATGATTATATTTCTCGGGAATTCTAAGAAGTTTTTATTTCACCTTCAGTGTCTTGATTGCTTTTTCCGGTTACCTGGAGACCGGCATTGCAATTCTGATTCAAAATTATTGCATCAATAAAGTGGAGGTGTTTATTTTTGTGTTAGTTTTTCTTTAAAAGTAAATAACATTGTATTATAAGAAAGTTTATATTGTGGGTACTAAAAGTTTAACAGAAATAGGTGTTGCACAAACATTAAACATTTTTCATAAGAATTTAGTCTACATACTACAGTAATTACTTATGTGCCTGCCATATTCCATATGATCTCAGCTTTCCGCACTTCACCAGTTTCGCTTTTTCCAAAGGCCTTTCTTCTTCTATGCAAACACTTTTGACCTAGTTAATGCAACTCCTTTCACTCCTTTCCAGCTGAGAATTCCATCTGGCTAAGATAAACTTAGAGCGCCACAGTATCTTCATTTTCTTCCCTTCCTTTTCTGGCATCACTCAAATTGCAACTACTCAAAGTTTTTGAGCTGCGAGTCGCTTCTGTTTCGCTTTGATATCAGGTGCATTCACGTTTAGTTCTGTAATTAAAACTGTAATTCCACACAGATACTCGTTCGGGGGGCTGAAGGGGTGTCATTAGCATGCAAATGTATGCGTGACGGGTGGGGAAACCCATTCAAGGTAACCCAACTCCCCCTCCCCCCACACACACTCACATATACATAAAACGGAGCCTGCTTCTGTTTGATAAGTGGGAGAAAGTAAAAATTTCGTTGCATACTTGTGGGCGTCGAAATGAAATTGCGGCTGTGACAGCTGGCACGAAAAGGAAAATGAAAATGAAAAGGAAAACTCTGCCCCTGTATTCGTACATGCGAATGTAAATGTGAATTTAATTGTGCCACCCACACACACGCACGCACACAGGACTCTATAAATATGGATATGACAGTAGTTCAAGGCCTGAACAGCATTTTTTCAAACTTCTAACTAATATTAACCTTTTTTAGGAGCACTATCACTCTTTTTTATGCAAATTAAGTTTATGTTTTATTCTTATGAATGCATGTATTATAATTTCGTGGAATATCCATGTTTTGCAATATTGTTTTAACAAGTAGGTAAAGAGAATGGTACACCATGCCGTGTACTTAGTTTTAAGTTTAGTAATATTATAGAAATTATTTTGGCAGGTTTGCATGAACATCACTCAGCCGTACTCCATAAAAATGAATAACAAAAATTCAAAACTATTATATATTTGCTTTGCATTTGGAAAATATTGTAGCTTTCAAAGTGTAGGTAAACGAATACGTTTTCGCGTGCCTTAGTTAGACAATGCCAATGAATAAAATTGTGCTCCTAAAAATTTGTTTATGTGAAAAATATGCAATTCATTATAAATATTTTTTATTTATTCAAACGGCGATAAAGTTAAAAGTTTCTATATTTTTATCTATTTGTTTATCAAATTTTAAAAGAAATTTTTATATTATTTGTATATCATATATATAATGGATCGCTTACTTTACTCTCAATAGTTAAACCAGAAAAGTCCTTTTCCTCGCTTGCAAGTTTAACTTATAAAAGGTTTTTAAACTTAAGATTTTTAATCATCTAATTGAATATATTTGTATCCCCTCCACTGTACCGGTACGCACATCCTCAGCGTGATGAAACCACTGGAGGCGGAGGCGAGGGCGGGTTTCTGGTGGCCGTCAGTCAATCAGCGAGATGGCGTTTGCCCGTCGCCGACTTGCCAAGAAAGTTGGGCCTGCCCTGCGGCTTTTATAATAACTTCAAGTGTTTATAGTTGAAATATATGTATGGGACGGCGCTACATGTAGTTATACATGGTATGCGGGCCCATTGGCATGCATATCTGAAGTATCTGGCATATCTGTGTAACGCCTTGTCGCCTGCCGGCCGAGTTTCGTTTTCGGGCTTAGTCGCTGCGCCTTTGCTGGCTTCCTTCCTGGCCAACTTCCTGTCACGCTTGAGGGGGTGCTACGAGGGATACGGCTTGGGCATGGGTTTGGGATTGGCCCTGCCGATTGCTATATAAACATTACCCCGATCCCTCGATCCCCGCCCGGTGTGTTTGCCATTTCTGTATTATATTTGAGACGACGTGCAGGAAATTTGAGCACGCTGGGATGAGCAAGAAAAAAAACACAGGGGAAAGAAAATCCATTTACGTAATTACTTGGAGTTAACTTTTGCCATCGCTTGCTGTAAAAGGATGCGCGCTCTCTTCCCCATTGAATTATTGAAGAACTGCTTATTCGTTTATTGGAAATCTGTTGGCTACCCTGCAACGCCACTAGTTGAGTTATAGCCACCATAATTGGATGAAACTGGGTCGGACCCTCAACCCATATCGATTACATTACAACCGAAAGTTTTCTCGTTTTCATGACCCTCCGACAACCGTTAATTATATTTGACCAGCAACCATTTTTTACGAGGGTTTCGCAAGAGTAAAACGAGTTGAACGTGTTGAAGCCAAGTTGCATTTAATTAATATAATTGATGGCTCCCAGGAATATCCATCATTGAAGTTGGTTATTTTCGGGGCACCAAATCTATGTTCATAAGCAATCTTTCTGTAGTTAGCTGGCGTTTGGGTGAGGTGAAATATGGAAAATTAATGGCCCACAGGCGTTTCCTTTGAACGAAAGTCATTAAGGACAAATATATTTCATGCAAACGTTGGTAATTAAGAGTATTATAATTTTTTCGGGGTATTAAATCATGACTGAGTCGGTTACGTCTTTAAAGTACCAATAATAATGAAAACAACAATAATAATAATTAAGGGTTAAAGAAGTATATATTTTATGGAAACGAAAATGTTGCCTTCTTTTCGGCACCTAAATTACATTCTTTTTTTTTTTTTTTTTTTTTAATTAACATCTTTATTTAGTATAATCCAGGAACAGATCTAATTAAAGCCTTTAACCTAAATGTTTTCTTAAGTAAATAATCTCTTAATTATAAATTATAATTAGTTTTCAACTTGGTATATAGGAGTAGATCAAATTACGACTAGTTTCAAGTAAATAATATATTCATATTAGTCTCTTAGGAGCAGCCCAAAATGTCTTCTTTTGAGCCTGCGAATTGGGATAGCCCCCTGTAATCTCCGGGCTAGACGATTACGGTGGGCAGTTAGACGGTCGTTGTACCTGCTTGAGAAGAACGATATTTGGTCTTCAACACGACTCAGGTTTAGGTCATTGTGAAGCGTTTGGCCGCTAACGAACCACTCACAGCCAGTGATTTGTCTTAATGTTTTGTTCTGGACGGTTTGGAAACGTTTTCGGTGGGACGCAGCCGCCACTCCCCAAATTTGGATTCCATATCTCCAAGTTGGTGCGATGATTTGTTGATAAATGTGCCGCTTGCATCTTAGAGATAGTTTGCTTTTCTTGTTTAGCATCCAGAATAATTGGTTCCGCTTTAGGTTGCACATTTTGACGACTCTGGCAATATGTTCTCGGAAGGTTAGGCGTTTGTCCAGTGTGAGGCCTAGGTATTTCGCCTTAGTCGCTTGCTCTATGTCCACATTATTAATGTGGATTATTTCTAGATGAAATCCTTAAACCTCTTAATTTAAACTGTTTTGTTGCATACTTTTGAACACCCAAAATGACATTTAATTTCTAATTCAAAAACGTAATCAGTAGGCCATCAACTCTTTGACAAGTTGTGTCGTGGGAAAAAAAAAAAAAAAAAAAACAAAACAAAGTGCGTGCTTACGCGTTATTATTTTGTTATCTATTCTTCGTGTGCTAATAATAGCACAGATCATAAAAATTCGGACGCTGTCTAGCGCAGTGTCGGCAGTGGGACAACAACAACAACATAAGTGTAGTGCGACAAGACTGCATTTGTGCCCGCTAGGGCATCGCTGTTCCCCTCACACTGCGCGCAGCCGTACAAGAGGGGCAATAAAAGCAGTGATTGACTTACATTCGACTTTGCATAAAATCGAGAGAAATGGCAAATACCAGAGAAACAATGCTTCTGGGCGAAGCTCTGAGAAAAGCCGTCATGGACGAGGTGATTCCAGGAGAGTTAACCCTGGCAAAAAATCTGGCCACTAGCGGCAAGCTTAACTCATATGGTATAGCAGTATCAAGCAGTAATGCAGCCTGTATCACCAGTACTCTGACAACAACTCACAGTCCAATATATACCTACACTACATCATCACCCAGCATATGCAGTGGCATGCGCTCAACGCCTATGCCTCCTAAAGCATTAAGCACTTCTATAGACTTCCCCCCTCTACCGGACCTCAATGAATCTGATTCACCCAGATGGCAAAAAATCCAGAGCCAGAAGAGGAAGGGGTCATCGAACTCACCAATAAGTCAACGAAAACGTGCCGATATTAGAAATTTAGAACCCAGTGACCCTGTGTCAGCAAACAGGTTCGAAACACTATCAGTTGATGACGATGAGATGGACTGCAATAGTGTGGACGAACCATCGACTAGCGCTGCAGCAGCGGCTTACCGTTCTCACACCGCTTCTAAGGCTAAAGACAGCAATGCACATAACAAGAACGCAAACGTACAAAGTAAAACTGATTCATCTACGGTAAAATCTGCTTCTACTGGTAGTCCAAAACCACCACCAATCGTTCTTATGGACGTGACAAACGTGAACGAACTTCTTATCGCTATCGAGGAAGTTACAAATCTTGAAAATGTTGAAATCAAATCCTCTGTGGGCTCCACTCACAGAATCTACACCAAAGACGCAAACACCTACAGGGCTGTAGTACGACAACTAAATTCCCTGAAAATTGAATTCCATTGCTATCAATTGAAAGACGAGAAACCATTCAGAGTTGTTGTGCGAGGATTACACCATTCACAGCTCCATCATAAAATCAAAGAGGAATTACTCAGACAGGGGCATAAAGTTCTATCAATATATAACCCAAAAAGCAACAAGAGCGGTGAACAGATGAACCTCTTCTTCATTAATGTAGAAAAGAATCTAAATAACAAAGATATACTCCAACTACGATCTCTATGTCGCCAACGCGTCCGTTTTGAAGTAGCCAGAAAAGCACAAGACATAGTGCAATGTAGGAGATGCCAATCGTTTGGTCATACTGCAAGATATTGCTACAGACCTTTTATCTGTGTCTCTTGCGGTGACTACCATAAATCATCAGATTGTCCCAGAAGCAAAGAAGCACCAGCAACTTGCACTCACTGTGGTGAAAATCACCCAGCTAACTTCCGTGGCTGCAAATCCTATCAAAAATTGCTCAAAATGAACGAAAATGTACAGAAAACCCCAAAAGTGAGCATAAACAATAACTCTACACCCAAACATTATGAAAATGGAGTTTCTTATGCTCAAATAGCCAGAAATGCAAATCCAATCACGGAAAAACAAAACAAACGACCAGGAAACCTAACAAATAGGCTACAGGACGCCATTCAACAGCAACATCACTACGGTGCAAAAAATCATGCGCACTTTTTCCCAGATGTGTCACAACAGCAAAATGCACAAGAATCTAAACTAGAAATGGCAGTTGCATCGCTCTCAAAAGCTATCGAGGGTCTATACGCCATGCAAGCCCAGATGCTGAAGATGCTGGTTGCAATTAACGCGCAACTTACACAATGTCCCAAATAAAAATTCTCACCTGGAACACGCGAGGTGCTGCCGGCAAAATGACGGAAATCGGCCACCTTGCGGAGAGAGAGAATATTGACATTCTCCTTCTCACTGAAACGAAGACATCCAACCTTCAACTATTTGGATATGAAGTCTACACTTCAAATCTACCTGACGGCAGCCACAGGGGTGGAGCTGCAATCCTGGTTAACAAAAAGATCAATCACTTTCCCATCGAGCCAATCGTCCATGCTAAAGTCCAAATCGTGGGTGCCAGAATCCAAACATGTATAGGACAAATATTCATCGGATCAATCTATTGCCCTCCGAACTTCAGCTGGACTCAATCAGAATTTGATGACATATTCGCTAACTTCAACTTCCCAAGATCATTTATCAGCGGAGACTGGAACGCCAAACATCCATGGTGGGGTTCTGCGATCACCTGTCACCGAGGTAACTTACTTGCCGCAAGCGCCATCTCAATTAACGCCAACATCCTGGCGACTGGAGCACCAACATACTATCCAAGCGCAGTAAATCGAAGACCATCCTGTTTAGACTTTGCAATTTATCGCAACATTCCACACGACAAGCTAAGCATCAGAGACAGCTGGGACCTTGAATCGGACCACCTATCTCTCATCACTACATTAAAAACAGAAGCCATACAATGCACTCAACGTAGACAACTTCTTAGCAAACACACAAATGTAGCTGTTTTCAAGGAAGAACTATGTAGATCGATACGCCTTAACATTGAGCTCAACTCTGCTGCTGAGATTGACGACGCTGTAGACCTCTTCACTACCAACGTGACAAATGCGGCGAGGAGTGCAAACGTGTACACTGCAAACAATCATGGCAGAGCCCTCATACGCCACTCGAATAGAATTGACCCAAACATTGCAGAGATTCTAGTCCGTAAGAGAGCACTGAGAAGACGTTATATTCGAACGCACAGTCCTGAGGATAAAGCTCAATGGCATAGATGCGCCAGAGAGCTTCACGTTGCCATGGCTGAATTGAAAAATGCGCAATTCGAACATATGCTGACCAATATGGACTATTCTAATGATTCCATTTTTAATATGTGGTCCTTTACCAAAAAAGTAAAAAGAATGCCACAGAAAGTTACGCCTCTGAAGAACAGCAATGGTAACTGGTGTCGCTCCTTAGAAGAGCAAGTACAAACATTTGCGGAACACCTTGGCGACAGATTCACTGCGTTTAATTTCGCATCCGAGGAGGATATCAACAGAATAAACGAAATACTACAGCGCCCTTTCCAGATGTCACCTCCAATAAGACATATCCGTCTGGAAGAAGTCTCAAACATGATACGTACCCTCAAAAGTCGAAAGGCGCCAGGTCATGACCTAGTAAGCAACGCAGTACTTAAAATCCTTCCCAAGAGAGCACTATTATTTATCACATTGATATTCAATGCGATACTTAGAGTGCAATACTTTCCCAAAAAATGGAAGAGTGCTAGAATCAGTATGATTCTAAAGCCAGGGAAACCGGAACAGGATCCATGCTCCTACCGGCCTATCAGCCTCCTGCCCTCTTTATCGAAGGTAATGGAAAGGCTGATAGCTTCCCGACTTATAATACACCTAGAAGACAATGATACTATCCCAATGCACCAATTCGGATTCAGAGCCGGCCACAGTACGATTGAGCAATTGCACCGTGTAGTCAATCACATCCTGAAGGCCTACGACAATAAAGAATACTGCAACGGCATCTTTCTTGACATACAACAGGCATTTGATAGAGTTTGGATCCCGGGACTACTAGCCAAAGTCAAAACAGCGCTGCCAGCCAACCTGTTTAAGCTCATCAGATCGTTTCTCACAAACAGAGATTTTTGCGTCCAGTCCAGAGACGCAATCTCTGCAAATGTTGCCATTACAGCTGGCGTTCCCCAAGGAAGCGTCTTAGGACCGCTACTGTACTCCATCTTTACAGCAGACATCCCCAAGCCAAGCTATGAAGAAATGACCTACGACAACAGCAAAATGCTGCTGGCCAGCTTCGCTGACGACGTCTGCTTTCTCAGCTCCTCGAACAGTGAGACCGAGTCTTCACAAACGCTGCAAACCTACCTCAACGAATTCGAGAAATGGGCCACGGCGAACAATATCAAAATCAACGAAAGCAAATGCGTAAACGTTTGCTTTACGTTACGCCGAAAAACAACTCCGGTGGTCCACATTAATAATGTGGACATAGAGCAAGCGACTAAGGCGAAATACCTAGGCCTCACACTGGACAAACGCCTAACCTTCCGAGAACATATTGCCAGAGTCGTCAAAATGTGCAACCTAAAGCGGAACCAATTATTCTGGATGCTAAACAAGAAAAGCAAACTATCTCTAAGATGCAAGCGGCACATTTATCAACAAATCATCGCACCAACTTGGAGATATGGAATCCAAATTTGGGGAGTGGCGGCTGCGTCCCACCGAAAACGTTTCCAAACCGTCCAGAACAAAACATTAAGACAAATCACTGGCTGTGAGTGGTTCGTTAGCGGCCAAACGCTTCACAATGACCTAAACCTGAGTCTTGTTGAAGACCAAATATCGTTCTTCTCAAGCAGGTACAACGACCGTCTAACTGCCCACCGTAATCGTCTAGCCCGGAGATTACAGGGGGCTATCCCAATTCGCAGGCTCAAAAGAAGACATTTTGGGCTGCTCCTAAGAGACTAATATGAATATATTATTTACTTGAAACTAGTCGTAATTTGATCTACTCCTATATACCAAGTTGAAAACTAATTATAATTTATAATTAAGAGATTATTTACTTAAGAAAACATTTAGGTTAAAGGCTTTAATTAGATCTGTTCCTGGATTATATTAAATAAAGATGTTAATTAAAAAAAAAAAAAAAAAAAAAAAAAAAAAAAAAAAACGTAATGACTTGTGTGGCATCTTCAGTTTATAAGATACTAAATCTGTTAAGTCTTGAGAACCATTTCGAATATAAATCGAATACTAGGTCGTTGGTGAAAAATAATTAATTCAATTTTTTGATCGATTCGCTATGGTAAAATAACAGCAACTGTTCCGCAACTTTCGTTTACGTCTCTCACTAACACCGAAAAACAATCAGCTTACACAATTTCAATTGACTTGCCCGGCAATCAAATAGAATAAGACACTTACCGAACAACAGAAATCAACCCGGCTTAACTCTTCTCCTTCGCTTACCAACTTTCAGAACACTGTTTGCAGACAAAGCATTTAATAATGTAAGACTGCCCTAAGACTTGCCGTTCTGTAATTACACACAAGTCAGGGGGCGGAAGAAAGGAGAAAGGAGCACGAGTCGAGGAGTCGACTGCACCAGCAAGGAGCAAGGAAGGAAAACAAAGGGACTGGGAGGACCAACAAGTTGCCAACCCCAAACCAATCAGGAACCCAATTCCCAGGAAGTGAAAGCAGCAAAACGGCAGCCGTGGATACCAACGCGCTGCGCAGCTCAGCCACTGTGAAAGTGACGTCGGCGCCGCCGCCGCCGCCGCTGACGCCGCTGCCCCCCTCGACGACGACGCCCCTGACAATTTGTCAGCCGCCCCCGCCCACTCCGCCCTACCAGCGGCTAACCAAAGCGCTGCAATGCGATCCGCGCTGCGGCCACGAGGTGAGTGCAAATTGAAATGCCTGTGGCGGCGACATCAAGGGGGGTCGTTTGCCCCCTTTCCGCCACCCCCCACGAAGTCCGCCCACCTGTAAATTCTGCCGTTCCTGTTCTGCGAGTTGCGGCCACGGCGCGGTTAATGTCAATTACCTCCGCCATTAGTCGCCGCACTCCAGGGCAGAGCAAGTTTTAAAATAAATTTTAGGTAATTTTATAAACGAGGTGTGGATTGTGAGGGGAAATATCTACACAAAAAACAACACTTTTATGTACAATTTATTGGTCAAAGTACTTTAATTATATAGAATTGATAGATATAGATAGATATTACATTTCTATATATAAATATAAATTTTTCTCATTAAATTTTTGTTTGAATAGTTGCAAAAAAGAACTTTAATTTGAATGAAATATTATTATACTACTGGACTTTGCTAGTTGACAGTTTATTTTAATCAAACAAATTTAGAAACTTCATTATAGAGACGAATAATAATATGAAATATAGATTTATAAGTAAGACCTCGATAAATAACTAGCTTACTAGCCTCATATTTTTCTCAAGTTTTTTTTAAATTACAAAATGTATGTTTATCTTACTCACCAGATTATTCCTAGTTATACATATTAATCCCCACAGATTGCATTGAAGGTCTGTTAGGATTATCAAAACCTTTTTTTTATAGCCCTATCAAAGTGAGAAATCACCATAGGGAAGTGCCAATAACTGGAACGCAAGTGCTTAGTTATTTCCCTACCCAAACATCATAAAATCGTCGCTTAGATAATTCTGCTTCCCAAGCATCCGTGCCGTAAAGCAAATTTCCTTCGGCATCCTTTGTGATTTCGCATCCGTGAGGACTGCAAATTGTTATTGCGGGATTTATCTTCGCATTGTGTCATGAACTTATTGTGCCAGATTTGCGTCTCCCCGTGTCCTCGTGTCCTTGTGCATGATGAATTGTATCTCGTACGCAAGGAGGTTCTGAATGCGACCAGAAAGGAGCTACCTCCACGCTCTGACGTCACAGTGTTAGCCAGGTTATTGTCGCTTGTTGTTTTTGGGCCATGTTCCGTGTAGGTGTGGCTGGCCCCCACTGGGGTGTGTGTGTGTAGGTGTGTTAGCTAATACACAAACCCTCTGCTGCAGCGGTGCAATTATGTATGGGTTCAAGGCTAATTTGCTTGTGCAGCAATGGCGTTGTACACTGGAAACAATAAAAGGTTTTATAAATAAAAATTTAAATATTATATTAAAAAGTATATATGTATTGAAAAAATGAATATTGGAAGTTCTATAGATTCTTGGGAATTTAAGTACATTACAAAGAGATAAGAGATAAAAGTTCAAGAAACAATGGACAAAAAAATTGTATAATAGTATAGAAAAAACATTTAAAATGTAACTTTAAAATATACTTGGAGGTGCTACACAAATCACTGGGTGTTTGAAATCACTTTTTTAGGTAATTGTAGTTAATAGGAATTTTAGGAAAAAGAATGAAATAAATAAACCTAATTTATGTTTCCATTTATAAGAACCTCCCCTTATTATTAAAAGCTACAACTTACTCAAAAAAAAAAACGATTAGAATTCTGAATAATCGAATTGGTTACCACCAAAAGTATGCAGTGAATATGGGAAAGCAGTATTTTGTTATGAATATATTCTTCTTTTAAGACTACAAAACATTTTGCATACTTTTAGACACTGAAAATGACATTTATAAGTGATTTCAAAACCCCAAAGACTCGTCTGTCCATATATTAAGGGTATATTTTAAGGGTATAGGACTAAATAGACTTTTTCCGGTGCACTTGAGGGATTTGTTGTCTTTGTGTGAGCTCATTCACCGCCTGTTTGGGATTTGCCTTGCAGAATGCGCGTGTGACCGAACGCCAGCTATCCGCATTACGTATACGCCGCGTTGCGTTCGCTGGTTTCTTAATTAACGCCTGCCTCTCTCTCGATGGCTAGAAAGGTGGATTAGGGAACAAGAACACCAGGCCAAGTGGTGAAAGCAACGGCAAGCAACAAGCAAAAAGCGACCACGTCAAGTGCACAGGGGGCACAGTTCAAATTACATTAACAAAAAACAAGTGTGCCGCACTTGACCTTGGCCAATTGCAAGACCAAGAATGCTTGAACGGAAGCTTTCGGGGGCGCGAGTGCATAAATTACGGGCACCGAGCCCCCCGGCCGGAATGGGAGCAGTCAATGTTAATTGCTAGAACATGTGTACACTGCGGAGTATCAAGTAATCGCTGCCTCGGATTACTTAACCTTAAGGGGAACCTTGTCCCTGAGGGAAATGTTCCGGAAGTGCTGCATATTTTGACATAGGTTTGATGAAAGCACAGCCAGAAATTTGAGTTTTTATACGGGTGAATTTCTTATGCGAAGGAAAGAAAAGTTTCTAGAGTTTGTTGAAGGTCACAAGGGTAGATAAGAAAAATATTTATGCAAATCAAATATTTCTGAAAGCCTTAAATACATATTATTTTGAACATTTTTTACTTTATTTGAAGGAAAAAAGTTTATAGAACTTTTTAAAGGTTACAAGGGTTCATAGAAAAAAATATTTATACTATTATATTTATATTCTTAAAACTTAAATGTGTTAAATATGTTTCTTATACATTTTCTTTTTTATTTTATTTCCTTTTTTAGGTAACCATCGGCCGTCGCATTGGCCTCTACAGATTTTGTGGCGACATCGGACGCGGCAACTTCTCCAAAGTGAAACTCGCTGTCCACCAGCTGACGCGTGGTGAGCCCCCAAAACCTTTGAGATATCATCCCGATCAGATACTAATCAGCCAAATTGCAGACAAAGTGGCCATTAAGGTGGTAGACCTGGATCGGGCCGGCCTCGATGCCAAGGCGCTGCGGATGCTGTCCAGCGAGATAGCCACCCTCGAGTGTGTTCATCACCCCAATATACTGAGGTGGAAGCGGGCACCATCTGTATTATGTGTAGGGTCTACATTTTGAACATTTCTTGCAGGCTTTTCGAGGTGGTCGAGACTTTGGGACGGGTCTATCTGGTCACGGAATGGATTCGTGGCGGTGAGCTCTACAACCACATTACCCAAGGAGGTCCTCTGAGGGAGATTCATGCGGCTCCTTTGTTGAAGCAGCTCTTGCTGGCCGTCAAACATATGGTAAGCCGGCCTTTATTAATTCATACAAATGAATTGTGGTAAAAATAATGCAATTGCATATCGTATTTATCATCTGGGAATAATAAAATTTAAAGCTTAATTTGACAAAGAGATTTATGGATTTATTTATTATAGTGGGTTTTATTGTGTATTCACATGCCTTTATGAATTCTGTGAAATTAATTGAATTGAATTGCCCTTACAGCACAGCTTGGGCTACGTGCATCGAGATATTAAGGCGGAAAACGTCCTGCTGCTCTCGGAAGACCGCCTGAAGCTGGCCGATTTCGGTTTCAGCACCCAACTTATCAATGGTATGGGGGTCAACAACCCGTTGATGCCGTCAGCAGACTTATCAATTTCATGCTCTCTGACAGGTGCCAATCAGAAGCTCGACACGTTCTGCGGCTCGCCTCCGTACGCCGCGCCCGAGCTCTTCTCCGATGACCATTACATCGGAGCCCCCGTGGATGTGTGGGCCCTCGGCATCCTGCTCTACTTCATGGTGGTTGGGAACATGCCCTTCCGGGCACCCACCATTCCCGGCCTGAAGTCGGCCATTCTCAAGGGCGACTATCTGCTGCCCGGTCAGCTCAGCCTGCCCTGCATAAGACTAATACGTAAGTTGCTGAAATTTATCAAATACTTGTACAAATATTGAAAAATAAATAAAACAAAATTAGTTCTTTTAGTTGAATTAAATTCTAAATTCGTTTTGATTTTGGTTGATGAATAAATAATCTCTTCTTATAAATGCGTACCTTCAAAATTGTTTACTGTACCTAATGTTTTACTTTACCTACAATATTTTAAGAACTTGTTTGATAATGCCGCACAAATCTATGACTTAATTTCAGTTTTCACTTCAAGGTGTCTAAAAGTATGCGACGAAAAAGTCAAATCAAACTTTTCACTGCATACTTTTAGACACATAATATATGTTCAAAAGGTTAAGAAGGTGTAGTGTCTTAAAACTCTTAAGAAATAAGAAAAAGTATATAATATTAATGAATATTTTATTATTATTTAGTTTTAATTTTATGTTATTTTTAAACAAATCGAACTTTCTTATTTGTTTCCAGAACGCATCCTGATCCACATACCCGCCCATCGGCCCACAATCGACGACATGCTGAACAGCCAGTTTATAACCTGTCCCAAACTGAGTGCGGACCTGATGCAGTGGGAGATCAACCAGCACAGCAAGCCGGTCAAGCGATCCATCTTCTGGGTGCGCAGCAAATCGCATCGGCTGAGGAAGTCCGCCTCTCTAAGGGATCGGTATGCGGAGGTGGTCAAGAAGCCGGCCATCAGCATGAACACCCGGCAGCAGGACGAGATGTTTGTGCAGAATTTCCTGCAGCCCATTGAGATTGGGCACGAGCTGATGCTCCAGGGATCTGGTCAGCTGAAGGAACCGCAAACCACCGAACAGGCCAAGCGCCCAACCAGAAGATACATGTTCTGTGGCAGTCTCAAGAAGAAGGTGACGCCCATGGAAACGGAGCCGGAGAAGCAGTTGGCCAACGGAGGCCAGTGCGGATCGGCCAAGATCAATCCGTGGAATGTGGAGGTGGCCGAGGATTGTCCCCTGTTCAAGAACTACGACGCTGAGACGGGCAGCTGCGTCATGTTGCCCACCAACACCGAGGATCTCAGCCAGCTGGGCGCACTGGAGTTCGAGGCGCGGCAAATCTTGGCCGAACTGGGACTCTCCTCCGAGATGCTGATCAATGCCAGGCAGAGTGGACCCCGTTCCGACATCATTGGTGCCTACAGGATCGTGGTCAATCGGTTGCAGAAGCAGTCGTGGCTGGCACGGAAGCACGTGGAGATGGCCCTCCACAGCGAGCCCAAGGCGGAGAAGCGGATTGAGAGGTCGTGCTGCATACTCTAAGACATCCGCGAATAGTTGTTGAATGTTTAAATTACTCTACTGGTTCTACTGGTCCTGGAGTTCACCCGAAAGGAAAGGCAAACTCGGTTATCTGTGGCATTATAACAGAGTTGTTTCCTTAAAGCTTCCTTGGAAGAGCAAGGGATAGGTTCAAAGAACTTCGAGTTGTATTAAAGGTAGCTTCAAATAAATCTTTTATATTAGAGGCTTGTCTATTTCATGTAGCTTTTTATTAAGATTCAATATCCTAGTTGTTATGATTGAAAAGATACCGAATTTCAGGCAAAGTATTGAGATTAGCAAATTTTAGTGTGAATACTCGTAGAGAAAAATTGCTATATTAATTGGATATAGAGAAGAGTTCTTTAATATTTCCCGAAAAGCATAAATAAATCGAAGAGGCTTAGAAAGTCATAACTAGATAAATAAAATATAAATGTTTCGCTTGAATACGAATAGAAGGAAGGAAAATTGTATGCTTTGTGCTGCGGCAGCACGCAAATCAATGAAATGTGGAAATCCAAATGGATGTTTGCGAAAATCCGTGTTTGCCTTTCTGCGGGGACGAAGCCAGGAGACCGCAGAACAAGCCCAATTAGTGTCAATTTGCCAGCTGCATAGGCGCGAGTTTGTTGTTAACGTATGTAGTTTCCTGCATTCATTCCTTGGTTACTCAGTCGAGAATGTTCCTTATTTCGTGTAGCTTCAGTTCGTCCAACCGTTGAGTCCAGTGGCGGTTAGCAAAGTTGATATATACATATATATAGAGATATATACATATAGTCCAAGTATTATGTATTTAGTTGTTGGTCCATTTTTGAGCATATACAGACGAATATACGAAACGAATATGAATATTATGAATACAAACATATAATTACACACTTGGCTAAGGCGATCGATCTCATCGAGTCTTCAATGTACAACGTTGCATAAAAATGTTTAATTGATCATCAAAAAAGCGAGTGTGTCCGTCTGTAAGTGACACTCTGTGTGTGTGTGTGTGTGTTTTTGCCAAATTGTCTCCCGTGGAGTCAATCGCGTACAATAAAGCAGCATTATGAATCGCTAAGAATCGCATTCGTACAAATCGTAAACATACTAAATCTAAATCTCAACCACTCGTCTAATTATGCACTGTAGCCTTAGTTTATTGCATTTGCAGCATCCGCACGGGGGGCTCGTCCGCGTCCTCCGCCACATCCACCGCCTCATCGGCTGCTCCACTTTCGCCTGGCTGGGCTTCATCTGTTCGCTGTTCTGGTGCGGCGCAGGCGCTCCACCGGCGACCCCTCTCAGATGACGGCGCTCTCACTGGGTTTTTTGCCGCTGCCACTGGCGCCGCTGCAGCCGGCGTCGCTGTCTTTTCCGCTCTCTTCTGTAAAATGGAGTGAATTGATAAGGTTTGAGTGAAATGCGAGTGGAATTTATAAGGTTGTTGTTCCCGACTGGGGGATACCAAGCATTAAATAGTTTGAGGCAGTTTAAAAAGGCGTTGTCCTATATAAACTCTTCAAATGTAGTAGCTTACCAACTATGGCAAAAGAGTCCGAATCCGATGTGCCCGCGGGCCAGTCAATGTCCGGCATGGTGGGCCAGTCGATGTCCTCCGTTGTATCCCAGTCGACGGCACGAGTTTGGCTAATCTCAAAGAGAGCCGGTGAACAGAGGCCGAGCACCTCCTCCCTGAGCTTTTTCAATAGGGATTCGAAGCTGTCACTGGTCTTGCAGAGGAAACAAACCGCCAGCGAGGGATCCATGGCGGAGAAGTTCAAGCGAGCGGCATGCTTTTGATGGTACGTTTCGTCGTAATCTTGTTCCCCCGCCAGCGTTTTCTGGCCCACCGCACCCGTTCTTTGCGTGGTGTGCGGATCCAGGTAGAGGACCTCGTCGTCCACATAGCCCAGGAAGTACAGAGCCTGATTGGGCCGACCGCCGATCATGCCGCAACTGCTATCTAATTCAAGGCAGCGCTTCAAAGCAGGCACATAAAGTGGGTTAATGTCGGTGATGCCCAGGCGCAGGGGGATGACGAGCAGCAGGGGCTTCCAGGAGCCGCCTCCCTCGCGACATGAGGAGTCTACGAGATAAGGAAAATATAAGTAGGGAATTTCTTAGAAATGAGTAAATTATACAACACTTACACACGTCATCCAGAACTACTGTGCTGTCCATGGCCACATGCACTGTCAGTGAGCTCCAGTCGTCGAAGCGTACTAGTTTTCTGAAATATACAAAGAGTTAGTACACCTTTCCCCTAAGTAAATTGCTAATATTTGATCTTACTTAAGAATCTGGGCCACCGTATTCGGTCCCAGCCACTCGCCCACTGCTTTGTTCTGGGATTCTCCCATCAGGGCGATCTGGTGTATGGAGTAATAGCTATTCCTAACGTCTTCGAAGCGGTTAACGATCTTGAGGTAGGTGGCATCACGGCAGTCCGGCGTCCAGAACCAGTCGCGACCCAAATGCAGGTCGATCAGAGCCTGTGCGAGGACCATCTGACCGCAGCGGAGCATGCAGCCCCAGCCCTTGTCCGAGGTGAGCTGGACTTCTCCCAGAGGAGAGAAACCATGGCGATAGGTGCACCACAGCCGGGACTGAATGTCTTGTCGGATGCGCTCGAGCTCTGGAAAATTACGAATTATTATTAAACTTTTTAGATAAAATTAAAAATGTTTTGCTACAAATATTCATTTAAAATTGTTTAAAAATTTCTTTAGCTTTAATAATATGTACTTTTGAATGAATAACAATGAATAAAATGGGAAAACAAATGACCCAAGAAAACCCTTAACTCTTGGGAACGCGCATATGTTTGATCTATCTACAAAACAAACATTCTCGAGAGATCTAAGATAAGCCTACGTCGCCGATATCGGTGTTTCCCCAGTATATACAAGATATATGGCATGGAATCCCCCTCATGACTCATGCTATCCCCAATATGCCACATCCGTATCCATGTGGTACCCCCTTAGGTGCCTTTATCTTACCCTGTATGGCGTTGTACTTCCTTCCCAGCACCCAGACATCGGTGTTCCTGCGCGGGATGTCCTCCGGCTCGCCACTGCCCACCGCCTGGCCAACGGCGCTGGCCAGGGCGCTGTCCGGTCCCAGGTACGCCTCGAAGACGCTCTCCATGATCCGCGCTAGCTGGTCGCTGAGCCCAACCAGCATCTACTGCCCGCTGGGAGGAGGAGGACGGGGCGGACACCAGGCAAGCAGAGCAGCTCCTCCTACGCTTCCGTTCTGCTGTGTTCTTAATTGCTAGCCAATGACGTTCCGCTTTTCTGCTGCGGCCTTTGTTTTGGCCTTTGTTTTCGCTGGTAGCAATGCTCCTGCCTTTGGCCCGAGGTCACAGAGGTCTCATTTGTTGTTGGCAGTGAGGGCCGCTGATTGCAAACCAAGCTATTACCAACTTTGATCAGTCTGCGGCGCGTTTAGTTTGGTTTATTTTCGTTTTTCTTTTTTGATTACAACGATAACAGCAGTGACGTAGCTGTAAGTGTGACCGCAGCAGCTGTGGAAAAACACCGAAGTGCACACTTAACATGGGCTTAACATTGAAAATAACAGTATATTTTTAAAAATTTATGTTAAATGGATTACAAAATCTGGTTTTTCAGGTTTTAATCAATAAACGGAAAAATAAATAATTCATTAACTTAATCCATTAGCTGCACACTGTAAACACACAAGCTTTTTGACATAGTTGCCAGTGCTCAAACCTCTTCAGTTAGCTCATTGATTTTAATCTTGAGAAACCTTTATATAAATACAAATAATCCAAGGTGAATCTCGTTTTTTATTAAAAACAAAATAAAGTTCCATAAACTGGCTTAAAAATTGCACTAAATAGGTATCAGTAATCTACGCCACTTTGAGCGCACAGAATTTGTTGTTCAAATCAAAGAAGTCATCTTCTGGATCAGCATCCTTGACCATATCCGCATTGGGATCCGCATTGGACTCCTTTGCCTCCGCTTTCCTGGTCGCCTGACGGTGCTTCTTCAGACGCTTCTTCTGCTGCGCCTTAGCCGCCGACTGATCCACCTCCACCCTCTTCCAATGTGGAATAAACTCCGCACACCAGTCGTACAAATAGCAGTAGAAGTCAAACATCAGCTTGGAGTCGGGCAGCAGAAAGTTCTCTACATGGTAGCGAACATCTGCTCTGTTTCTCAAAAGATCATAAATGTTGTAGAGAAAGGCGCCGCAATAAAGCTGATTCATTCTAGGACTCGGCAGTGGAAAGTCCAAGAGGGAGTTGAGTCCATTGAGCTGATAGACCACAGCCTGAAATTCAGCAAATGCATGGATGACCGTCGTGGAGTACAAGTCAAACTTCTTTTTGAAGATCTCCTGCATGTGGAAATGGGGCAGCAGGCGTTCTTGGGTTAAATAGCAATCCGATTTTGGCACATGTTCCATTCGATCTGGTATTGAGAGCTCGAGGAGAGCGGGTTTGACGCCACGCTTAACTCCTTCGGCGACCTCTTTATTCCTCACTGCTCGTTCAGCCTTCAGTGTCTTGCCGAATCTCTTGCGGAACGCCTTCTCCTCCCTTTCAGCCGGTATTTTAACGTCGATGGTTCGCAACACAAGCAAACTGAGGATCAGCGCGTGGAGATGCACCAAATCACAGTGCTCCGAGCGATGTAGCCAATAGATGATGGCCAGGAAGTACAGCCTCAAGTCCTCCGGCAGCTCATCCAGCCTGCTGAACAACCTTTCCGCATCCGCATACGGAATATTGGCTTCAAATACAACCCGCAGATGCCTTGGATCCGGGTTAGACGGCTCAAACGCATAAGCAGGCACCTTTTCGATGGGCATCTTAAGATACCTTACATTCGTCACTCGAAGAGCTCTGGTGAGGTAGCTAAACTCAATGGGAAGTGGTGAGCCATCCGCATCCAATTCTGGCTCCGTTTTGGCACCCTCCACGTGGTGGAGCAGGGAGAAAACGTAGTTCAGGATGGGCAGGGCCAGTTCATTGGAGTCGTGGAAGGGAAAGTGCTCGATCTGTGGGTTGTTGATGTACTTGCGCAGGTGCATAAGGTCCACAAAGTAGCGGGACAGGTGAGCCGGGTAGAGCTTGTCCAGAAACCACTGTGGGAAGAGTAGGGTTTTGTCCTCCACTTCCACTTCTTCCGTTTCCCCTTCCTCTTCCTCTAGTTCTTCACCAGAATCAGCTTCTTGATCTTCAGCAGGGTCCCCGTCCTGTTGCTCCTCTTCTTGGTTTTCAGCATCCTCCTGCTCTTCGATTTCTTCACCCTCTGATACATTTTCATCCAGGCTGACCAATTCTTCTTCATCACTTGATTCCCCCTCACTGGCGGGTTCTATATAGGGAAACGCATTGTCGTAGTGCTCCTCGAAGAAGTCATAGGCATGGCACAGCTCATTGGAGTAGCCAGAAATGGCTGCATTGACCTGGGACACTAGGGAATCTCGCTGGTTCTGCAATAATATGGTTCATTAGTGTAAGGAAAACACGCTTGTCAGAGAGAACTAACCTTTTTCAGCCTGGACAGCACTTTAGCCAACGCAGACTCGGCGGTTTCTTCCTTTAACCAGGTAAGAATGACTGCTATGCGCTTTTGCTGAATCTTCAGCTTGCGGCTCCGCCCCGCTTTGCCCATTCCGGCGGCAAAGAAGTTCTTGAAGGCGCTGCGAGCAATGTAATCGTTGCCCAGGAGGGCGGCAAAAAGCGGCAGCTTCTCGGGACTCAAGGTGCTGCGCCCGCAGAGATGGGACACTCGGTAGATGCAGCAGTCGAGGTACTTGTAGGTCTTGGTGTTTCCTTTTGGTGTTACTGCCTGCTCGGAGGTTTGTATTCCACTCACAATCTTGTTCGCCTTGGTGCGCTTCTCCACATTCTTGGCCTCGTTGCGTCGCAGATCCCGGGAGTCCTTCTGCTTGCCGCTGTTCTTGTCCTTCACCTGTTTGGTGAGCACCTGGGGGGCACACAATTGTTTGACTTATGTTGGGTTATTAATGGTATAACACCTACCTTCACGGTGAGCGTAATCAGGGGGATGTACTTCACGTTGTGGATGTAGAAATCCGAGTCGTACGAGAGCACTGGGCAGTTGAGTTTCCTGGCCAGGGCGGCCAGCTCGTCGTCCGCCTCGAAGACGCACCGCATCACGGGGACCCCGCAATCGCGCACTGCATCCACGAAGACCTCCTTCAGGTGCAGGGGAAACAGTGTGATGGAGGCATTCGGGTTTATCTTCTTGATCACGGATATCTTGCCCCTCAGGCGGGTGCTCACGGTGCGCAGCTTGCGCTCCTCGTAGCCCCCGTCCATGAGCACGTACGGCCGGATGTTGCACTCGGCCAGCACCTGGAAGAACGTCACCACAGCCCGGTAGAAGTCGTCGTAGTCCCCGCCAAAGGCGGAGTAGCTGCCGGCCACGTCCTTGTACAGATTGCAGGACAGGTTGTCGCCGTCGATGACCAGGGCCGTGGAGTGCAGCTCGTAGGGCTTCAGGTAGATCTCCGCACGCTGTGCTATGTAACTGGTAAGGCCGCGGACTCCCATTCTCCTGCCACTTGTGGATCCGCCTGGTTATTTGTTTATTTTCCAATCAGAGCCGCGAACGCGTGCTGGGACAGTGTGCGAAAGCACCAACTCATGGTGGCACATCAACAGAGTACGGTCTCTTTGAAGTGTTGGGAGGTTGTACTCGCTAACTTAGCCGGGGCATCCCTTAACATTTTAAACTGAAAACTCTTTCAGAAATATTAGATTAATGTTAAATAGATTAATGTAAAATAATAACAAAAAAACACGTTTTTTGTATTATTTTGCCATTTGTTTTTCAATCCTTTTAGTGACAGCTAAAATAAATATTCATTCCATTTTTTAAAAATTTAAATTCGAGAAACAATTTTTGAAATTGTTCATTCTCTTTTTGAAAGAAAGTAAATTAATTAAAAAAAAAAACATTTTGGAATGTTTTTTGTAGGTAGGGTGAGTGGCCTAAGGATAGTTTGTTGCCCTTGCGACCCTTAGAACCTTTATACTTTTAAACTTTATCAGATGAAGAAATTATAAAATTATTTTTGTCAATATCTGACTTTAAAAAATATGACTATTTACAGTTATTATGACCAACCAAATTTTTCTTACTACCCTTACCTCATACTTCACTACAAATGTTAATATTATTATAATTTATTTGATTTGTTATAGCAAATTTATTCAAATGTTAGAACCCTGCCATTCTCTAACAGCGCTGTTAAGACCCTTACAGTTCTGTTAAATTCCAGCTGGCTGTGTGACCGTTCGCCAGCTGCGGCAAAATGCAGAAAACAAAAACACCCCCGTACGGTCCGACTCCTCCGATAGCGATATATTTTGATGCATTTTCACATCGCTAGTCAAATTTTTTTCCTCGGGTCGAACGCTCTACGAACGCTTCGTGCGCGCATCAGGAAAACGTAACATCGCGAGGGCTGCGAGAGGCCAGAAAATTCGGCAGCCATTAACTGCGAACCGCCCAACAAGGAGGAAAACCGGGAGTCCGAGCCCGAAAAACACACAGAGTGCAGTGGAAATCTCAATCGCCATTCAAATCGCCGAACGCGTGCATATATACGGGTTCCGTTGGTTCCGTTCCGTTTCTTGTCGCCTTTCTTGCACACACTTTACCACCTTACCTTTGCGTCTCTCGTTCCGTTGCGTGAGTGTGTGTGTGTGTGCGTGCGTTCGTGTGTGTTGTTTTTGTGTCTTCGTTTAACTAAAACACAGGTAGAAGAGGAAGGCAAGACAACGAAAACCATGGGCGAAATATGAATATGAAATTAAGAAAATACAAAGAAACAAGAGCAAACATCCAGTAGCAGCAGCAGCCACACACGTTAATAACTTTTGTGCGTCTTTTGCATCCACTTCACATAGTATTATTTTTCTCTTGGACTTTTCAACAACAACAGTAACAACAACAACAACAACAACGGCAGCAGCAACATGAGTGAGAGAGAGCGAGAGCCAAGACCGTGGTCACCGTATCGTGAATGAATATTTGTCAGAGTGTGCGAGGCGTGCTCTATGCACACACACACCCGTACGTAAACAACAAACACACACACGACCGATCAAGCTGTGTGCATGTGTGTGTGCGGCATTTAATAAATAATTGTGTGCAAATAAATGTTCCAAAACGAAATCGTTAAGCAACAAAAACAACAGGAGGATAGGTAGCGTAAAGCGCAAGTGCGAAAATTCTTCTTCTTCGTCTTCGGATCAATCAGCGGTGAAAAAGTCCAGTGTTTGTGCGTAGAATTCTTCTGGAGATTTGGAGCGTCTTCTCCTTTGGATACGGAGCACCATCGATACCATCTACACTGCCCTCTCTGCCGACAAAAGGTGAGTGGAAATCGGGGGAAAATCGCTTTCCCATTGGCCAAGGCCGTTCCGGGAAATCTGCGAGCGGTCCTGCCCACGTTTCCTGTCTTCCGCACATTTTCACACGTCCTGCAATTGCAATTTTCCCCGTCTTCACTCCACATATTTTTTTCGGTGATTCCCACGCCCTTCTTTCGGGGCCAGGTATTTGCAGGTAGCCGGGGAGTGAAAAACCCTCGGGAAAGCTGAAACACCCAGAGAATACCTCTGTTGGTGGGCCAAGAAAAACCGAAAAGAATGTAGTACAAGAATTGAAATGTTTTTCATGGCTGGGGAAACAGCGAAGATTGAGCGAAATTAGCCACCCGCTGGTTCCAGAAAATTGTTGGAAAAATACGAACACATCTCTCGCTGGGTGGGAAATAAATCATCGCTATTATCATCTGCAGTTGCAATTTGGCACAATTTCTGCACGACTCCTGCTCGCATTTGCCAGCCGATTATGTAATTTTCGACGCTGTGTGCTGCTGCGGAATCAGGTTGATTTTTCCATCCGAAGGGGGGTAATATTTTACATATATGCCGACGATCCGGCGACCGCCGACAGTTGCCAGCGATTTCCAGCGCTTTTTGGCAACTGGAAAATCGAGCACAAAAGTTCATCCCGGAGTTTTGGGAGCCGCAGAGTTCAGAGTTCAGAGGCGTAGCCGGGCCAAAAAATAGATTCCGCCGGTCACCCCATCCCAAACGCATTTCCCAAAGTGGTTTATGGTTTTCCTACAGCTGTTGCGAGTGCGATTTTTACGATTTTCACTGGTAATCCGGGCGGAAAGGGCCTGACAGGTTCGACAAGCTGATACCTCTTCGGGAAGTGATTCTGGAATCAAATAATGATTGCCATAAAGAAGGCTTCTTTTTGGAAGAAGTAAGAAAGCTTCTTTTTGGAAGAAGTAAGAAGGCTTCTTTTTTGAAGAAGTAAGAAGGCTTCTTTTTGGAAGAAGTAAGAAGGCTTTTTTTTTAAGAAGTAAGAAGGCTTCTTTTTTGAAGAAGTAAGAAGGCTTCTTTTTTGAAGAAGTAAGAAGGCTTCTTTTTTGAAGAAGTAAGAAAGCTTCTTTTTGGAAGAAGTAAGAAAGCTTTCTTTCCAAAATGACTGAAGAAGTAAAATTTAATAATAATTAATATAACCATGTAATGTGTGTTCTTAGTTTTTCTTCATTTTTCCTTCCGGTTTTCCCTCTTATAATACCCTCAGCTACCCTGCAATCACTGGGCACCATAAAAAGAGTTTGAATTTCAAATAAAATCCACTCTCCGACACACACACAAGTCCACTGGGGAGCAGCTGCTGTTTGTCTCTTTGTGTTTGGGTCTCAAATGACACTTGCCAACGCTGCTGCAGCACATAATTCCGAGTTCTGGAGAATTTCCTAGTAGGAAGTGCAGGGGCCGCAGCAAAAACACCAGCCATAGTCGCACTTGACGAGTGTCTTGCCCCGGCTCTTGCCATCCCACTCGGGAAACGTAAATAGAGAGCCCAGATAAGGAGCGATCCCTGAGTTCCCCCAGTTGGGTTTTCTGCAGCCTGAACAGAACTGAGTTTCCCTGTGAAACAAAGGGTACAAAACAGAATATCCCATCCCTATCCCATCTATCAAAGAATTTGCAGTTCTATTACCAACATTAAATTAATCATCTAATGTTTTTTGCATGACAAATGTGGGTGTCTCATCCGCTGTTTCGTTGGCTTTGCACTTGTCCCGTTCCCATTTCCGCGCTCGTACTCTGGTTATTTGCCGCAATTGAGCAATTAAACACTTGTCTCTGATTAAATGTGCAAATTTGTCTAATGCTCTGCACTGAGCGTATGTGCAAAACGGATGTGACCGCTTAAAGCTGCGCTCGAATTGCCCGCGTGATTTGTCACTGATCTCACTTTCTCAATTGGCGATCTCTGCGATGCGAGATTTCTGTCTGCCGGCAATTAGGCGTCATTATGGCGAGCCGTTAGGCCAAAGGCATCTATTGCAACAGTGGCCAGAATACTACACTGTACTACAGCGACCGGGGCAGTAATGGCCCATACCTGTGCCCATCCAATGCTTCTTGACCTACAAGCGGCGGCCTCTCGCATTTCCTGCCCATTTTCATTTACTGTTAATTATTGTTTAGACGCGGGAAAACGCGGGCGAAAACGAGCGGGGCGGCGGCCAATGGGAAGAAGCAGCATTGGCTAATAAAAGCTTGCAAACAATTTCAAATTTCCAAATTGTTTGAAATGCAGCCCAGCTGGCAACAGGGAAAAAGAGGCAGCCAAATCAGCCCAAAAGCAACACGGCCATAACAACAATCTTGCTCACACACTCATAATAGGCAGAACAAATGCGGTTAAAATAATAGGGGTTATAAATAAACTTTTATTGGGTAAGATTTCCAGAATCGGTAATGGGATTTATGATTTACATACATAATTTTGGAGAAAAGCTTTAAAAATAGGTATAAAATACTGAAAGTAGTAAAATCTCACAAAAAATATAAAAATTACTCATTATATGAACTTAAAATGGTGGATTTCGGAACCAGTTCTTTCCAATACTTGGATTAAGTTCTCAAATAATAAACTATAAAAGATCTTAAAAAAATTGTGCATTTTGGAAACAAGAAAAATCTCCATATAAACATAACTACTTATTTTTTAAGATCATAAAATGGTGAGTTTCGGAACCAGTTCTTTTTAAAATTTTTAAATTATAAAATATCTGTAAAAAATTATGCATTTTCTAACTAATTCTTCTTTTTTGGATCACAAAAAAAGTAATTTTAAAAGAAATTATACCATTTCGAACTATTTGATAATAAATAATACCAAAATTTCTTTAAACCGGAGTGCCCTCCTCCACTATTTCGACCCCGACTGTACGCATACACACAGAAACAACAAATAAAGTAATTATTTCCTTTCACATGGCGAGCTACCTCCAAAATCGGAAAGACATAAAGAAGAATATAAAAAGCGAAGAAGCCTCAAGACCCCAAAAATAAAACCCAACCAAATCCGCTGTCGGCGTGGAGGCCTTTGTTGTTGTTGTTGTTTCTTCTGCTGCAGCGGCCCCAACACGTGCAATTGGGAGCGAGCGAGAGGGGAGCGTGTGGTGTGGGAGCGAGAGCGAACTATTAATAGAGTAGTACTGGTACTGGTACACCACCATATCGATAGGGAGCGAGGGGTACGGTGGTATTTCTGCATTGATCTCTCACCGAATTGGCAAAAACGGAACTCGAAATGAGTGACAAGAGTGTGAGTAAGGCCCATTGTGAATGGCAGCACGCATCTGTGGAGTCTATTGTGATTGATTCATGCTGGAACAGATGACTAAATTCGCTTTTGGCCCATTCCCATATCCGTTATGTGTGTGACCACTCCTTGTGTCCGCATTTGGCCAAGGGATTTCAGCCCGTTCTTTTGCCGTTTAATTGATTCGTTTACACGAGCAGAAATACGAATAAATCTAAATCGATCTCGAGTGTCAACGAATTTCATTCGCTTTCGATTTGTGAATGAAGCGCTTACGTATTTCCCTGAGTTCCCCTGCCTCCTTATCGCGTACATATTCATATGTGGGTGCGCATACGCCGTCGTCTTACGTTGTAATTTCTCGGCCCTCTGCCCGTCCTTGTCTGTTGCTAATAAATCAAGAGCCGCTGATGTAGATTTCGCATGTGCTTAGCCTTTGGATACCCTCGATTGGGGTATACTATATAAGTAGTGTCTTTAATAACCCTAAAGTAGGGTAAAACTGTTTCTGGTATAGTAATATTTGGTATCATATCATTCATCTCAGCGGTTATATCAAAACTATCAATAATATTTACATTTAATCTATGATAAAACTATTGAAAAGTCTTAAATTATCTATTATCATATTACAAAAAAGCAATAAAATCGATAACTCCTCTTTAGTATGCAATTCGGGCGAAAAGAAAAACTTATCGATTACTCCTTTATAGTATGCAATTCGGGCGATAACAAACACATCGATAGCTTCGTGATTTTGTTTTGATATTTTTTAGAAAACCTGATATCAGCATATCGACCTATTGAAGTAGTCTGATAAAAAGGGAACTCTCAGTTATAAAAAACACCTTTACCCAGGGTAATTCCATATTCGATGCAACATTATTGCTTCTTGTTCGCTAGTTTTCGCCTATTTATGCAGCTACCGCGGGGCGCTTACGTCATGGGCCAACTTCGTACATATTTGGCCATGTTTTACTGTTGTCAATTGGCTGCTATTTGTGGGCTACATTTCTCGCTGGCGTCAACACAAAATATTGAAAGTAGGTAATGTAGCGCAGCAGCAGCTCGGATTGAGTTGAGTCATTTTCTTTTTCTTGAGTTGTGAAATTTGCTCGGATCCATCCGCGGTGGGCCAGTACATATTTACACACAGCCCGCTGCTGCTGCCGCTGCCGCCGCTGCTTCTGGCTGCTCTACACATTTTCTCAATTAATAATCTTGAACGAGCAGCAGATGGAGGCAGAGATGTCCGCTACATATAGCCCATATATCATTGCCAAGATCATCTATTGGCCTCTCTCCATATCCGTTCCTCTCTAGCGACACATTGTGCCTGAGCAAAATCCGCTCGGCATTTATTTACTCGACTGTCTGGGCCCCCAATTTCATTGGAAATTCACTTTTCGCTAAACATTTGCCATAATGCAATAAATTCTTACAAATCGCCCCGTTAATTGAAGATTCAAACATCTCGCGCATTGATCTGCTTTATAGGTGGGTTCGGACTTTTGTTTTGATTTGCTTACGTTAATGCGGCATTCGGAATAAATCGAGCGAGATGTATTCATGAATGGAATAATGAATGGGGCTATGGTCTTGTGAACTTAGGATCGAATCGGTTCGGTTTTTTGCGGTTGGTCTTGTGGTCTGTGACGTCAGGTGATTCAGATCTTGTAAAATAATACAATTTTGAGTTATGGATTAATGTTTCTTTGTATCATTAATTTTTCAACAAAATTTTCCTTTGAGTTGGCGATTTTTCAGAATCAAAAGTTGTTTGAAAAATGATTAGTATGGCAAATTTTTTAAATATTCCCCCATGATAAATACTGTGTAGTCATCGTAATGCGGAGAAATCCATTCACCGGAATGGATCCTACTCATCGAGTCGTTATCCAGCGCAAACAGCTGACTAACCCGGCGATCGCCGAGGGGCCCCCACTATATGGACGCCGTTCCCGACAGCCCGCCTGTGGGTGGTGCAGCTTTTCATAGCCACCTACACTAACTCACTGCGCCAATATTTACACAACATTGATGGACATGTACGGTGTGTTTACCTACTTTGTAGGTGCTTCGGTTTCGGTGCCCCCTTGTTATGTGCCCAAACATACGTACATACCTCTCATGTGCCATAGATCGGGCCTATTTACTTATGTATTATTCTGCCGCTATTTATAACTGGCATACTAATTTGTAATTTGTTTAATGATTCACTTAGCGAACTTTATGAACTGTGGGAACTGGAGTTGTGTGGGGACCTATCTCTACGGGTATTGCAATCCATTGCAGCACTTGGCTTGTTGACCCAACTCGTTAGTCGCGATAAGGCTGTTTCCGAGAAGTCCATAAAGAATATTAGCTCTGATTTGTGTTTAGCATTGCCCCGATCAATCAGCGTTACCTGTTGTGGGGGCTTATAACACAAACCATTTCCATCTATTTTGGCTCTTCAGCCACCGCATGGTGTAAACAATTTCTGGCTGGGATCTCCGCCGCCTTAAGTAAACAACAAATTTCAATGGTCTATTCAAAAATTAATTCGCAATTTACTGATGAACATCTCTTGCGTCTCTGACTTCTCGAATTGTCTCAACGTTTTCGGGGCAAAATTAGTACAGCATTAAGATTCCCAGACACTTTTCTTATCGATTACATCAAAATGGTTGGTTCTTCTTCGGGTTGCCTTTATAAACCAGTTCTCAGTTCCCTTTTCGAAAAAAAAGGTAAAGCCGAGTGAAAACCACAATAATAATTCCCATAATTATAACAATGAACCGCACAGATACAGAAATCCGACCAAAAAAGAGATATCCAAGTGTCGCCGTCCCCAAAACAACAACAGCAAATAAAGCCAGCAAGAAGCAGAAGACGAGTAAGAGGTAGATGTGGAAGAGGAATCACAGTGTGGTTTGCTTTGAAATACAAACTTTTGTGGTTACAAGTTTTTTTTCTAGACCACAGCAAAAGTCTGTTTCTCCGGTCTTTCATTCGATGGCAAAGCCAAAGAAGTTGTGACTGCCAAAACAAAAGCAGAAAACGGAAAAATAACCAAGAAGAACCAAAGCCTGGAGAGATGGAGATGGATGTACGTATGGGCTGGATGGAGAAAAAGGTGTGTTGTGTAGGAAATGATACGGATACCGAACGAAATAAAGTCGGAAGAAGTCTTCAGGAAGCAGTGGCGTAGGCAGCTCAGTTTATGGGGGTAAAATGAAGAAAATTCCTTAACAATATAAGTATCTTTAATATCCATATCGCAAATATTACGAAGAAGATATAAAATGTATCCTCAAGATAGAACTTCGCCTAGGCCACTGTTCGCCAAGACAGTTTCAGAGTTTTTCTCAGTTTTGTCATGGTTGTTATTATACATTTCTTTTCCCATTCCTCTCGGTTTGCGGTGGTAAAACTTTAACAACTTCTTAAGAGTTGGGGAGGGGCCCCGAAAATCAAGTTCCAGCCAAGATAACCAAACAGACCTCGCCTCCAATCATATAAATATGACAGTGACGGGGCACAAACGACATTTAAATGTGCCCAAAGTTAGTTGGAAGAGCGTTTTAGGCTGGGAAATGTGCCGTTAGTACAGCTTAAGTTCAATTAAAAGCCTCGTCGCCATTTTGCTGCCTCAACTTCAATTTCAATTATGTGCGAGGGGAGAACAAAGTACAAAAAAAGAGATGAGGCAGGCGGTCGGTCTGCAGCGTTTCGCTCCAGAAAGGCCCGTAAAAATGTGTCATGGCTGGCAGTTGAACTAAATTACCGCCAGCCGAAGCTAACTCGTCTCTGAGTTTGGTTCTACTCGTTAATGCACTGAAAATAATTAGGTGAATGTTCTATGTGATGAATGTGATTATCATTTGTGGTATCTATTTCAATAATAGAACCAGAATCGAACCATAAGATAAAGGTACAACATGTATTCTATTAATTTTGATGTAGATCGGGTAAAAAACAAATTAATTTTTTTTATTTTAAATTTTATTTTTTATTTTAAATTTTATTTTTTATTTTGTTTTTTATTTATTGTATTTTATTTTTTATTTATTTTATTTTTTATTTCTGTATTTTTCATTTTTATTTTTTGTTTTATTATTTTTTTTTATTAATTTTTTTATTATTATTTTTTGTATAATATTTTTTTTTATTATTTGTTGTATTATATTTTTTTTTTTTTTATTTTTTGTATTATATTTTTAAATTATTTTTCTTATTATTTTTTTTTTGTTTCATGTCTATGATTTCGTTTATTTGTATTTATTTGCATTATTTTTCCTTGTGTACTCAATCACTCGACGTGTCGCACCACCTGATGATGAGTGGCTCGGCCGTAATTTGTTGGCTTCCTGCTGCCGCCTGCAACAAGCCGCTGCACATGCACCGCTTGGCTACACTCCGTTCTACTGCCCCATCCCTGGACTCCGTTGCCGTAGCTTCGCTTCCATTTTCACGCCCCATCGTTTGGGTTCAATGCGCCACAGGCTCGGACCCACATCAGCCACATCGGAGAACCAATTATCCTGCCCCTTCTGACACACACGAGCCAAAAATTGATAAAGCAAATCCATCATATGCTTTTATATTTTGGCAAATTAAGGTGCCACCCGGTGGCAGACACCGCCAGGGGCACCTGTCATTAGCTATACTAATTACGCCCACCCTGCTCCATCGCTTGACCAAAGTTGAATGCCTTGAGAAAGAAATGCACGCACGTGCCCCTCCGGATTTCCCACTATACAAATATCTATATGGTCGTTACATATATATGTGATGAAGTTTGCAAGCGGGTTGCGAAAATGGAGTTTTGTTTTATTTGATTTTTCCCCGGTTTATTTAGTTTTGCTTTCCGTCCGCCCATCCACCGCTCTTTTGTAATCCGCACGTAAACCGTTTTACTTTTCCCAGACTTTTATGCGAATTTCATAGTCGCTTTGTTGTTGCTGCTTTTACTTAATGCTTCGCACACGTCAACCTAAAAAAACACCAAACTGAAAACGATGAAGAAAAACAGAGTTACAGCCACGGCAAAAGCGCGGAAAAAGGTCACACACCTCGATTTTGGCGGTACAGTGGTCGAATAAGCAGAACTTTGGAAGATTTCAATATTTGGAGATAAAAAAAAAAGACTATTAGAAATTGTTTTTCCACACATAAAAAATATTACAAATTTTGATTATGAATACGGATTTCTTTTAAAAGTATAACTTTTATTAGAGATTTTAAGACAACTAAAGAATATAATTCAGGCATATTGTTCTTAAATTAAGAACATTCGTTCTTCTCAGTTGGAATTCAATGTTCTTAATTTAAGAACAAAATGGTGAGAAGAGACAATGCACATGACAGATAAAGAATATAAATAGTGAACATTGTTCTTGAATTAAGAAGATTCGTTGTTGAGAACCGTGTAAGCACATTTTGACTTCAATGTTCTCAATTTAAGAACAAAATGGTGAGAAGAGACAAGTTAAATATCACTGTTGGATCACTGTGCTAATCACCCTTTTCCTGGTTCCCAAATCGTTTCCCCCACGAGTACTTGTGATTTTTGCGAAGGATGGACACGTCCAAAGTCCAAGGAGCCAGGACATGATGCGCAGGTGCGCCGCTCCCTTTTGGAATCGAATCGCATTGCGTTTAACCCTCTGCGTGCGGCCCGCTTCAATTTCAATTTTGTAAATTGAGTTTACATTTCGATTTATTGACACGACCTGACTTCGATTGCGACGTCTTTACGCTGCTCCCTGCTCCTTGGGCTCTCCTCTTACCCGATCCCTGCACTTTGACTGACATTTATTACCATTTGTGTGCCGGCTTCGGTTTCCTGGCGCTTTTGCGATTTATGCAATCGATGGAAGGAACTTTCATTCGCAAGGAAAAATGGCGTCCGGGAGGTTAAGGGAGGATTGTGCAAATGTAAAGAATTTAATCAGAGGAAATAGCCCTGTGATTTTGAGAGATTTTTATTTTTTAAGGTAACACTATAATCCAGCAGCTGTCTGCCCATGGCTCATTTAAAAAAGATGCGGGGAAAACTGCTTCCTGGTAAATCCCTGCATTATCTATTATTTGTTGTTGTGAGCCAAGCTCAGGCTGCAATTTGAGCAATTCCATTTAAATTCGGAATCCATCCAGAAATGTGAAATGTCATGCCATTTGAATGTGAAGTCAGGCAACATGGCATGCCGCGAACGTGTTGCAAACAAAAACAGAAACCGAAATGCACATGAAAACACTGCTTTTCGGAACTCTCTCATCTCTCAACCACGCATCCTAGTGAAAATTTTCCACTTGAGTTTTCTTGGTTTTCATTTTTCCTTTCTTTTTGTTTTGCTGCCCATTCATGCATGCCAAAGACTTCTTCCGTTTTGCCCAAAAGAAAAAATAAGAAGGAAAACAAGAGCGACATGTGTTTGAGATGAAGTGTAGTCTTTCTGGTGGTTGGAAAAATCATCATGGAGGTTCAGGGTGATTTCTCTTAAACATAATCTCAATTTCCATTTTTCACCTGCCTAAATGGGCCCGCATCCACTTAGCCGTCTTTTCCCCTGATTTTTCCTTTTGCCTGCTTATCAGTAGCAATTTGTCTATTATCTGCTGGTCTAGGTCCAGGACTTGTAGGCCAATTTCGGCATTTTTCCCGCCGCCTTTCGCCGTGATAAATGTGCCGAGTCGGTAAATCCGCTCAAGCCTGATTAAGTGAATTATTATGCCGCAGTCGCAGTCGTCCAGTTTTCCACTGCGTTCCCTGGGTTCCTTCGCATTCGTCATGCATGTGTAGACACACAAGAAGCAGCCGCCACCGTCGACGCATCACCATCGTCATCATCATTGTAGTCATTATTGCAGTCGGAAAAGGCAGAGCCACAGCCATAGCCATCAAATATTGTTTATGTTCCAACAAATAGTGCCCGCTCTTTCTAATCAGCCGAGCGAACGCTTGTTGCATTTGTACCTGCTTGACCTGCTCGACGGTGATGCTCGGTGATGGTGTATCTGCATCTGCAACTGCAACTGCATCTGCTGCCCCTCCGCACAGCCATCCCATCCCTCTCGCAGTGTAGCTGCTGTATCTACTGCTCTTGATCCATTTCCATTTCCATGGATTTTGTGCGTGTTGCTCATTACGCTACTCGATGGTTGCCCCTCTTGGCTTTGGATTACAGTGAGGCTTGCAAATGGATGTACTTTTGTTTGGGAGATTTTTCAAAATTTTAAAATGGAGTACTTTCAAAGTATTAATTTTAGTAAATTATTGAAAAAACATTTTAAAGATAGAAAAAGGTTGCTTTTATTTTAAGATCTTTTAAGTAAAAGATTCTTTTACATTTTCAATGAGAAGGTCTTTCAAGTTCGGTTTTCTAAATTCTTATGAAACATATTTTAAAGTTTAAAAAATGATTTATGAAATCGGACAAATACTTCAATAGATTTATTACTAATGAAAATTACAATATTCCTTGCACTTATTAAGGTTCCTTAAAAATGGCTCCAAAATTGTACTCCATCTTGAGGTAGTTTCCTTGTCTCAGTATCTCATATCTGAACTTGTTCTAATTTTGTATCTTTTCATTTTTTGTAACCCACTGTATCTTGTGGCGCTCACTGCACTTCTGTCTTCTCACTTTTTCTGGCTGCTTCATTGAGCTTTGGTTGGCTGCAGTCACGTCAGCACAAACATCCACGTCCAAACATCTCGGTGGACGAGCGGGGCTCAAATTAATATAACGTTCTGATTCCCTGGAAATGCGAGTACGCGCTGGCAATTGACTGCGATGATGTGGGATAGATTATGGACTTCGGTTTAATTGCGAAATTATGCCGAGATGAACATTGCATAATTATCCAGCTGCTGGCCGGCGGCCATAGTAATTTGCAGTTAACTTTGTTAATTGAGGAAATTGAATGACCATATATCTACACATATGATGGGAAGTGTGTGTTCTCTACTAAAAATAACCCACAGATTTAAATAGTTATGTAATGTAAGACACTCTGCAGACATCCGTTGGCCATAAACTAAAAACTTAATAGAATTTCTATCGAAATCTTCACTCTAAACAAATGTCATGGGATAACCAACAAAGCGAAGCCAAGGAAAAATGAGACTCTCATCATCAATAGAGGAAATTTATGGCTTTCAATTGAGGGTGGAGAGCGACTAATGTAAACAATCAATGGCCAAAGTTTGTGGTGTAATTGGCCAAGTAACTCCCACAATTTTATTGCGGGCGCATACATATTATTTTCGTTTTTTTTTGGGCATCTGCCGGCACATTAGGGCAATTTTCATGCCTCAACCGGGTTGGTATTGTGGCATGCAGACACGTCAACTTCTCATTAAGATAAGCGCTTTTTCGGCTTTCTGGCTTCCTGGGTTTCGGGTTGCTCCCGCCGTGAAGTTCCTGCTCCTGATGGATCTCTCCTTAAAGGGGCGAAATCAAAGTGCCCCGCCAATTGTCGCATGCAAGGCGGTGAATTGCATTTCGCCAGGAGACCTGCAGGGTGCCTTCGTCTTTAGCAGTCCTGGTCGATGGCACACGCCATCTGTCCCGGGAAGCGAAGCAACTGCCAAGGAGCCCGCTTCCCGGTGGCTGGCCCCCTGCTGCCTTTTTGGTAATAAATTCCAAAACATGCAAAGGCTGGGGAATGCAATAAAATAGCAGCGGCTGCAATGGAACCCATTTGCCATTGCCATTTGCCATTCCCAACTTACCCTAGATTCCGCATTCAACTGCCGTTTTTTTTTCTTATATTTGGCAACTTTCCAGCCGCATTTTTATGTGCTAATTTACTAGAACGACTTGCTGAAACAACCGTTGTTGCTTCGGGCCAACTTTTTGGACTGGCCAACTCCTACAAGCCGACGCCTTGGGCACAAACAATTAAAACGACGACGCTGGCCGATAAACAAGCCAAGATAAGTCAACGCCGCTTCGACCGACGACCACACAGGTCCCGGGTTTACCGAGCTCGCCAGTTACCAAGTCCCTGTTTTCAGTTACCAACTACCAAGGTCCGCAGACTGCAGCATATGCTACACATTTGGCCAGCAGTCGCTCTCCCCCCGCGCGTGTGTGTGCTACCAATAAATTTCCGAAATACCTTCTTGCCTTACCTGGCGAAGAGCAATTTTTTCATTAGCGCGTTCAGCGTGGCGGGGTAGCTCATTTCTAAGTAGCCATCGCCATCGCCATCGCCATCGATGGTGAAGAAGTGAAGTAAAATTAAGGGGAAGATCTCTTGGTAAGGGAAACAATTGCAGCAATTGGAGAATTTCAACAACTTTTTAGGGAACCCGCCCTGCCGCCAGGTTGGTCACTTAGGGCCTTTGTGAGTTTATCTGCCAGGAATGGGGCAGTTATTTATGGTCTTCTTTAAGGAGACAAGTGGGAGGGCACTTTTTTAGGGTTTGTTGAGGAAAACTAGGGGAAAATATATAAAATATATTATAAGATGCAAGAAGAGTTTAAGTTAAGTTTTATATAAATGCAAAATATACATTTAAAATACCTTTGTATAGAAATATCAAATTCAATTTCACAATCTGATCACTTCTTTAGTTTTCGAAAGGCATCCCACTTCGATCATCAACTTTCGTAATCCCCAAGATCGCCTGGCCAGCTCGTCTCTCTGGGTCGCTCTTCCCAGTGCCAAGTGCAGAAGACGAGGAATTCCTATGTGCAACGTTATTGCTGGCTTTCGAGAATTGCATTTTTATTGTCTGCCACTTTGTTGTGTTTGCTGCCCATGCTGGCGAGTGGCCTGCACTGGACTCGGCCTGCCCGCCACTTCTTGATCTTGTTCCTCCGTGGCTGGTGTTTTTGTATAAATAAACCATATGGTTAAAAGCGTAGCAGAATAATTCTACGAGCTGCCTGCCTTTTTCTTACTCGGCTGCCCATCGTCAACGCTTCTTGTCTCCCGTGTTCTTGGCTTTACTTTTTTGTAGAACCTGGCTCGGTGGTTATACGTACCTTCCTTCTAACTGTGTTGGCAGTGTTGTTTTGTGTGGCTGGGATGATGGAGTTCTGCTTGAGTGCGTTTGTAAATGTTTTATCAAAATGTCTTGTGCCGTGCGCCCTCTCTCTCTGGCATTGTGTTACATTTATACGTACACTCGTTTGCCTCGCATCGCACGATCATTAACCGCAAAACATTATTGTGGCATGTTCGCTCGCTGGTTCTTCCTCTGCTGCTGTTGCTCGGTACACAGAGAAAAATATGTATCCAAAATTGTTACCTATAATTCCAGTCCATATCTATAATATTGGGCTTATCAAAAAGCATATTTAACCATTGAAATGCACGTTTCTTTCACCCATTTCTCGTAAATGATATACTTTTTGACAAATTTCAAACTGATCTTTAAAAATAAACACTATTATTGTTTCCTACATTTTTATCTGATGATAAATGTGGTGTATCTCTTAAAAAATCCATTCTTCCAATGAAATTGTAATGGAAAGTATACGTTTTTGTAAACCAAGTTCCGATTTTTCCCTGTGGTTGTGCCACCTTGTCCCACCTTGGCTCACCTTTTCCTTCCTTTTCCCCTCCTGATATTGTTGTTTGTTCAGCTTGGCTTGGCGATTCTCGGAACTGGGGCCGCAAAATATGTTGCACAACGCGAAATGGCTAAAATTGCAAGGCCCAAATCGCCTTAGCCCCCTAAATCTCGTATAACCCTTCCCCCACACCCATCCACTTGAGTCTTGGAGTGACCTCTCCACTGGCGCCAACTGGGAGGTGTCTATGTCACACAATATATATATAGACGGCTATATAGATGCTGTTGCCAAGTCGAAGACTTCCCAGACAGCCGGCAGACACAAAAAAGGGCAGCATCAATGAAAGCGATGCCGGCAAAAGCGCGCACACAGCTATTGATAGATATACGGATACGGATACAGATACAGATACATCTATAAATGTATAGCTATGGAGATGCATAGATACGTCGGCTCCTCTGATTTTCTATTTCGTTTTTTTCCTCTCCTCGTCGCTCTTCAAATCGATCGATTTCATGCGCTGCGACAAGCCGTAAATCACACGCCAGACCGACCGCCTGCAGTATCTATATATCTATCCATCCACCAGATATATGTACAAGCATGTATCTGCGGCCCTTTTCCTTTTGGACTTTAAAGTTTTTCGCTCCGTTTCAATTCGATTTCATGGCGATTTATTTACGCACTGCAAATCAAAGACGAAGCCCACTAATTGCTGAATTAAAAGCCCATTAAACGCGTCCATAAACTTGAAGTTTTCTTTAGAGCTGTGAAAATGCATCTTAATTGTTCGATGCCATGAAAATCGTTTGGCAGAAAGTGTGTAGAATGGAATTAAAAGGCTGATAGTTGTGGGAAAAAGTAAAGTAAATCAAGCATCGAAAAGAAGAAGGAATTGTTTTTCATAAAGTTTATACCAGAGTTGCTTTAAAACAACTTAAAGTGGCTAATAACACGCTCCGCATCGATTAAATGGACTGCTCCTTTAGAGACTTAATGGCTCTGCAACTGCCCACTTGCAATTGCAACCTGCAGATGCTTGACTTATCTTTCAGATGGACCCATTTAAGCTGTTCACATTCCAGGAACTATAACGTTTAACGAACGCAGCGCAGTCGGGGAAGAGTATCATTAAATGCGAGCCTCCAACAGCAGGCCATTTAATCACAGGCCTCGAGAAGACCCGGCTTGCCTGGGATATGTTTCAATAAATTCCAGCAAATCAAAACATACAAAACATATTCCACTCTCCAGGGGGATTCGGGGGGAAAGTGGTCGTCGAGTTCAGAATGGGGATCCCGAGATCCCGACCAAGAGTCAAGAACTGGGCGCACGCGTAATGGCTAATGAATGCGCGAATGCCTCGCGGCGGCATCCACATAAGTCAATGCAACCACGACTTTGCCGGTCAGCGATCCGATTCTTAGTCCGAATCTGCTGGATGCATGGCAGCCTTGCCCTGAGCACAAAGGAGCTCTGCGAGGAAGGGCAAAAAATACTACAACATCCAAACCAGAAGACGTAATGGCTCATAAAGCAAAAACTTAAAGAGAAGGCATTACATGAATGGAAGGTTTATCAAGTCTAAGGAGCGATTTAAAGACCCTTAAATATATACCAAAAAATACATCAGATTTACCTTATATTCCTTTTTTTTGATGATTCTATCAGAATATTTCAGATCATATATTTAGCTGAACAATTTTAATAACTATCGAGTTCCTAAGCTCACAAAAATGTAGTAATTCTTGGGATGTTCATTTTATTATTCGTTGTTCATCAAGCAAACTTCCAAAAATGAATCCTGTTGCACTTCCAGCCTGTTGCCCGTTCCATTACAAATCTCTTGTTAATTTGTGCCTACCTTTTTTTTGGGCAGGGGGCAGGGCAGAGGAGGAAGAATGAATAAGAGCCAAGAGCAGCAACAGCCGCCAAACATTGGAAAACATCTGCTGTTTCCACTGCCAGTTGATGAACTCGATTCCACTCGCACAGTTGGCCGTCTCACTTGCTCCCGCTCCAGCCGAGCATGGCTTCTCTCGTTCGCGCGTCTGTTGCGCAGGCGCACAAGTACACGGCACTACAGTACAGTGGTGGTCAACACAATAGCAACACTATAAGGGATCATAAAAATATTTAAAATTTGAAGTCTAATTTTGTTAAAAGTAATTATTTTGTCTTAAGTAAAAAGACATTTTGGAAGCATTACAAATTATTCTTAATAGTGAATTTAAAATACGAGTTAAATATTAAAATTATAAAATTAAAATCTACATTATAAACGAATTTTTAAAACAGTAAGACAACCTGAGATTTAATAGCAAATTTGGGAAATGTTTAAACTTAAACTTTTCTAAGATGATCACTTTCTTTTTTAAATAAATAATTATTTTCACCAAGCTGTAGGATGTACTCACATTAGTACACAAAACGGCTGGCACTTCCACCGCGGGCCCTCCGCCTTCTCGGAGGCCCTCCTGCTCCGCTCGATCGCCGGCTTCTCCTCGTTCCTCTGGCTCTTGGCAGCCAGTCGTCTTCAATGCTTTTCCATTTATAATTCTCATGCCTCGCTGCAATGCATTTTCACCCCTCCGGTGCCGGGGCGAAGCCATCTCGCTTGCCCTGGTTCTGTGTCTTTTTTAATTTGGTTCACGAAATACCTCGCGTTGTTGTTGAAATTCTTTGGCAATCGGCCGCACTCCTTTGGCTGGGCAGCCCTCTCGCTCGCACCCGGCTTTGTCTGGCAGTCGCTCGATTTTTGACAGGTGGTGGAGTTTTGTATTCAATTTCTTCGGGCCGCCGAGGTCTTGGAGCGACTTTTGCTCTTGGCTCTGGGTTTGGGTTCGAATTTGAGTTCGAGTCTGGGTCTGGGCTTGGGTCTGGGTTCCCCTGCTTATTTCGTTTTTAGTTTTGTGTTGTTTTTTCGGGCTGTATTTTTGCCTATTCATAAAAATGAAAATAAGTTCAGACAGCAGCAGGAGCAGGAGCAAAGGAGCGGACAAAAGATTGCCAGACATATGGAGAGCTGGCTGTAAGGAAGCTGGGAGGCTGATCATGAGGATGCTTCAGTTCAATGCACTTTGTGAAATTAGTTTTCTCTCTGGTACTAATTGGATTCTTTTCTCTCCCTCTTCCAGGATGCGGCTGTAGGTTAGAGGACTCTCAACCAGGAGGCATTCGAGATCGCAGGAACCCACATATAAATACAGAGGTCATGTCGCAGCAAGTGTTCTCGGCGCATCCAGCGCTGGCGGTGGAGCAGCTGCAGCAGGCGGCGGAGCAGGAGGAGCACAACCCAAGTAGTAGTAATCATTACCAGCAACGATCGGCGGCGCAGAGCAGGCGGCATGCCAAGGCCACGCCCAAGAAGTTCACCCTGAGCAGGAGCTGTGCTGGCGGCGGCGGATCGGCGGGAACCCTGAGCGGAGTCCACCAGCAGAAAGTCACAACCAGTTCACCAAATCCCGCCATCAGTCCGGAGTCGAGGAAAACCCTGCCGGTGCGGACAAACTACGCGGCGGTGGACGACGACGATGACATCGAGTGCGAGGATGTCGATGAGGTGAACTTTGGCCAGCAGGAGAAGGAGGCCGGTAGCCGGCAACCAACCAAAGACTGTGGCACCGATGAGACGGATCATGTGCAGCAGCGCCACAAAAACACATCGACGATATCGGCAGCTACGACGACGACGACGAGCAGGCATCACCACCAGGATGGAGGAGGAGGAGGAGGCGGCGGCGGTGACCAGAGTGATTTGAGCAGCGTGATCAGCTCGCCGTCGGTTAGCACAGTCTCCTCGCCCCTTTCCACGCCCACCCGGCTGCCACAGGCGCTGCAGCAGCAGCAGCAGCTGCACTGTTGCCAGAAATCCAGTGGCATGGAGTCCCGGGCGAGAACGTCGCCGCAACAGAACCAGCATCCGCACAGGCAACACCACCACCACCACCAGCAGAAGCAGCACCACCATCACCACCATCATCACCACCTCACGGCAGCGGGTTGTGCGGGAGGAGGTGGTGGAGGAGGCGGCTCTGGAGGATCGGGATCCTGCAAGGCCAAGAAGCTCGACCCCCGACTGAATCCCTCGCCCTATCGCCAGCTATTGCCCATCGCCCTGTGCCTACTGTCCTTCGCGACTGTCTTTGCCACATTAATAGTTTACATGGATACGACAGGTGAGTCCTCTTCGACATGCTTAAATATCCTCTATCCTGTCCAGTGTTTACTTATTTAAATTTGATATCTTTGGCATATGTCATCTGTTTTTCGGTTTTTTTTTCTTCGGTTCGTTCGGGAACCCAAACACAATTTTTTCCACCGGATGTAGGCTGTGTTTGCCTTGGCTGAAGATCCGTTCTCTGTCTTCCTTTTTTGTTGTTCAAATGGTTGTCCTTTCCCCGTAA